>NC_064409.1:69652893-69967893 GCF_023375975.1 Astyanax mexicanus | reverse complement strand
GTATAGAAGGTAAAGAAGCAGAATGTTATTATTTCCTTTATTCTTTTCCCTGAAATAACGTCAAATGATCCCAATGCATTATTTATATAATATATTTACAAGAACATTATATAATATAATAGAATATAATATATAACTTACTATATATATAACTTAGTATATCCACTCTTTGCAAATTTAACAAGGTTTAGGAGTGTGTTTATGGGATTTGTTAACCATTCCTGCAGAAGCGCATTTGTAAGGTCAGCGAGTAACACAAAAGTAACGCAATAGTTACTTTTACTGGTAATTAGTTACTTTTATAGTGGAGTAACTCAGTTAGTATCTCAGTTACTTTTTTAGAGAAGTAACTAGTAGCTATAACTAATTACTTTTTCAAAGTAACGTGCCCTGCTACACTGCTACCTACAGAGCTCCACCAATGAATGGTTCTTAAACAGGGCAACCCAGGGAACTTTCAGCTCCCGCCTTTTCAGCACTCTGCCTTGTGGATGATGGGGAACATTCCTCCAAAGAACACTGTGACTTGAATCTCTCCCTGTTTACCTAATTTTGCTGGATCTGACTGGGAACGGATTAAGGGTGTCTCCATGGCAAACTGATTGTTGCCAGGCAGGGTGACTTTTCCCACTTTCCCACACCTTTATTGCTTGGTCTTTTTGTGTATTGTATGTGCCCAGAGACTGTAAAAAAAAAAAGATGGACGCCGTGTCGCCGTTCCCATTCATTCAATGAAAATGAAGCCAAAATCGCCATGTTGGTGATCCTGAAACCCGAGTCTGCGCAGTAGAGACCAGAGGAGGGAGAAAAAGACTGTGGAGAGACAGCCTACTCATTTAAATAACCCCGCCCCTAAGGGCTGCCTCGAGGTCACAGGCTGCAGAGTGGAGCGGAGCGGAGCTGACGGTGTGTTATTGGTCACGCCCATAACCAGCCCTTTTACAATAAACACACCTTTTTGAATAGAGCTGAAAAACGTTTTTAAAAACGAATTCTGTGTGGATATAAAAATGTGACAATATAAGCAGAGGTTACACTAGCTGTTGCATTTAAATAATGGGGGTAGAATTACAGTATATTGGGAAAAAAACGTGATTGAAAGTTGTCTGTTTCTCCATTGAAACCTATGGGGATGGGTGGGGTTACACAGCTTTCTGAAATCGAACAGCCAACAGATGCCTGTGGCATGCAGCATCACTATGGGAGAGTGGAGAGGCTCTCAGGTTCTGGCTATTGATGGCGAGCAGCACGACCGGTGATTGGAACTCTCTTTTTATCTTTATATCTGATCTAACATTGTCCTCCATGAACGCATAGTTAGTAAGCCCCCGGTGTTGAATCAGCCCTCACAGTGTTAAATTTAACATTTGGAAAGTTTGCTGTGTGGGTGTATACTGCGGGTCCCAGTTCAGTTGAGTGGTGCAGATGTAGCTGGGTCAAGTGGGCTTTAATCAGATACTACAGATCAATTCTCAGATCAGAATTGAATTTCTTAAAACTATAAACAGCAAATAATTCTGTAAAACTGCCTGATCTTTTCCATATTATCAATCACTTGATAATTATCAACCATGTAGATCACAATGTATTATAGTTTACTCTGCTGAACTTTCCTACCCTGCCAAAACACACAGCCATTAGTTTAGGGCATAGTGTAAGGTATAATTTAATGTAATTATTTTTTAATGCGTCTATTAGACATTTCTCATTTTAATCTCTGGTAAATATATCCTGAATGGACGATTAGCCATCAGGTGAATCCTGACTAATGATGGAAAGTTTGTGGGCATGCTCCAGGTAATATAAGGGCCACAACTGTTGATCATGTCATCAATCATGGACTTATAATGGCAGAGGCTGGTAAAGGGTGCAGTTGAATGCTGGAAGATTATAGATTCAAACATTTTACAGAGGAAACAGGTGTGTAATCCAACATTATACTACAGTTAGTTCCGACCCTGCAATGTGATTGGCTGAGAAGAGTTTTACGAGTGACATTATTAGCTGATAATGCACTGTAACCGAAGCTCTCCATGTATTACTCCACCACATACAGGTAACCTAGCAACAATGCAGCCCTTACAAACCAAATACAAACCAAATGTGATGTCATTGTACACATATTTACTGTAACATTGTAAGCCTTTGTATTACAGTAGATTTATTGGTTGACATTAAAATCCTCTTTTGCCCACTCTTTCATGATGCCATTCAAACTGAGGATGAGGATGCCCCAAAGGTGCTTAATTGGGTTTACATACTTGGCTAATCCATCATTTTTATCTTCAGCTTCCTCAGCAAAGCAGTTGTCATCTTGGAGGTGTGTTTGAGGTTGTTGTCATATTGGAAAACTGCCATGCAGCCCAGCTTGGAGCTGAATTTCACCATATGTCACAGTACATATTGAAACTCAGCTTCCCAGTGCTGGCATAATTTACATAACAACAGATCATGATGCTACCACCACCAAGCTTGACTCTAGACAAAGGACAGTTTTCTTGCTGCTCTTCACCAAGAAACACCACCACACATGTTGGATACCATAAGAGCCAAGTTTATCTTGTTTATCTTATTAGACCACAAGACAGGGTTTCCAGCAATCCATGCTCTTCAAATGCTTGTATTCAGCAAACTGTTTGCAGGCTTTCTTGTGCATCAGCTTCAGAAGAGGCTACCTTCTAGGACAGTGTCATGCAGTCTGAGTTGATGCAGTGTGTGGCATATGCTCTGAGCACTGCAGGCTGACCACTTGCTTCTTCAACCTCTGCAGCAGTGCTGGCAGTATGTGTGTCATGTTTACAGATACGAATCCTTACCTTTGGACCATAAACTAAGGATTGTGAGTAAACTGGTCATCTATTGTGTAGAGCTGTTTCTACAAAATGTTAAATGTAAAATGCACTGTTGCGCAAATATAAATAATGATTTGAGAAAGGCAACAATTACTGAGAAAAACTTTTTTTTTTACATTTTGAATGTTAAGTTAAATTCATAGATTAATTCATAAGCTAGATATCTCAAGAAGTTATTGAGAAGTTCTGTTATACAATCAGACACTATAATACAGATTAATTCATCAGACACTTTTTCTTCAAATAATCTCAGGTTTGTTTATTTAAGTTAAAATCTACAAAATATAGTGCATTGTACTGATATGAAGTCATTTCATTGAAATGAAGAGAGGGCTTTTATAATAAAATCCTACTTCTTCACCTCAGTTGTCATAAAATAATTTTACAATTAGTATTGTTACAATACATTGGAACCAAAAGAACAATTGTGTCCACTAGACAAAAACTCTAACAGACAATGTTAGAAATAGATGTGAGATACATTTACATTCTCAGTTTTTGCATCAATACAGATCAGTAGAAAATCAGTCAATATTACCAAATAAAAAATAAATTAGCAATAAATAATGAATAAATAAATAAATAAATAAATAAAATTACATTAACATTTCAGCAGCTATGGTTTGATATTTCATTTACATAGTCTCATCCAGTGCTGAAGATTTTCAATGTGAGGGACTCCAGTCAGTGTTCTTTTCCGTAAACGCTGAGAGGGTTTCTTCAAGCAGTTCTTCTCCTCCTCCTCCTTCTGGAAAAGATAAAGAGTAATCTTACTATTTATTCAAAGAAAATAAATGTACCAATTTTATTTAAGTTATAATTGAGTTATATGTTATAATGTTATATTCCTTATTAAAAATAAAAGCGCTTTGTTTGGTCCTTTGAGCGATGCAATAAAAGAACCACCAGGACATGCCTCCGCCGCTGTCATGTACCCATTCAGAGACAACATGGCCAGTATATGGTGAGCAGTATAATCTGGGATTCAAACCTGAGATTCTTGGATCATAGTGATGTTGCCTTAGTCTGCTGGACCACTCAAAGCCAGTAAGAATCGTGTTTGTAAAGGAGATGTGAGAGTGAACTTTAAATATATAAATTTAGTTTTACACTGAGGATTTTATATACACCCCTATTACAAAAATTATTCTTTATGAAGCCAAAGGTGGTTCTTCTATGACATCGCTCAAAGAACCATTTAAAGCACCTTAATTTTAAAGGTGTTACCATTCATACCACACTATTTAATGATAAAATATTTGTTTTGTTAAGAAAATAATGCTCCGAAATATAGAGAACACTTTGGACTTACCTTTTCATGATGTACTAAATCTAAATTCTTCGTAATTCTGCCCAATTGTTCCTTATCAGTGGTAGAAACATTCTTTGGATTCAACTGGTCCAGCATTTGTATCAGATATTTCACTGCGTGCAGGTCACAATCACACTGACAGAAAAAAACAAACAAAAAAACAAATTACAAACAATTACATCTGTTTCTACTTTATACATATAGGTTTCCCTTTAAATTGCATGAAGCACAAACAAACAATGTAAGTCACTTACTGTCAACTTGATAGAGGAATTTGAATGTAGAGATGATTGCTAAATAAAACAACAACAACATTTTAATTAAATAAACCAATGCATATGACACATTTAACAGTAGACAGTAATCTCATTTAGAATTTAGAATCTAATTTAGAAGTATATAATATTTACTTACAAGCCCTGGTGATAATTTGTTGAAATCCTTTAAGATAATTCTGACAATCGGCTTATTCGGCAAGCTGAAAGACAGCGCGATGTGAAATGAGAGAGCTAGAAAGAGAAGAAATAGCGTCCTCATGGTTGTTTTCACAGAGATGCTTTCTAGTGATAATGATCTATGTCTTCATTCGCGCCTTTATATATACCAAGCCGTCAAACAGTCAAACAGGAACTTAAAAAAAAAAATTCACCATGATGAACTCATGCTTGGAAAATACTTGCTGCCTACGCGTAGGAACATCAGGGTAATTATGCATTACACAAAATATACATACATACAAACATACATACATATACACATAGATACATACATACATAGATACATACATACATATATATTTATGTATATATATATACTTTATTTCGGTTTTACTTGGACATGACAAGCAACGACTCAACCAAGCAGGTTTCATTTCTCAGGTCTAAGGTGTGTTCAGGTTTGCACTGAACCCTCGTAAACAGCTTTTTTTCTCACTTTCTATACAGATAACTTGATGTGCAACATAACATATAGTTCTGTAAGACTTTACAGAGAAACCTTTTGTCTAATTCTACTTTTGGCATGGATTTCCTCTGTAGGCAACACAACCCATCCTGATCAGGGAATCTCCCTTTGAAGCTTATCTCTTCATCTGATCTGAGTGCACAGATGACTAAATAACCTACTTAAAGTCAAGCTGAAAGGTACCTGTTTCACCTTGTTAGTAGTTCTTGGTCTTTGTCTATTGTGCTCTATTGTAGTATATTGGGGCATAGTATTTAAAAATTGCTGAGCATGCAAAACACTTCCTACCTCCTGCTGAACCCACACTGGAGGAGGGGGCTGAAACACTGACGAAGAGGAGGAGAAGATAACTTTCGTTTCATCATCTGTTAAAGAGTGTGTAAGAGAGCCTGTGAGAGCAGCTGTGAAGTGAGTGATAGGTGGGTTGGGGTGAGTGGGCGTTTGGAGTGGGAGGGGAAGAGTCCTGTGATATTACTGGTTAATATAATTTTCCCAGCCCCTTAGCACTCACATCCATAAACACAAGCTATTAAGAGGACGGCCTGCAGACTGGCATGTACCGCTCTGACTGTTAAGATCAAGGATTTGAGCTCAGTGGTTACACTCAGCAAACGGTCCATTTTAAATAGAAAAACATTTGAATTAGCAAAGACGCTTACAAAAACATCTACAACGATGGACGTGGTGGTCTGGAAGTTAGGTGTGTTCAGGTAAATTTCTGGCATATTGCTATCTTGTCAATGGAAAACACAGGTGCACCACTGACTAAATTAAGACCAATTCACATATACCCCTGCTCGTTACGGACACACGGACACACAGCAAAGCACAAACCTAATTTTTACATTAACAATAAACACACAATAAAAAAATTGCTGTTTTCCTAAAATGACCTGCTTACACACCTTCCTCTGCTAAGAAGCACAGAATCTCTGCACCATTAAAATAGCAATACGGCAAAAGTCAGAGTGCATGTGCCTCTTAAACAGAATGGCAATTGACATACTGATTGGTTTATTTTATGTTATGCCCAAAAGACTCTCTCTGAGCTTGACAGCTCGCCTATAATAGATTACTAAAATTGATATACTGTGTATAATATATATATATATATATATTATATATATATATATATAATTATACACAGTATATATATAATATTATACACAGTATATATAATATTATATACAGTATATATATATATATATTTATAAAATATAAAATAAAATATAAAATTTAAATACTGTTGAAATTTTACTTTATTTCAGTAATTTAGTTCAAAATGTGAAACTCATATATTATATAGATGTATTACAACAGAGTGATCTGTTTTAAGCATTTATTTATTTTATTGTTGATGTGTATGGCTTACAGCCAATGAAAACCGAAAAATCAGTGTCTCAGAAAATTATAATAGTGTGCCAAGTCCTGCTGGAAAATAAAATCTATAAAAGTTGTCAGCAGAGGGAAGCACTGTGCATAATACATCTATATCTTAATTTATGAGTTTTACATTTTAAATTGAATTACTGAAATAAAGCATCATAATACATGTTCTATAGTAATAAATACTATTACTATGTTTATTCATATATTTTATAAAATATAACAATAAATATTGTATAATAATTAATGAACAAGTTCATGTGCAATATGTATTTATGTACAGAGATTATATTAGGCTTATTAATTAAAATACCCCCCCCCCCCCCCCCAAAAAAATAAAAAATAAATATATATATATATATATATATATATATATATATATATATATATATCCTACTTGCAGCATCTGTGATTTTTCATTTTCTTTTTTTGGCTGTTAGACGTTTTTTTTATTGTTGTTGTCATTATTATTAGTAGTAGTAGCATTCATAGTATTTTTTTTTAAACAACCGTGTTTTTCCCCACTTAAATTCTCTTGCGTTAATTATTCACCCATGATTAACATGCTAACATTAACACGTAATGTAGTAAGATGACTAGGATGATGATAAAATAGTAACAATGACATCATATTTCTAAGCTCACCTCACCTCAAGACTGATTCCAAATGAGGTCAAAACCAGAATGTGGCAGAGACCACTCATTTATGACTGGACTAAAGCACTGCAACACTAATGACTATTGTTTTACCATGAAAACAGATTCTAACAGATGTAATTCTTAACTTTTACATTTTTGGCATTTAGCTGATTTAGCTAACTTCTTATTTAGAGTGACTTACATTTAAAGCATAAAACACAGGTAGGAGAATGTAATGTGCCCCAAGATCAATACTGGTGTAGTGTGGTTTGCTAGCCTGGTCAAGGAATTGAACCCCAGTCTGCCACAGGGAAGGCAAGGTTTTGCTCACTGCAGGACACCAATAACCCACAAAGATTTTCTGTTCTCACTTCCTGTTTCATCCAAAACTAAGGAACAAATGAATTTAAAGGTGTTAAAGAGATGTTTTCTCTTCAGAAATAGGACAAAATGGATTTTGGGGCTAATAACACAGATGAACCACCTTAAGATTTTTAGAAAATTTAATAGATTAATAGGTTTAATAGACAGTTTATCTCCTATTAAACCACAAGGATTGAGGAAGAAACAAAAAACCGAACCCTCTGTAGGTTTCTGATGAGCTCCACTTACTAAGCACTTTATTAGAAAGTCTATATATGCACCAATATATTCATGACATTATCTAATTAGTCAGAAATGTGGCACCAGTGTAGTTTATGAAATCCTCCAAATATTGTCCACAGATTCAGTAAATGTTTGCATCAACCAGTAACATCGTTGGTCGGATGGGATAGTCTAAGTATTTTTGCAACTAGCAATTTCCTGAAAATATCAGTAGCTGTCTCTAGTTCATACTCTAGTTTATTCAGAACACTAAGGCGCACTTAACGTCCTTTAATTTTCCCAAAAATCGTCAGTGCGCCTTATAATACAGTGTACCTTATGTAGGAAATTTACCAGTCAGGTTGTAAAGAGCAGTAAAGTAAAGTTTCAGTTTAGTTCACCCAGCGGTGAGTCAGCTCAATTAGAACTAAAACATGGTGACACCAATGTGCCTTACTAGTATCACATAATGCACCGTATAATCCGGTGCACCTTATGTATGGAAATAGACCAGAAAATAGATGTTCATTGATAGTGCACCTTAAAACCTGCTGCCCTTTATAGTGCAAAATATATGGTAATGAATAAAACACATCCAAGGTGGATAGAAACTCCTGGCTGATGATAGAGGTCAACATATATATAACCACAATATACAACTGTGGTAAGCAGCAAATTTACAACTATATGTCTCATTTTGTGGAGGATGGGATATACCAGCAGAAAACAATGTCAGGTTTCAACTCTTTCAGCTTGAGAACAGAAAGCTGAGGCTGCAGTCCCACAGACTCACCAAAATCGAACAACTATAAACAATTCTAAACCAATTTTTGCTGTGGCAGGCAGATAGTAGGGTCAACATTTATCACCAACAGCATGAATCTATGCTACTTTTGCCCCGTTTTTCTGCGCTAGAAATGCGTACCCTCTCCACTTTTAGACTCTTTGGCCTGTTTTTTTGCGCTAGATATGAGCAGCCTCTCCGCTTTTAGACTTTTTGGCCCGTTTTTCTGCCCTAGAAATGAGCACTCTCTCTGCTTTTAGGCTCTTTGGCTCGTTTTTCTGCGCTAGAAATGCACACTCTCTCCGCTTTTAGACTCTTTGCCCCGTTTTTCTGCGCTAGAAATGCGCACTCTCTCCGCTTTTAGACTCTTTGGCCCATTTCTGACACCTAGCGTTCAAACTTTGAATCTCACATTATAAAAACCTGCTTAACAGCGGGCCAACTTTCATTCTATTTCTAAAATACCTCGCGGGCCGCTCCAAAAAAGGAAACGGGCCGCAGTTTGGACACCCCTGATGTAGGGGATATTTTCTTTTTTTTTTTTTTTTTGAGCTCTTAATACTAATCAATCACTGATTTAATGCTACAGTCTGTTTGAGTGTTGTTGCTGACCATGTGAATCCCTTCATGACCTCTTACTCTCTTCCTGATTTCATGTTTTTTTTATTGTCCCAATTTGAAACTCTTTGAAAACTATTGCAATGTATTATACCTGTCCCTGTGCAGACGTTTAAATGGAAATCCAGTGTAACATAGTTTCTTTTCTTTTACAATAGTTGACAAAACTAGCTGAACTTTCCCGATGCAACAATTAGAATTATGTCAGTCATCTTTTCCAGAGTCGTTCATACACTATACACAAACATGTGACAAAAATAAAATACATAAGAAACAGTTACAGGAGCACAGACACATGAGTCACTTAGTGACGTCTGCAAAAACCCTCATCCTCCGAAAAGTCAGAACACGCTGCACACCGCATTTGATGTCATAAATGCAGAGAGTTCCTACTGAACTGATCAAATGCACAATGATGATCCATGATCTAAAGAAACTGAAATCTATAGATCACTTAACTGCAATATTTTTGGTACCTTTCTTTATTTTGCTGTTTTTAGACAGTGCTTTGATTCATGACCAGGAACAGTTTTACAAGGCTTCACAGTGATGTAAGAAAGGTCCTGTCCCTTGCAGTTGTGGCCATAGAGGAAATTCTGCAATGGATCATATTTCTTGAGATTGGCCTTTTTCAAATGAGTAGTATTATGACTTAATCTGTTTTTTTTTTCACATTTGATGTGTGACAAAGTTAACATCCATGGGATCTTTGCATTTGTTTGTTTGGAAAACGACATTTTGGTACAAATGGATAAGTCTGTGGACTGTGGACAGCATTTGGATTGTGTTCTTGAAATAGCCGTGGCAATCTGATAAGACCACAAAGGATAGTCTATGCCAGGCCTTGCACACTTTGAAAACCCTAACCAATAATATATTATATCTACCACAGTAGTTAACCAATCAGTCCCTTAGTTTCAAGACTGTAGGCCCTGTCTTAAACCCTGTGTAAGATGCTCATGGCTATCTCACAACTTAACAGTTAACAGTCTATTTTCCCCCTTTGCACTTGCACTGTTAAAATAGTGTTTATCAATAAAATAGAGTTAATCAATATATCTTCAATGCCATCGTGGTGGTCTAAAAGTGAGGTGTGTTTATGTTAATATCTGGCGTGTTTCAAGCTTGTCGACGGCGAATGCAGGTGCGTCACTGACTGATTAAAACCCTGACAACAGTCAACCATCAGCCGCCCAATTCTATCTTAGCAATGCAGAAGTGCAGTGCTCACTGTTCACCCTCATCACGTGTACACCCACACTCATTAAACAAACACACACACACACACACCTGACTTTTACCTCAACAATAAATAGAATAAAGACAAAAATAAAACATTGCTGTTCCCTTAAATGAGCTGCCGGCACATCTTCACAGTGTGAACATGCAGGTCAGTTTCCTCTGCTGATACACACAAAAGTGCAGTGCTGTTAAGATATCAATGCGCTGAACTCAGAGCACATCTGGCTCATAAAGGTAATATTTAAGACTGTAGGCCCTATCTTTCACCCTGTGCAAGATGCTCTTTGCTATCTCACACCTTGTTAACAGTCTTTTTTTTTACGCCTTGTGCTTGCACTGTTAAAATAGTGTTAAATAAATAAATATATATATATATATATATATATATATATATATATATATATATATATATATATATATATATATATATATATATATATATATATATATACAGGGGTTGGACAATAAAACATTTTAGCATGCAAGGTTTTATGGCTAAATTGGACCAGCCTGGTGGCCAATCTTCAATCTTTATTAATTGCACATTGCACCAGTAAGAGTAGAGTGTAAAGGTTCAATTAGCAGGGTAAGTTTTACTCAAAATATTGCAATGCACTCAACATTATGGGTGACATACCAGAGTTCAAAAGAGGACAAATTGTTGGTGCACGTCTTGCTGGTGCATCTGTGACCAAGACAGTAAGTCTTTGTGATGTATCAAGAGCCACGGTATCCAGGGTAATGTCAGCATACCACCAAGAAGGACCAACCACATCCAACAGGATTAACTGTGGACGCTGTAAGAGGAAGCTGTCTGAAAGGGATGTTCGGGTGCGAACCTGGATTGTATCCAAAAAACATAAAATCACAGCTGCCCAAATCAAGGCAGAATTCATGGTTCACCTCAACTCTCCTGTTTCCACCAGAACTGTCCATCGGGACAATAAATTATTGTGGTCTTACAATAACAGTTTCATTGTCCAACCCCTGTAGGATTGGGCAGCTGACTGTTGTCAGGGTTCTAATCAGTCAGTGGTGCACCTGTATTTGCCGCTGCCAAGATAGAAACACGGCAGATATTTAAATGAACACACCTCACTTCCACGCCCATCATTGAAGACATATTGATGAACTCTATTTTATTGATAAACACTATTTTAACAGTGCAAGCTCAAGGCGTGAAAATAGACTGTTAACAAGGTGTGAGATAGCAAAGAGCATCTTACACAGGGTTTAAGACAGGGCCTACAGTCTTGAATATTTCACAGGTAGGAGGAGAACTTAGGTTGGTTAACTATTGTGGTAGATATAATATATTATTGGTTATCAGATTACCACGACCATTTCAATAAGAAGTATGATTTTCTTCATCCATTTGTGGTTAATGATTTGATGATCTCTTCTATTTTTAAATAACCAGTAATAACCTACTTATAAAGACATATAGACTAGATACTGTTGTAAAATCTCTTGGAACTTGATAGGAGTGAATATCTAGAGTGAACTGTGCATCTTTTCTGCATGATCATTCATCTCTGTGGTAAAGTTGACCATAATGATATCACAAAACCACAGAATCTGATGTCAAGTGTGCGGAAACTCCACACAAACCGAGAACTGAGAAGAGTCTTGCCTTCCATTTTACTAGTGTGGAGGTAGTATCTTACCACAGTTTAGGAAAGGAATGTAAAAAGTACAGAGAACTTAGGTAAAAGAATGGGTACTGTATCGAAACTGTACTCTGTTAAAAAAGGAAGTACAGAGCCAGAAATATCAAATCTACATTTACAGCCATAATATTAAAACAGCTTTGGGTATTCTGGCATTACCTTCACTTCACTGTGGTGTCTGGCATCAAAACTGGCAGCAGGTGGTTGTTAATTATATACATTATATATACTTGTATATAAATATATACTAAGTATATATATATATATATATATATATATATATATATATATATATATATATATATATATATATATACTTGTGTGTGTGCTTTAAAATCACAGAATGAATGTTCTCTTTAACAGAGCAAATAAAAGACTATTTTAAAAGACATTGCGCTCTCCATCCTGATTTTTTAATTACAAGCAGTAAAATATATCTACTGTAAAGAAGAAGAAGCTATTTTTACATAAATTCCATTTATTGTATCATTTTTCACATTCTGAACACTTACACATGTACTAAATACATTTTACTTTGATGACTATGGGTTTGGTCATCAGCATGTATAGACGTAGGTTTTTTAGCAATCAGCTTGTAGGGTTTAATAGTCAGCATGCATAGACATAGGGGTTTAGTCATCAGCATGTATAGTAATATTGGTTTAATAATGATTATTAGCATGTATAGAAATAGGGGTTTAGTAATCAGCATGTATAGAAGTAGGGGGTTAGTAATCAGCATGTATAGAAATGGGGGTTTAATCATCAGCATGTATAGAAATATGGGTTTAGTCATCAGCATGTATAGAAATATGGGTTTAGTCATCAGCATGTATACGAATGGGGGTTTAATCATCAGCATGTATAGAAATATGGGTTTAGTCATCAGCATGTATAGAAATAGGGGTTTAGTCAACAGCATGTATAGAAGTAGGGGTTGATCTTAGCATTTATAGAAATATGGGTTTGGTCATCAGAATGTATGGAAATAGGGGTTTCGTCATCAGCATGTATAGAAATAGGGGTTTAGTCATCAGCATGTATAGAAATGGGGGTTTAATCATCAGCATGTATAGAAATATGGGTTTAGTCATCAGCATGTATAGAAATGGGGGTTTAATCATCAGCATGTATAGAAATATGGGTTTAGTCATCAGCATGTATAGAAATAGGGGTTTAGTCATCAGCATGTATAGAAATAGGGGTTTTGTCATCAGCATGTATAGAAGTAGGGGTTTAATCATCAGCATGTATAGAAATAGGCTTTTTGCATGTCCTTAACCAGTGCTGAAGATTTTCAAAGTAAGGAACCACAGTTGTTCTTTTCCGTAAACGCCGGTAGGCTTTCCTCAAGCAGTTCTTCTCCCCCTCCTGCAGGAAAAGATAAAGAGTAATCTTACTATTTATTCAAAGAAAAAAATATACACTACTACAATAAATCATTACCATCATTGCTAACATATATAACTTTACATACCAATGTAAGCTATCATTACATGACAGTATGATCTTGCATTATGTAATACAGCACATTAAGCACAATAAAACACATAGTTGCTTCAAAAGATTATCTGAGGTATGCCATAAAAATAAAACTTTTTTGATTCAATTCCATTAAGAACAACTTTTATATTAAAGTCCTTTGTTGTAATGGTTCTTTAGACCTTTAATGTCTTTTTATATTAATAAATCTCTATTACAAAACAGTTCTTTATGGAGCCATAGATAGTTATTCTATGATATCATAACCATGCATGACATTGTGTCAATAGTTAAACATTTGTTCTGTTTAAAAATGTAGCCATTTTCAAAACAGAAGTAAAGATTTATTCAACAAAGATTAAATAATTTAATTGGAAGAGTCTGGGCTTACCTTTTTGGAATGTATTGCATCTAAACGAAGTATAATTCTGCCCAGAAGTTGTTTGTCACTGGTAGAAACAGTCTTTGGATTCACCTGGTCCAGAATTAGTTTCAGATGTTTCATCGCCAGCAGATCACAATCACACTGCCAGAGAAAAGGCCAGATTAAGAACAATCACATCTGTTTCTAGTTTATGCACATGGTGCTCTATTAAAATTGTGTAAATCAGAAAGAAACAATAAAAATCACTTACTGTCAACATGACAGAGTGTGTTGAATGTAGAGATGATAGCTAAATAAACAACAGCAGCATATTATATAAAGCCAGTACACAGCATACAGTAGCAGAATCTGATTTGGAAGCATATTATATTTACTTACAAGCTCTGGAGATAACTGTCTGAGATCCTTTACGATCCCTCTGACAATCTCAGTTGTGAGAAAAGCCGAGCTGAAAGACAGCATAACAAGAAAAGACAGCATTCTCATGTTTCTGAAGAGTGGTCTCATCTTGTTTTTCTCTTCACAGACGTATTGGGTAGAGGAGCGGTGCACGGAAAATGAAGGAATGTTTTTTCTGAAAGTAGCCGTCCAACTGTAGCTGCCTTCACAATATCCCCTTCAATAAATTGCATAGGCAGGACTTTTATTTTGGCAGGAGAAATCTGGCTGATCCTGGATTCACGCTGCTTACAGTCTCATGTGAACAGAGCAAAGATTGGGAAATAAGATCATATCTGCTTTCAGACTCGCTCCCTATTCCAGAAATAGTGCACTATATAGTGTGTGAGTCATCTTGTAGTTCTGTTGGAAATCTTAACAGTACATAATGCAGACATCCCAAGGCACCCCAGACCTGGACTTGGTATATTATAGCATTGCAGCATTATACAGTGTATGTACAGTTGCAAAGTTGCAAGAAAAAGTATGTGAACCCTTTAGGATTACTTGGATTTCTGAATAAATTGGTCATTAAACATGTTCTGGTCTTCACCTAAGTCACAACAATAGACAAACACAGTCTGCTTAAACAAAAAATATATATGTTTGCATGGTTTTATTGAACGCAACATGTTAACATTCACTGTGCAGGGGGGAAAAAGTGTGTGAACCCCTAGGCTAATGAATTTTCTAAGAGCTAATTGATGCCTGGAGTTAGCCAACCTGGAGTAAGCCAATCTGGAGTCCAATCAATGTGATGAGATTGGACGTGTTGGTTAAAGCTGCCCTGCCCTATTAAAACACACACCAGTTTTGAGGTTGCTGACCCTAAAAAGCATTGCTTGATGTGAATCATGCCTCACAAAAAAAGAGCTCTCAGAAGACCTGTGTGAAGCTGGAAAGGGTCACAAAAGTATCTCTCAAAGCCTTGATGTTCATGTGTCCACGGTAAGACAGACGGTCTACAAATGGAGAAAGATCTGATCCGATCTGCAATACAGGAAACGTTTGGTTTAGGTTTTTGCTGCCAAAGGAGGGACAACCAGTTATTAAATTTAAATTCCACCACGCACTGTAAATGTTAACATGTTGTGTTCAATAAAACTATGCAAACATATATATTTTTTGTGAGGTATTAGTTTAAACAGACTGTGTTTGTCTATTGTTGAGACCTAGATAAAGATCAGAACATATTTAATGACATTTAATGAATCCCAGTAATTCCACTTCTTGCTGGTGCATCTGTGACCAAGACAGCAAGTCGTTGTGATGCATCAAGAGCCACGGTATCCAGAGTAATGTCAGCATACCACCAAGAAGGACCAACCACATCCAACAGGATTAACTGTGGACGCAAGAGGAAGCTGTCTGAAAGGGATGTTCGGGTGCTAATAAATTATTGTTTTGGTCTAAAACCAGGTGTTTCAGTTTTATTGTCCATCCCCTGTATATGTATATACTGCAATGCCGCAATGCTAAAATCACTGTTACACACTGTACAGCAGGCAATACTTTTTTTTTTTATAGTTTTTTTTTTACTTTTACCAGACATGGATATACTTAAGAGGAGTCAGAGGTGAAAAGAGTTTTGATGCTCCTTCGCTTATTGAAACGCATCCCGTCCAGAAGGAAAAAAACACTGCCTGCCCACACTAAAAACTGATTTTCTGATTTGCAGACTCTTTGCAGAGAACAGGCCAATCAGAGCCCTCTCTGTTTTGCAAGCACTTCATGAATATGCACACGAGTTTGTGTCACCTGCGTGCACGTTTGTGGCTTGTGCTAGATTCCAGGAGATTTTATCTGACTTGCGGCCGTCAGGTAGCCGTTATTGATATGCGGTAGACTCCTGCAACTTCTGGGAGACTTGTGAAGTCTGCATAATGCAGGACAAAATAAAGTGTACATTAGATGTATGCTAGAATTTTCAGGGTATACCATAATGCAGTGCGGTGTGTAGTATCAGACTGGGGTGGGGAAGAATCACTGGAGTTGGATCCTGAAACTCCAATTCCCAGAAACCCCTGGTGGTGGTTAGTGCCAACCAGCCACACCTGTGCAGCATAAAAACACAGCCCAAAGCCTCACACTTTGTCACACCTTTGTAAAGGGTTGACTAGTAACGGGAAAAAAAGAAGGATAAAACCAAGGGGGTGTTTATCAGAAAAGAAAAACACCATTTTGAGTCACCATTAGGGTAATCTAAAATATAAAACATGTTTCAAAACAAATGCTAAAAAACACATTCTGCTGGAAAAAATGGTCATAGATGAACCGTGATAAATGTCAGTGGCTTGTGGCTTTACTGAAAAACTGTAGATAAGATCAAAGTTGTAGAGCAGATGCATAGGCACTTATGCCAACTACACATTTCAATACAAACGTTGACATTTTTCACTCCTGTCAGGTTTCAATACATTCCCAAAAATCATGTTTTCTAAAAATCCAAAATGTTCATCAAAGCCCCACTAGGTAGGATTTCCTTGATTTTTGATCTTTTTAAATAAGTAAAATTACAGCTTGAAACTCACTGCAGCGCTGCATTGAGGTTTAATAGGAGGAATAGTGGTGCCCTCGTGTCTGTGCCGGAGCTCCTCTGAGCTCAAACCAGACTCTGTAAGTTTTCCTAGGCGGCCGCGACCAATACTGGCGAGAACTGCGACCTGCTTTCCGACCTTTAGTTCTAACAGTTCTACAAGGACTACTGGTTTATTCTTTACAAACTAACATACAGACACTCTGGTAAGCTGGAAAGAAGCTGGAAAGAGACGGAATATGTCTGTGAAAGCCAGAAAACGAGAAAGAGAAACTAATCCGCCTGAAACATTTATTACACTCTACAACTGTAGGGGGAGCCCACGAGCACAAAATCTCAATCCTAACTAGTGGAGCTTTAAATGGTTCTTTGAAAAATTATTCTTGTAAATAAGAGGAAAAAATAGATAACAATTTTAAAGAACCACCAATCCTCAATGTTTGTTGGAAAAAATACTTTAAAAAAATAAATGATAAAATTATGTTTAGCACAAATGTTATTTTCAAACTTACAGCACATGTAATTAGTGGTAATTAGTCAAAAACCCTCTTTATTACAATCTTTACCCCTCCCTTTTGTAAGCAATAAGCTCTCGTCAAATTCATACTTGCATGATTACAAGCCTACTGCAAGAAAAACTGTAACATTTGCAAAAAGAAACATATGTTTACATATTTAAAAACAGCTCCTGTTCACTTGTGTCACTGTTTTGTTACATACACACAACCTGTCTGCCTTGTACTTGAAGAGGAATTGAGAAAACTGTAGCTGTGTCCTAAAGCCTAGGGTACTACACACAGGAGAGCTACATTTCTTGGTCAACACATATTGAGCTGCTTATCTACTGCAGGGCTGAATAGTTCTAAGCACAAAGGGTAATCATTCTGGTAGCTTGGTTAGATAAATGTATTTGGGGCCAAAAGACTGAGGAATTTGTCTGGTCGGCTGGTCGGGTCGGGCTATGATGATGTTGGATGAGCTCTGTCACTGGCATTGCTTATGCATTGTGTTAGCATCATTGGACAAGCGCTGGCTCGGGAAATGGAGCCTATTTAAAATGATTAAAATTTTTTAAAATTGTTTATATATTATTTTTGTGCAGAAATGAAACAGCAAATGAGTTTCATTCCTCAATGTCATCACGTGACGTTCACCCACGGCATCAACACAAATCACTGTTAGTCCATTTGTGTGACCAACAGCCTGAGCGAGAACTTTTCCTATCTTGATTGCAGCCAGGACTGAAGTGCAGTAATTGAATGCAATTTAAAATCATTCTACAATATGCTAATAAAATCTACCTTCAGTATCATATTAAAAATAATAAAGGTCTTGTGTGAATGAGTCATTTATCATACAGTATGTGTTTTGCATGTTTGACTCAGTAATATATTTTGACCTTTGAATTCTCATATTGTATGTTCACCAGTGACATATGGGGAAGTCATGTAGCAACATTGAAAGAACATGAGAAATGTAAATGAGTTCATGAAAACTTAAATACGTAATGATTAATGATGACACACGGTTTGCTTAGTCTTGATCTTGATGACAAATTTTCATGATCTCCAGTATGGTAGGTAATCTGCCTGACAACATATATTAAGCATATCATTTATCATTTAAGTTAATATTGTGAGTCACAAAAAAAAGCTAATATCTCCACTTTTTTCTGTTTTTCACTTTTTGACATAATGCAAATCTGCCACTTGTTCTTTACCTTGTGCTAAAACTTGTTAATAAATAGACCAATAGAAATGCTTCAAAATGGCTTGAAATGAACTAATATCAAGTTGACTTGTATTGAAAGTTAAGAAGGTTTTCTGCTTCTCCCACAAAGCTTGCCTTTTGGTAACACAAGGTTCTTGCATCAGAGTGATGATAAGTGCTATGTGTGCGATAATCACATTTAATGACTTTTGGTAGGTGTTATCTGATGGCTTGTGGTTTGCTGAAGCAGTGTAGATATGTTTGTGGTTGTGGAGTAAAATGGCACAGACCCAGCATGCAACTACACACGTTTTCTCTACATTTCATCAGCAAAATCTGCAACTCATATCTGTTACGATCTTGGTAATGAAATTCTGACACATGATGACTTTGCCTAAAAAATAAAAAACGTATTAATTTGTCCATTCCTGCTCATTTGAAGTCATTTGAAGGAAAATTTGGTTGGTGTGAAATAGTTATTTGAAGACACATGCATCAGACTTCTCTGCAGTGATGAAAACTATGTTTCTTGTTTAAACATAGATTTATCCATTTTTTCAACCTAGTTGTGTCTTCTGAACTATCCAATGTGATAATGAGAGCCCTTAGTGATGTACAGCTCTGGAAAAAATAAGGGACCACTTGAAATTGACGAGTTTCTTTAATCTTTCCAAATTGAAAAGCTCTGGAATATAATCAAGAGGAAGATGAAGGTTCACAAGCCATCAAACCAAGCTGAACTGCTAAAATTTTTGCACCAGGAGTGGTATAAGGTTATCCAAAAGCAGTGTGTAAGACTGGTGGAGGAGAACATGCCAAGATGCATGAAAACTGTGAATTAAAAAACAGGGTTATTCCACCGAATATTGATTTCAGAACTCTTAAACCTTTATGAATATGAACTTTTTTTTGCATTATTTGAGGTCTGAAAGCTCTGTATCCTTTTTTTGTTAGTTCAGCCATTTCTCATTTTCTGCAAATAAATGCTCTAAATGACAATATTTTAATTTGGAATTTGGGAGCAATGTTGTCTATAGTTTATAGAATAAAACAGCAATGTTCATTTTACTCAAATATAAACCTATAAATAGCAAAATCAGAGAAACTGATTCAGAAACTGAAGTGATCTCTTAATATGTCTGTAGTTCTGACCTTATTTCCAGAACAATATGATGAAGTACAGGTTATGAAATTGTTGTTGCGTTATAGACACTACTGGTTAGATGCTTTAGAACATTTCTATTATTTATTTGATCATCTTATCAATGACTTTATTACTTTATTCATAGCCAGACCTCTTCCTGTACATGACCTCTTCCAGGCACGGATGTTTCTGGGCATGTTGCTCTAAGGCCACAGTGTACTTGTCCGCATCACAGAAGTGTACTGACACAATCCCATTACAAACCCTGGCCTTCTCTTTTTATTGCTGGTAACGGTCTGGATGATCCTTTTCATTCGTAGTCCAGAGCATGCAGTGTTCATTTGTTCATTTGTTCCAAAAAAAAAAAATTAAATACTGATTCGCCTGACCACAATACATATTTCCACTGTGATGCACTTTTTTGTGCAGTTAAGTTGTAAGTGGTATTAGTGAATATAGTAACTCTGTATTGTAGAGAAGAGGGTTAGGTTAGGGATACTTTCCAGGATACTGTTTTTCTTCCAAATCATGACAACAATTGACTGTGGACATCGTCACATTGTTATTAGTTGTCTTATTTCTAGTCCTAAATTACAACTGTGCCACCTTTTTTGGAGTGTTCTGCAGGCCTGAAATGCAATAATGGATGTAGAATAATACATGTTTACCAAACAAAACGAGAAATGTATTTGGTTAATACTGTCTGTACTTTTCCTTTGGGATCAAGAAAGTATCTATCTGTCTGTCGGTTGGTCTGTCTGCCTGCCTGTCTGTCTTTCTATCTATCTGTCTGCAATCAAATATATGTCAGAGTAAATGTAAGACACAATGTGGTGTTTTTTTTATCATTATTAAAAAATGTCATACTGTCCCAATGCTTTCTGATTTGGGACAGAATTGTAAAATGCAATATTATTTCTTGAATAAAATTACATTACATTACATTAAATAGGTGGCCAGAAACACTATAACAGTTCAGCTAGTCTTACCAAACTGGATCACAGCATATAAAAATAGATATTAAACCTCACCCTCTACCTGTATATTCACGAAGGAAAATAACTGTCACATTTTAACTCATTACACCATCCTGTTGGAAAACGCTGAAGCCCTGACTAATTTCTATACGCTCCATCAGTGTAATAAAGGGTATTATCGGTTGACTATGTGTGAGATTGCTGCTTAGAGATCATTCGTAAAAATAGATCTGAGTGTCACCCATGGTTAAGCCGGAATGACCAGAGTTGTACCACAACGTCAAGAAACAAGAATGTGTGAAACACCAAAATAAAGGAGGGTGTTGCTTAGTCATAGAGCTTTTCCTGTTGGTTATTCTATATATGGGCTTTATTCAAATACATTGTAATGAGCAGGAATTTCTTATTTCCTCTCATTTCCTGTCGTATTTCCTTCCTTGTTCTGTTCAGTTAGCTTATTAATGACTTGTAAAACATGACAGACAGTTACAAGGCTGACCAATAACTGACCAATAAGAACACTGACTCACGGAACAATAGTAGACTCGGCTACTTCAATCTGTAAATAGTAATATTTGTAATATTAACACATATTCAACACACAGCCACTCAACAAAGGCTTTCCCCAATTAGTTATGTCATTACTAATAAACGCATAAATAACCAAAGTGTTATGGGCTTATTTTAAAGAAGTATTGCAGTCTTTGCTTTTCTAGACCCAACAGCAAGAATCTCAAACCTAACTCTTACATTTTTGGTCTTGACTGCTGCTCTTATTAAGACTGATTTACATTTAAATCATGTTAGGCAGGTGGGGAGTCCTACCCAAGGACGCACATTGGTGTTGTATGGTGAATTTGCCAGAAAATTAAGCCTTAGTCTGCCACAGGAAAGGCAATATTGTTGCCCAATATACAGTAAAACACTAGAACTATACAGTAGGATCTATAATATTATATATGTTTGATTAAAAATAGACACTGGTATAAATCGCCTACAAGGTGATGACAGAACAGCTCCTTCCTACCTGCACTGATCACTCCTAAAGGCTTACGCCATCTCCCGTCCGCTGCGCTCCCCTCAATGAACGTCGCCTCGCTTTACCAAACAAACATTCACGCAAAGCAATCCAGACTGTTCTCATACAGAGTTCCCCAATGGTGGAACAAACTACCTTCCACTACCAGATCAGGAGAATCTCTCACTATCTTTAATAAACTCCTGAAGACAGAGCTCTTCAAAGAGCACTTACTCTCCTAACACCTCTAACTAACTAACTACTTCTAACCTAATTTCCTTCTTCCCCTCCTTCACTCCTCTATCCCATTATTTCCCTTCAACCTCATTTATGCCCTATCTAAAGATGTTTTACCTTTAACTTCTATTATTTTTGTAATTGACTATTGTAAGTCGCTTTGGACAAAAGCGTCTGCCAAATGTAATGTAATGCAATGTAATGTAATTGCTCTGTTAGTGTTGTTCGATTGGAGTAAATGCCAATTTATCCTTCTGCAATGAATCTATGCCATACCCACCAACAGTGCAGCCTAATGCAACCTCTCACAAATGGGGGGACATAATTTCTTTGTCCATGTCAATCTCTATCAGCCTCGATTAGTTTAGTGGCCATATACAGACCATCTCCTCTGACCTTCCTCTCCCTTTCATTGCAGACATTTAAGCCTGCCATTGTTTCACCATTGGGCTTCTGCAAAGAAGAAGCCATATGTCAGCACTGTCCTGAAAGGTCGCCATCTTCTCTGGGCCAAAGGTCATTCAAAATGAACTGAGGCGAATTGGAAAACTGCTCTGTGATCAGATTAATCAATATTCTTATTTTAAATGAGCCTTGAGCCAGAAGAGACAGCAGCATTTCTTGGTGATGTTCACTTATGGCTTCTTCATGGCAGGATACAGCTTTACCTGCCTGGGGATCTATGTTTAATGCTTTCTGGAAGTGTTCCTGAGCACATTCTGTGATTTCCCCCAACAAAATGATGCCTTTTTTTAATGCAGTGCCACCTGAGGGCCCAAAGAACACCTGCATCCAATACTGACTGTCAGCTTTGTCCCTTGCACACAGGGATTTCTCCAGATTCTCTGAGTCTTTTTATGGTATTTTGTACTAGTGGAATATTAAAAGTCTTAAAATTTTACAATGAGGAACATTTTCTAAAATGTTGGTGAAATTGGTGAACTGCTGCCCATATTGTCTTCTGAGAAACTGTTTTTTTTATTATTTATACCCAGCCATAAAAATTTCCTCCCACAATCCAGAAACTTGTAGATCAGGTAAATTGGATACACTAAATTGTCCAGTAATTTTGAATAAATCGATCTGGTGTGCATGTGTAAGTGTGTGGTATGTATGTAAGATTGTGTGTGTGTGTAGATGTATGTAGGACTGTAGCCAGATATGGATTGGCACTCTGTCCTGGATAAATGCTGTTGTGCCCGATACAATCCTCCAGGTGGATGGTTGTTTCCGGTTGAGATTAAGCTGTGCGCTACTGGCTGCTGCTTTTCACCAGTGAGTGGATGAGTGCTGAGTATAAATGGTTGTGTGTAAAACGTGTAAATTGTAAAGCGTCCTTGGGTTTCTAGAAAGGCGCTATATGAGTTGAACATTATCATTCATTCATTTGTTGAGATGTTGCTAAGATATGTGTATATGTGTAGATGTGTGTAGATATGTGTTCTATGTTCAACTGTAAATAAAATATGCAATTTACAGGTCATTGCATTTTGTTTAAAGTTACCTTTATTTACATTTTACACACATCTCAACATTTTTGGAATTTTAGGGTTGGTAGATGCTGGGCCCTATTGTACACCCTACGCAAGGCGATATCACAATATCATGATACTAAACACACACTGACATAAATCCCTAAATCCAGCTGTGCAATTCGTAATTGATGTCTTGCCTATAGATTGATAAAATAGAGCCCATTTCTGTTTTACATGAACATAGCACAAGATCTGGAAACCTGTCCACAGCAATATATTACAATGGCCTACTAGGGTCTGCTGTGTTGACACATGCGCAGGTATTTAAACTAAAACTAAAGTTTTTTAGCAAAGTGGTAAAAAAGAGATACGTGGGACAGGCATGTTAAACAGGGCAGCAAGATACAATGTACCAAAGAAAACAGGCTAGAATTCATACACGGAAGTTACAAAAAGAGAGCAAAAGAACAAGGCAAAGGAATAGTAAAAAAAAAACAAAGCAGAGTCTACACCAAGATAAGCTAATAAACGAGGCTAAAAAGTGGCTAGGCTAAAGAGTGGTCAAAAAAGGCAAAACAGGTCGGCAACAAAAGAATGCAAAGTACAAATAAAATGCTGGGTAGTAGAGCTCTTAAAATAGGTTCAGTACTCGGTGATGGTGAACAGAAACATAGGGGTATTTATACAAGGGACACAGGAACTGGCAGGCAGACAATTCATAGATGAATTTGCAATCAGCAGTCACCTCCAAATGTGTTGAGCTGTTTCAATGACTTGACTTAAAATGATGTGCCGGTGCTTCACATGACTAGGAGGAAGCCCTTTAGCCTTCCAGATTGGTAACATCAGGTGGTAGGGGGAGACCTCAGAGCTAGATACTGGAGGGAAAAGTTGGGTAAAATCCAAAAAATGAACAAAAACAACAGACAGATGGAGAACTGTAAGGCATGCATCATCTCTTGCATATGGGAAACTAAATGTTTCAGAAAAGCTTGCTTCTGAAAATGATATGAAAAAAGAACAAGCTTTTCTGCGTGTTTCAAGTCTCACAGATGGCTACTTGAAGGATTTGACTAAACACATGTGCTGCCTATTTGTTTAAGGCATTAGTAATGTTTCTGTCAACCACAATTTTACCTAATAGTTGCACTCAGCAGAAATCAGCTGACAGGAATGAAACTTGGTGATTGGATAAAGATTAACAGTTTGTTGTCACAAGTCCAAAATGCCTAATGTTACCTTGTGAGGTGCTATTTCGTATTATAATAGATCGTCTTTGGTCTCCATTACAGGCACTCAGGCAGCCCAAAGTTACATTAATCAGGTCCTGCTACCAGTGGCCCTACTTTTTATAAACACATACTTTGATGCACTATTTCAACAGAACAATCAAACAATCAATCCCACTCGGTTATACCTTGAGGGTAACCCTCATTTTCAATGCAGCCAAGCATTTACAAAATTAAAGGGACTGAAATGTAAGTTTAAACTATAAAAACAAGCAATCAATAAAATATTTAATTAAGAAGAAGTAAAATAATTCTGAATAAAAGGATATGCAGACAGGCTAAAATGTAAGCAATAAAACAACGAGATAAATAATTGGAATAATAAAATTATTATAAATGATTAATAATAATTTAAAATGATTATTAATTATTACAATTAAATACTAAAAAAAGGACTAAGGACTAAAAAAACACAATTATAAAAAAGTAAAATATGGAACAAAAATAAATAATAATAATAATAATAATAATAATAATAATAATAATAATAATAAGTTTAAAAAATATACAAAAATAAAAGGAAAAAATAAATAAAATAAATAAAAGGATTAAATGAATACAATAAAAGGGCTAAAAGGTAAACCATAAAATTAGCTAAATAAAACGACAAAATAAATAATAAAAAAAGGTAAAAGAAAAAACTCAGCTAAAACAGGCACAGGCTGTCTGAAGGTGGTTAGATATTAAAGGTTTAAAATGATTTAGTGACACCAGTAATCTGAGTTTTAGAGTTTCCTGTAGTGAATTTCAGCTCACTGGTGCTGCACTGTAGCTAAAAGCAGATTTTCCCAGTTCAGTAAAAACTCTAGGAACCTGACAGATGATCCAGTCACTGGAAAGGGTCTGATAAGTCTGATAATGCTCATCTGCATACTGCTGCCATCTCTAGAGCTTGCCTTGAATAAATTCTATGTCTTGGTCAGCCACATCACCAGAATTTATCCTTTCTTTAAAATATCTGGGATGCTACTAGACAGGCTATCAACACTCCAGTCCTAAAAATCCAAAATTCAGACTCTAATATCTGTAGAATATTAGAATTGTGTGGACTTGATTATCACAGTACTCCATCTACATCTGCATGCAGAGATGTCTGGCATGTTACATTACACATGCATTGCACGCTACTTCTGTATGTCTACCTCAATAAATATTGCCCATATCGGTCTTTAAAATCTTTTCATCATTTGTTGCTGCTTTGTAACCTTTATTTGCCTTCTGAATAGCAATGCAATCCAACACTTCATTATTCATTTACCATTATCCTTAATAAAATCTTCTACCTTTAATCTAAACTGTAGATCATGTGTTGGGGCAGATTTGGCATTTATGAAGATGCTAAACCACCATCAGGGGCGTCTTGCAAAGGGCTATTTTTGATAAGTGGCCCTCTCTCAGTGTAGTAGTGACACGAACATGTGTGAAAACCACAGAAACACCACTGTGTCTTTTAAATGACATTTTAAATGACATTGTGGCTGCTGTGCCGGGAACAGCCCACGACTTAAATTAGATTTGATTATGAGTTCAGAAACTGGTTGATGATGGAATGGACGGATGGTGGCTTATAAAATGGCCAGTGAGTTGAAGTACGATGATAATCTTTCTAATAAAGTGGAAGTTGAAATAGTATTTATAGACCCACCAATCTATAGATATCAGTACTTACAGTGTGCTCAGTGCTGCCTCAGTATGGCTTGGCTGTGAACTGCTTTGCTATGACTGTAGATAAAAGTCATCATGGCAATAAATTAAGCGCTCATGCTTCTAACTTCACTATAAGGACAAAAGTTCTTGGACACTTTCATGACATCCCATTCTAAATCCATATTCATCAGTGTGGAATCAGTACCTCTTTAAAGCTTCTGACAGCAAGTGTGGAGCTCTGCAATTATTGATCAGCAACATGATGTTAAATGAACTATATTCTCCTCAGCACTCAAATACTCCGCAGTGTAACTTTACAGGGTTAAAGACTTCAGGACTGACTGTGCTTACAATTACTACTTATTATTATGCATCAACTAAGCAAAATGTACTTTAGTTTCTTATTAGGATTAAGCAAATTTTACTTTTTTAAGTTATTAAAATAAATCTTGTACAAAACCACCTTCAACATCAACATTTAGCATTTCATCATGCTAAAAAATACATAAAAACTCAGCATTGGCCATGCGAAATTGGTACAAATGTGGTTTATACTCAGTACAAGTGATGTAGGCCAATTACCATATTATACTTGGCAACCGGGGTGTTGGCACAAGCATGCCAGGCCACTTCCCATATTATACTCGGCAACAGGAGGGTTGGCACAAGCATCTCAAGCATCTCTCATATTATACTTGGCAACAGGAGAGCAACTTGGGCCAATTTCTACAATATACTCGGCAACTGGGGTGTGGGCACAAGCGACATGTGCCAATTTCCATAATATACTCTGCAACCAGGGTGTTGGCACATACAGCGTTCAACCCAGATATGAACCGAGCTTTTGGACCAGAATTGGGTATTTGAGCCATCTAGCCCAAGTGATTTTTGCTGAGTGGGAGGGTCAGGCTGGTCACATGACCTCAGCAAATGAGTATAATAGTAAGTACAGTCAGTCATGAAGTCTTTAACCATGTAAGGTTACTCAGTGGGGTGTCTAGATAACAAGTTCCAGGGATAACAGATTCAGGGATAAATTTTCATTCGAGTATTGTAAATCACATGAGCCTTTACTTCCTCCAGCCTTCTAAGGTTTTAGTCTGTCCATTAGCTGTTAGCCTCCTGTCGGTGCTTAGTGTTGCCGCAGACTGTGTGCAGGTATAATATGGACAGATGTTCTGCTGATTAAACTAGAGATAGAAACTCACTCACTGTGAGACTACCAGTCTGAAACTGCCTCCCAGATCACGTAAAGAAGGTCAAACAACTCTTTATTATATCGTGTTTTTATGCCGATAGCCCAGACTGAAGCTGTGTATCATTTCATTATTTATTTATTAGTATTATTTTTAAATCGGTTAAATGCAGCTTTATTCACGTGTTTCTTATTTCTTCGTCGAACAGCGTATGTGTATACGCGGCTTTTTTTTTTTTTTTGGTTCTGACTCATTTTGATTGGTTATTGCATTTGATGAAACGACATTTTTCATTTTTGCTTGTCTCGACACCATCTTTAACACTGGTTTTGCCGAGGTAGGAGCGCATTCCATCGCTTCTGCCCACAAAATAAGCTTGTGCTCAGCGGAATTCACCTGACTGGGGCTTTTCTGGAGAGGAGTTCTGGTGTTTAAAAAAAGAAGATGGGTTAGATGGCTAAGAAGAACCATGATACATGCATAGCTACTGTTACTGTTTTATTTATTTAGTTATATATATTATATGCACTGCTGTTGATTATTGCCGCTCTATAAATCTTGCTCTATACATTTCTTTGAATTACGGATTGGTCATTCTAAAGGTGGTTTAAAGGATAACTCCGCTCTCATTCAGCAAAAAATCACACAAACAAATTTCACATTCTACGCTTCTCCATCCAGCCAGCTAATTTTGTATCACAATTCCATGCAATTGTCCGTTTTACACATAATTATATATATTAAAATCTATTCCTCTTTAAGCTGCATGCGAGAGATTGTCACAGCCAGCGTTTATGAGCAGTACGTGTCTGTAACTGTGCATGAGCTGCAGCTCTCAGTCTCTACAGAGGCTAGTGGTTGATGCTAAAGGGCTATTTCTGGTATGAGCAGTCGAAGTTCTTCTCAGATCAGGGAGATGGTGTGATGATATGCGTCTGTTGGAGGAAGTGTTGGCCCTGGTTCCTGCCATTACGCTTCTACCCCCCTCCGGCTCTCGCACCTGTGTGAGCGTTAGCTCGCCAACAGGTTACCCACAGTTCAGATGACTCAAGCAGCAAATTTTCCAGAATGACTTTACAGATCTCCCTGTACAGGAATGTCCCTGCTGTCCATGTCGGTATATCCTGTGACATGTAGCTGTGAGCCACTAGATGGCAGAAAGCTGCTGATGCAAATAGACACAGGACTAGAGGGACTTTTCACAGTTACAGGTAAAAAGAGAGAAAAGTCCAGATTGTAAAAATTAACTACCTAGATGTTTAATATATAAATTATAATATATAAATTATATAAATTATTATTGGTATTAATTTAGTTTATTTTATGGTAGCAGAACCCATCTAACCACTATAAGAAAACCACCACAAACCTTTTTATTTTTCAAGTGAAACAGTACTGTTTTTTATTACAACCCATTTTACTGTGTGTACATTTAGCCCCACAGGTAATAAGTTGGACAGTACAATAGTCAACAAATGCTACAATATATATATATATATATATACAGTGAGTCCAAGAAGTATTTGATCCCTTGCTGATTTTCTTCGATGGCCCACTAATAAAGACATGATCATTCTATACTTTTAATGGTAGATGTATTCTTACATGGAGAGACAGAATATTAAAAAGAAAATCCAGAAAATAAATCTAAGGAATATATATTCATTGATTTGTATTTCATGGAGTGAAATAAGTATTTGATCGCTTAGTATTCATTAGCAGTTCTGGCTTTTACAGACCAGTTAGACACTCCCAATCAACTTACCTGACCTGAAGCCACCTGTTCTCACTAATCACTTGTGTGAAAAACACCTGTCCACAGAATCAGACAGATCACACAGATTTCAAGTCTCCAACATGGGTAAAACCAAAGAGCTGTCACAGGACCTCAGAGTCAGAATTGTTGACCTTCACAAAGCTGGAATGGGCTACAAAAAGATTAGTAAGGTCAGGGTTTCCCCCAGGATTTCCTTGAAGGTGCGGTGGCAGGACCCCCCGGTTGGGAACCGATAATTTATATCACGTTAATGATATCACGATATAACACAATTACACATGTTTCCAGTTATTTTCTTTATTTCCAACTGTCACTGAAAAATGCCCACTTAAAACAAAAAGTTGCAAAAATTAGGTTTCTTTAAAATAAATCCTTATTGTTCTTTTTTCAGATACGGTAAACGTAAAAGTGTGCGACACAAAATGTTAAATTATACATATCAATATCTTTAATCTTTAATTTAATTACAATAAAATGTTTACTGGACCGTGAAAACAAATGCATCACAGAGCTGTTCTAGGGTGCCTCTATTCTAGGGCCCTACATCCTTGCTTTATGACAGCTCCAGAAACAGAAACATAGCGTGATTTTCACTCCACCAGGTGAGTGAGCCTGAGTGGACACCTGCGTAAGTTGAAGCTGTTTAATCACTGTTTAATTCATCTCTCTCTCGCGCGCGCGCATTATGTTTCAGTCTCTCTCTCTCTCTCTCTCTCTCTCTCTCTCTCTCGCATTATGTTTCAGTCTCTCTCTCTCGCTATTTACAGGCGCGCTCTCGCTCTCTCTCTCTCTCTCGCGTTATGTTTCAGTCTCTCTCTCTCGCTGTGTCCTATACTCACACTCTCTCTCTCGCGCGCGCGTTATGTTGGCACTGCATGACTAACTACCGATTTCCACCCCCGAAGTTCAACACATGGCTGACGGAATTATTCCCCCCTAAATTTAGCTCCGGCAAATTTAAGACATTTTGGTTGAAAATTTAAGACAAAATAAGACTTTTCAAGGCCTTATTTGACAAAAATGAAATTTAATACCATTTAAGACTTTTTAAGGACCCGCGGCCACCCTGCTACATGTGCAGGACTGGAACACAGCTGTGCGTTTAGGAATTACGGCTAGAGAAGCCCTCACCTGTAGCCTCCCGAAATAGATGCAACATGCGAAACCAGCCGTGTTGTGTAGGCTACGTCTACAACATATTACCGATATAACCCTTGAACAATGTTCAACAACTTGTTCACAAATATAAAAAAACATCATTTCAGCGCCACATACCTCGGATTCAGTTGTCCAGTTTGACAGCCGGTGTCCTGTCGAGATGATCAAATTCCAGTGTCAGAAACGAGAGAGGGCGGGGCAACGCTGATCAAGCGCGGGAAAAACGCCGGGCTCCGAATTTTCACGAAGGGTGGCGGGGAAGAACGAAGGCGTGGCGGACCGCCGCACTGAATTGAACGTGGCGGAAACCCTGAAGGTGTTGGATGTGAAAGTAACAACTATTGGTGCAATTATCAGAAAGTTTAAAGAGTATAACATGACAATCAACAGACCTCGGCCCGGTGCTCCAAAGAAGATTTCGCCTCGTGGGGTGGCAATGATGCTGAGAACGGTCAGAAATCGTCCTGCAACCACTCGGCAGGAGTTAGCAAATGACCTGAAGGCAGCTGGGACCACAGTTTGCAAGGAAACAATTGGCAACACTTTGCGCAACAATGGATTCACATCCTGCAGTGCCCGAAAGGTACCCCTGCTGAAGAGAGCACATGTGGAGGCGCGCCTCAAGTATGCCAATGATCATTTGAAAGATGAACCAAGTTATTGGGAGAAGGTTTTGTGGTCAGACGAGACCAAAATTGAACTTTTTGGCCTCAACTCCACCCGCCATGTGTGGAGGAAGAAAAATGCTGCCTATGACCCCAAGAACACTGTGCCCACCGTCAAGCATGGAGGTGGAAGCATAATGTTTTGGGGGTGTTTCTCTGCCAAGGGAACAGGGCTACTTCACCGCATCACTGGGAAGATGGATGGAGCCATGTACCGCACAATCCTGAGGGACAACCTCCTCCCCTCTGCCAGGGATCTGAAAATGGGCCGTGGTTGGGTCTTCCAACATGATAACGACCCTAAACATACAGCAAAGGCAACAAAGGATTGGCTCAAGAAAAATCACATTAAGGTCATGGAGTGGCCCAGGATTTTTGTCTTGATATTCTGTCTCTCCATGTTAGAATATATCTACCATTAAAAGTGCAGAAGGATAGTGTCTTTATTAGTGGGCAAACAAAGAAAATCAGCAAGGGATCAAATACTTCTTGGACTCACTGTATATATATATATATATATTTAAATAAAGAATAAATATTATTCAAAAAACACCTGAGCCCATTGCAACTTATTGCAATCAATGGCCCATGCCGTTAGTCCAATGTCTGTTTTAAGAGGGAACAGATTAACCCTTTTCAAACCCTGCATCCATTACAATGCGCATCATGCATTTTCTTTATTTTAAAATGTTTTGTTGCACATAACACTATTTGACAGCTGTTGTCCATCAGAATAGACCATGAACCAGCTAATAAACAGGTTAATAAACCAATGAAACAGTACAGCTTGGCCACACCCACTGCACTAGAAAAACAGTACTACTAGTACTAAATAACAGCAATTTTGTTCTAATTTAATGTAACTTAGAACACTTTTATATCATGCTTTTTACTGTTTAGGGATGGTTAATAAAATAAAAAAGCGGGTAAGACAGACTTTAATATGTAACAAATAAATAAAGAAACAAATAAGGAAATAACGAGAAAATATGAAAACATAACCAACAGGGAAACAAACAAGAGCTACACTAAACAGAAAATAAACGGGGCTAGGGATATATACAAGGGATAAATACGGAAATAAACGTGACAGGAAATATATGTGAAATACAGGGAACTAGAAATAAACAAGAAATAAACGGAGCGTAGCGAAAACCGTGAACAAAATATAGCAAACGTGGCGACACAAACGACAGAGGAAGGTGCAAAGACCGACAGCAAACATAGACTAAAGAGTACTATTTATACTAACATGAAACAATGAACACCTGGGGAAAGGGCGGAGCTACAAATTACAGACACGTGATGGAAAAATACTGGGGAAACACACTAGGAAACGGGGAAAACACAGGGAAACAGAGCGAGGGCGTGACATACACACAGGCTCTCAATGCAATACAAATAAAAACAAAACTAATTTTTTGTTAATTGGATTTATTTGCTATATAGATTTTATAGCAGAATATGCATTGCAGACATCATTTGAAAGGGTTAAAGCAATTACTGAGTGAGACACGTTTTGGATTTATATTCCTAAAGCTACCATAATTTCTGTTCAGGCCTGTTTCATGAGTTTATATATATATAATATTCTGTTAAAAAAGCAATGTCTGACTTTTATTTGTTCATTTTCATAGAATTTTATAGAAATTAATTTTGTCAGATTCAAGTTTTTTCTGTTTTTTTTTTTAGTAGTATTATTAACCTAGAGGTACTAACATTTTTGTCCCCATGTGTATAAAAGTTGCACCCAATGCTGACACAGAAGTGCAAATGCACACACACACACAGCTTGTTTAGTCCCTGCAAAGAATCACTGCCAATAGAATAGCAGATAGACATGAAGCTATTGAATGACTGAGCTCCATCCAGTACTTTTGGATTTAGTTGGGGAGTTGGGCCTTAAGAATGCCTGTCTGTAGTAGAGACAGTTACTCCAACAAATGCATCTCAGATATATATATATATATACATATATACATATATATATGTATATATGTATATATATATATATATATATATATATATATATATATATATATATATATATATATATATATAAGATTTTTGTATGTGTGCAGAGCTCTAACATGCACGAGACTACCTGGTTTCGCTTTGCTATCATGTGCACTCTATTCTTTCTCTTTTAACCACATCAGCTTTTCTCTAAAGCAGGTCAGAGGCCACGTGAAGCCTTCAGCATCAAGCGAAGCCCGGTTTCAGAAGGCAGATGCCGGTGTCAGAGGCGTGAACATCTGCACCGCCTCAAGCTCTCCAGCAGAGATCACTGTGCTGTCAAATAAAGACAATTTAAACAACTGTGATGGTTCTCTCATCTACTTTACCTGTGTCCTGGATTTAACTGCCCAATGTTAGAAAGTATAATCTTTTATATGGGCCTTTGTAGGAAAACTGTGCCTTTGCCCTCAAAATTTTCAAAAAATTACATTTTTATCATAGAGGACTAGACAACACAGAAATCATATGTTTCTGTTATGCATGTGTCCACCCTGTTTTAACAAACAGCATAGAGTGGACAGCTTACACTTTACCTCAGCTGAGTATAAAGACAATATGAGACATATTAAACAAAATGAATCATATAAAATAAAAAAATAAATGCTTGTCTTTTTTTCTACTAAATTGTGTTATTTAACAACTTCAAAAATATTTAACTTAGCCAGTCAACACTGTGGACATGGTAAAAAAAACACCCTTTCATCAAAGAAAACTGTATAAAATGCACAGAAAGTTCTTTATAATGAATGTTAAGAATCTTCTATATTTGTGATAATAAATATATATTTTATAATGTATAAATGTACTAATTAATGGTTACAGTGCCCTGGCATGACCAACCTTGAAACCTCAAATATACTGTATATTTATTTTGAAAAACATACATCATAAATGAACAAAATGACAAATAAAAAACAATATACTTTTATTATTTTTATTTATTTACAATAACCTGCATTAAAAGTAATGCATAATTACATATCCTCACCAGAGAGGTCTCTAAAGCCACAAAACCCCCAAAGACTGTCGTTTTAACCACACGGTTTAAAAATGGGAAGCATTTTAGATTTATAATGTGGGTAACATTTCACCTGCTTTTATGTGTTTTTTATTGATGATTAGGTTTTTATTGTAAATATTTGTATCTATGTTTTCAGCAGCTGCATTTCCACAGGCTGCAGTCAAACCGGGGCACAATCTCAGTAGGGCTGTTCCTTGAAATGTCCTTCTTTGTAGCCTATTGATCACACATATTAAACAGTCTAATACGGCTTTGTGATGACGCCATGCATAAACATCACATGATGACATATTTGTGTCTTCACATAAATTAATTATAATGATAAAGGTAATTTTTTAAAATAAACTCTGCTCCAGAGGCTCTATTTTCCACCATTTGTTGCTGTTTTTGTATTTTTTTAATGATGTATGAGCAGTGAATTTTGGCAATGACGACGGCTGCAAAGGATACATCAGCTGCGTCCTTCAAATCACTCCAAAACCTTAAATTTCTATTTGTATTTCTAGCTTGTATATAAAGGATCCTTCAGTTGGAAACTGCCTTTTTTTAATGTAGTGGCCAAGAAGTGTGGCCTACCTCGGCTGCAGCAACATATAAGTTCTATTCTTTAAACATGCCTTTATTGTTTTTTTGCAAATAAACGAATTTTAGACCAGATTTGTTTGTACTGACTTGAATTGAATTGAGTTGAGGACAACATAAAGTTATTTAGGCGGTTGTAACCTCTTGCTTTTTTATTTTTTTGTTGAGTATAGGCTTCTATTCTCAGTAAAATAAATGTAGCCTATTTTGGAGAGCAAACATCATCAATACTGGCAGATTCAAAGAGGGGCAGGGGGGGCAACTGACCCCAAGTGCCCACATAGTTGAAAAAACATCGCTAAAGTGCCCTGTAGAGTGGCAAAAAAAATTGTGAGTGGCTACTAGACTGCCTCTTATTGTAATACATTGTGATGAAGTGCCCTCTAGATCAAGAAAATCTAATAATGTGTCTTTAAGCGTGTCCATCTATGAGTGCCCTTCTGCCCTTTAGTTAAAAAATGAAGAAAGTGACATCATGAAGTGCCTTCTCTTACACCCCTATTAGACAGTGTCCCAAAGGTGCCCTTTCCAGTGGAGACAAGTAAGAACACATGATGAAGTGCCCAGTCAGCATCCCCTCTAATAAAGGTGTGCCACACCAGTGCATTAAATATGATGTGGTGCCCATCACAATGGGATAAACTGTATTTGATGGTACAAAAAAGTTAATTATTGTGAGTGATGGCACAAAGTTTAAAAACTCAATTCAATTTCATCCATTGATGTTTCAGCTTTAGCCACACCCCCTATAGAATAGGTATTATGTCATGCAGGAGGTGCCTTTTTTATTTGTTCACCCCTGCCATTCAAACAGCCTAAGTCTGCCACTGCCATCAGCTAAAGCTGTGAAAGAGCACGAGGTGAAAGTTCTTTCTTTTCTTTTCTGCATTAAACTGCTGCCCATACAGCAAACCTGAGACTGCATATGATCAGGCAGGAAGCTGCAGAGCGAGAGAGAGATAGAGAGATAAAAATCGCTTCCACGCCTGCTGAGGCCACATCAGAGGCAGATGTGTCACAAGCACACTTAATAACAAATGCTGACACACAGGCTACGCTGCAGTTTAGCACAGCAAACAGTAATGCAAATTATGCAAATTTAGGACCAAATCCGGTGGAAAAGGATGACTAAGATGTTTTCAAAAATGCTTAAGAATATGCAAATAAAACATTACATATAGTCACTCTGTAGAGAAAAACATGCATTTCCAAAATAACATATGTTCAGGAGAAGAAAAAATACCTTTTTTTTTAAGTGAAAGTAATTTTGGAGCATTTCTTTTGGTCCATTCATCTTATTGTGAGTTGTGAGTTAACTAACAATTGAAGATATGTGTTTTTCTTTGGCTAGCGATGATACACAGAGATCAGCCATTACATTAAAACCACCTGTCTAAAAGGTCGCTTAGTAGGCCCCCTTTTTGCCAAACAGATTAGATTGAAACATAATTTTTGTTAGTCATTTAATTAGTCATTTATTGTTGTCTGTAGAACAACAATGTTCATTTTACTTAAACATATACCTATAAATAGCTAAATCAGAGAAACTGATTCAGAAATTGAAGTGGTCTTTTAACATTTTCCAGAGCTGTATACTGTTCACTTAGATTGTTTGTATTGTCATGGCTGATTGGTCTTTAGAACATGCACATGTCTGAATAAAATAATAAAATTTACCACATCTGGATTAATGCGTTTGATTGCTCTGTCTTAATCAGTGTAAACACTTTCTTTTAGTTTAAAGTATGGAGGAGTTTGGAAGGAGGAACCTGATAACTGAGGAGCCATTGGTGGCATTCACTCTCTAACAGCCTGGCTTTCTTTCCATATGTTTAGAATATATCCAAATAATTTAATCTCTAGAGCTTTTGGAAGCTAACTGTGAAAACAAAGTTAATTTCTTATTTTGCAGTTGTGTTTAAAGAGTAAATCTCTCATTTTTTCTGTGAATATTAAACGTTTTGTGGGGACAGTTAAAACTGTAGCACAGAGGAAGTGATGTAAAGCTGTAGCTTTTCTGCAAAGCTGGGGCTGTGACCAAAATGGCTCCCTACTCCCTCATTAGTGTTGCGCTATTTAGGGAGACACTATGTAGTTCACTAATTAGTGATAAAACAGGAGTGTATTCGGACACTATGCGCCAGCGCCAGTCGCAGAAACACACACAGGTTAGAGAGGTGGTTGAGCTGTATTTAAAACTCCATAAACACACATGCAGAGAAACTCATTTAAATATCGTTTTTTGTAATTAGTGATATTTAAGTTAATTCAGTTATTTTAGTTAAGATCATGTTGAAATAAACCCTGTAATATTGTTAATTTGATGAACATCAGCTGTTTGGGTGGTTTTCTCAGTATTTTGGCGGATTTAAAACACGTTTACCCAGTGAATTGGTTTTGTCTGAGTCCCTCTGTAACAATCTGGCAACCCTAATGGCTCGCTGTCCGCTCCGTTTCTTCGGCTGTCTGTTACTTAGTAGCGAAACCCGCAATGCATTTTGGGACACATTTAGCTCGCTTAGTAAGCAGCGATGTTTACTATACATCATTATGGGAGTTTTTAATGCCCTCAAAATCACGTTCAAATCCCCCCTTATGGTTCGGACACTCAAAGAAAAATGGCTGAAATACTCAATAGTGCCCTAACTAGTAAACAGGGAGCCATTTCGATCACAGCCACAGTCTGAACCCTGCTAACACTGATGTTTTGAGCACATAAACCAGCCTGTATGGCACCAAGGTAAAGATAACTTTCCAGCTTGCTGCTGTTACTAAATGAAAACACAAGCAATTTACCTCAGATTTTGAATGTCAGAGCTGAAAATGACGTCGCACATGAATTGACTGTGCTACAGTTAAACGTTCATATATGAGCTATCACTGTTAGCATTGTGCCAGGTTAGCATTGCTACGATACAGGTTGATAACAATGCATTATGCAGTATTTTGCACATCCAAACACTATAAAAACACGTCCACTTATAGAAGTTGGACAGTACTGGGTTCACAAATAGATAGAAGTTATTCTAAACTGTATAATACTAGTGCTTTTACTACCCTGCTAAAAACGTCTTTTCTGGATGATCAGCTGGTCTTTTAGCAGGGTACTGTTGATGTAGGGGCAGCCATCTTGGATTTTGACCTCAGGGATGGTAAAAAAAAAACTCTTCTGACTCTCGGATTTGCTCCCTATTACTAACTATTAAAAATAGTGTACTATTTAGTGTGTCAGCCATTTTGTAGTTCTGTTCAAAATCAACAGTAAAATAAAATAAAGTAAAATAAGTTCACTATTAAAAACTCATAATGCATCATGAAATGTAGTGTACAGATGATGTACTCATGTAGAATTGCTAAACCATAATGCATTGTAGTGGTGTTGTATCAGATATCCACAAAGTGGCACAAACTAAAGATAGTTTGTTGTCTTGTTGACAACAAAATGGAATGAGTTAATTAATATACCAATCTGAACACAGCTGTAGTATGAAATTTGACCTGTTCCTACTTAACTAGAATGCAGCATTAGTGCGCAATGGTTACTCAGAGAAATTAGATTTTACCCTGCATCTAAAAAAATCTTCTTGTGGTGCCGGAAACGGTTAATACAGTACAAACATGACAGCTTCAATCATTTTTTTTCTATTGCTTCTATTATTTCTTCTATTACTATTTTTCCTTTTTCAAAATAATGGTAAAATAATGTTTCCCCGAAAACAAAACTGTAGTTTTTTTTTTCTCAATAGTTGTTGCAGTACTGTGTTTTACGCACATTTTCCTCAAAGAACATTCAGTGTATCTGCAGCAGGGGATTCAAATTTTTTTAACATAACTCTTAGCCAAAATTAAGATCACTTTTTCAAAAACGAAAAAAATCCAATTACAAAACTGATATGCAATTTACAAAAATAAAACCAAGGCAGAATAAAAATCAATTTAACACTTTTACACTTTTACTCCAAGACTTTTACATACCTGCAAATACCCTTTATGCTTCGAAGTGTAAAATACTGCATGTGAAACTGCCGAATCCAAATCAGCATGTCTGCAAAAAGAGTGTGTTCAAGTGTTCTCCTACACCACACATCTAAACCCAACAGAATAGCGCCTCCTGCTGGTGACAACAACAATCGTGCTTTAATGAATGTGACATGTCTCCTGATAAGCACAGAATACATTTATTAAATTATTTTCTGTTTGGAAGAATAAGCAACACAAATTAACATGGGAATTGTTTCAAGACCAAGAATAAAAAAAAAGCTGTAAACTTTCAGATGTTAAAAACAAATGTAAAGTGAAATGACTTAAAAGGGCTTAGATACATCCAGTTTCATCTGTTGTTTTTTATCATACATTTTTTTCTGAGATTTAGTTAGAGATTTAAAATTTTTACAATCATTCGACTATGTAATGCATTTGTTGCCCAATAAACTTTCATATTTATATCAGAAAGCCTTATTGACCTGAGAATTGTCCACCAGGAGCATCCTGTGGATCAATCCATGTCCATACAGCGCTTGCATGAGAAGCCCAAATGGAAACCAGAAAGTTTCACCTATTTTATTTTCAATGTTCAGCATTATTTTTGCATTGATATGAACTTAAAAAAGATGAGGAGTTAAGTATTTTCTAACCAGATAGAAAAGCATTAATCAAATTCTAAAAGCTGTATTAGCTTTATTGGACAGAAGAGATTCCTAACCCAGTCCTGGAGCACTTCTTTGCTTTACAATTTAGTATTTACCTGCTTTGGCTGCTTGGTAATTAGGCCTAGTGAGACAATAATGGAGACAGTAAGAATAAATTAAATGTTGTATGTGTAAAGTAAGAGTATAGTAAAGTAAGTGGAACTTACCCCTTAAAATGTCCCGATTTCTGTGAACCAAACCATCTCTGTGATGACATTTAGCATGTACAGGGAACATAAACTAGAGCAGCTGAGCAGTTGGGCTTTTGCAGAGCAACTGGAACAAAATACCCTCCTAACTGGGGTAAGACGCTGCCTTCCTGAAGCAGTTCATCATCTGGGTTTTTAGATTATTGCAAAATCATTTTTTTTTTTTTTCAAAAGTTAAACTAATGTCTGTTATTTTTTTCTTATAAATTCCAATTTATTCTTTGACAAAAGACAACTGACAGTAAAACAAATAAGGAAGAAAAATATTCTGTATTGATTAATCTATTTATAATTTAAATTATATTATAATTAGCTTTAGTATATTTCATTTGTATTATTAGTAGTGGTTCAATCGATTAAAATGTAATGAGATTAATCACAACAATATTCTGTGATTAACTGCAATTAAGTGTAAAAAATGTGAAATGTAATTATATTTTTATATTAGTGGTGTCAATAAAAATACTAGTATATACTTGTACAGTGGTATGAAAAAGTTTGGGCACCCTGATAATTTTTTTTTAGGATTTTCCTTTATAAATCATTGCTTGTTCAGATCATTTAAATATATCATATAGCAGATGAACACAGTGATATTTGTGAAGTGAATTGACGTTTATAGGATTTACAGAAAGTGTGCAATAATTCTTCAAACAAGATGATAGGGAGATCGCCGAATCCTGTTCATGTAGTTTGCCATTGGCTACCGGAGCCCTGAGGGGGCACAACTGGCCTTGCTCTCTCTGGGTGGGAAGTTGGTGCTCTCTCTACCCACATCACTCCAAAGGGTGATGTCCGCAGCACAAGTCGTCTGTGAGCTGATGTATCGGAACCGAGTCGCTGCGCTTTCCTCCGAGTGTGCTGTGATGCTACTCGGCAATGCTACATCAGAGAAAAGAAGCGGTGGCTGACTTCACATTTATCGGAGGAGGCATGTGTTAGTCTTCACTCTCCTGGTGTGTTGGGGCATCACTAGTGATAGCGGGAGTCTTAATGAGTGGGTTGGGTAGTTGGCCATGTGAATTGGGGCGAAAAAAAAAAAAAAAGAATTATGGCAGAGGTTGGAGTCAAACTTGGTGGCGTAATTAATATTAACATTAACATTGACAGCCGTAGTTATTTTTTTATAGTAGTATGTTTTTTTATATGCTATAAAATATACTATATGTGGATACAGGTAGCATGATATTCTTAATGCTGTCTAGCCAATGGAGCTCTTGTGGGCAGCTTTGTGTTTTTATCATGAGGAAAAACAATATTTCTACAGGAAAATGCAGTAGAAGACTAGCTATTACTGCTGGTTTTAGGTGGTCTAAGCTCGTCTTTGATGGGCAAGGTCATTGAAATCCAATTCATCAAGATGAAAACATACCCTGTGGAGGTAAACAAGCTGGTTAACCAAGCTTTCACCTGCTTTTGAGTGTAGTCATGCTGGTCAGCCTTTGTGGTCAAGCTGATCTTGATGATCAACCAGATTGGTTATCATGGTCGACCAGCATGGCTGTGCTTGCTCATTCTTTAGCTTGCCCAGGCTGATCATGCTGGTACACCATCTACAGTAGTATGAAAAACTTTAGATATTATATATTAAAAGCTTTATAAATTATTGGTTGTTTGGATCAGCAATTTCAGTTAAATATATCATATAACAGACGAGCAGAGTGATATTTAAGAAGTAACATTTTTTCAAAGTTTATAGGATTTGCAGAAAGTGTGCAATAATTATTTAAACTAAATTAGGCAGGGGCGTACATTTGAGCACCCCAACAGTTAAATTCCATCAATATTTAGTAGATCCCCCTTTTGCAGAAAAAACTGCCTTTAAATGCTTCCTATAGCTTGCAATGAGAGTCTGGCTTCTGGTTGAAGGTATTTTGGATCATTCTTCTTTACAAAACATCTCCAGTTCAGTCAGGTTTGATGGTTTCTGAGCATCAACAGCCTGCTTTAAATCACACCACAGATTTTTAGTAATATTCAAGTCTGGGGTCTAAGATGATCATTCCAGAATGTTGTACTTGTTCCTTTGCATGAATGCTTTAGTAGATTTTGAGCAGTGTTTATGTTTAGTGTTTAGGGTCGTTGTCTTGTTGAAGTATCCAGCCCCGGTGCAATTTAAACTTTTTCACTGATTCTTGAACATTGTTCTCAAGAATCTGCTGATATTGACTAAAATCCATGAGACCCTCAACTTTAACAAGATTCTCAGTACCTGCACTGATCACACAGCCCCACCGCATGATGGAACCACCACCAAATTTTACTGTGGGGAGCAGAAAAGTGTTTCTCTTGAAATGATGTGTTCTTTTACCACCATGCAGACCATCCTCCAAATAACTCTAATAATTTTAGTTTCATCAGTCCACAGCACCTTATTCCACAATGAAGCTGGCTTGTCTAAATGTGCTTTAGGTTTAGCTCTACCTCAAGCGACTCTGTTTGAGGCGTGTGCTCAGAAAAGGCTTCTTCTGCATTTCTCTACCATACAGCCTCCCCTTGTGCAAAGTGCACTGAATAGTTGAACGATGCACAGTGACCCATCTGCAGTAAGATGATGATTTACTGTAGGTCTTTGGAGCTGGTCGGTGTGTTGACTATGACTGTTTTTACCATCCTGCTCCTCTGCTGAGATTTCTGAGATTTGTCTTGGCCTGCCACTTCAGGCCTTAATTAGACCTGTGTCTGTGGTCTACCATTTAGGACAAAAGCTTAGGTCGCGCCACAGGAGCAAAAACACATTTTTCTAAAAATGACTATAATGTTATATTAAATGCATTTAAGTACAATGCAAATAATTTAATACATTTGCTTGATTTCTCTTGAGTCTCGTCAATAGAAATAGGAGTAACTATACTATGTCTAAAATGTAAGGAGATATTTCTAAAGTAACAAAGTATTTGTAATTTGTCACTTGACAACTTTTTTTTGATGTTTTGATGCCAATATTTGATTGAATTTCCAGGCAGATTCAAATTATTCATATGATAATTCCTAATCCAACAGTATTTTAGCTTACAATTTCTGCACATCATTTCTAAATCTCTAAAAAGTCCACTTCTTATAGTGACTGTCAATCATGAATTACCCTCTTCCTTCCGTTTGCCTGCTTTCACAGAAAATGCCTCCAGCAGAAAATTACAGCTGTCGACACGTAATCAACAATATCTCAATCAAGATAGATGACACGCTTCCTAAACAAAATGCCCATATTTGGCAGTCACACAACATAATGACTCATAATGATGTGGTAAGTAATTAACCTAAACTAACAAGATTCTGAATAAGCTTTAGTGAAACTGCTGACCAAACCTTTTACTTGTCATTTTAACCTCTTATGCTCTGTAACTTTTGTAAAACACTACATATTACTACTTGTTAATGCAAATCAATGCAAACTGGCTGAGTTGTTTCACAGTAGGAGGTAAAAACAGGAACCATTGGCAGTTCTGATGAATTTTGCTGAGGTGAACTTACAGTAAGGGCCACCACTGTACCCATTCGTAGGGTGTTTTCACACCTAAAAGTGGTATTTTTATACTTTTCTAGAATATTGGCCCATTTCACAACCCACTGCATGACAATCCCCAGCATGCACTGCAACGTAATGTGCACTCCAACCCCCCAACAACAGTGGTTACGCCCAGTAACCATTTAGCTTTTTAAACTTTTTAAAGCTACAACTTTACTGCAATGTCACACAGAAGTCATTCAGAAAAACAGCTCAGTGCGGTGAATGAACTTGCCAGATGTCACGCAGGTGTTTAGTTATCTACCACTTGAGAACATTCAACATTTATCTGTATCTAGTGTAGCTTATAGTTAAATAAATATAGATTGTTTAGTCGTTTGTACTTTTGAGGATTAATGTAAATTTTAAGGTCTTCTTATATTTGTTGTTGTTGCAGTTTTTGGCACAATTTGAATGAACAATACAGTTTAACAGTTTGGTGTTCCCTATATAGAAAAATGTAATTTAAAATGAAATTAAAGCACACATTCTCTGCCCCATCAGTCAGTCTTTTAGCTTAAAAGTCTAATTCCATCATTTTTTCATTCATTTGAAAATGTCTAGTTGTGGTCTCTAGTATGATTGAATGCCATGTGAGCTGTTTTTTTTTTATGAAAAAAGTGCTCAGGTGTTTCTATTTAGCCCTGTTTTAGTTCACTGAATTAGAGGTATCTGAAGAAAGACTCATGAATATTTATACATGCAAATATATTACCTCTGATTGGCTAACAGCACTGCAGCAGAGAACGCGACCTGCTGCCTCCCCCTACAGTCAATTTTACAGCTCTAAATCTCAAAGGACAAAATGTTTTTTTAGAGATACAGCCTTAGTTATAAAGATATAGCACTGAGTGCCAGTGAGTGCTAGGTAAAGTGGCCCCGTGGCCAAAAGAAATGCTATCTATGCTGCAATGCAAGCTCCTGAGCTGAGGTGGGCAAAGTCATGAATTAACTGGTTGACGTAGACTTCAGAGCCTTTCCTGATCGACTCGTCTTTCTGAGGCTTTTCTTTTACTAGCTGCTGCAGACATGAGAGCTAACGTTAAGCTAGCCCCTTTCAGCTCATACATTTCAAGTGGTAAATATTCACTTTATTTCTGCAGGGCTCTCAAGTCTTACACATTGGGCGTGAGACACACATTTTTAAAGAAGTTCACACGCATCTTGTATCTCTCACACACAGAAATTTCTAAAACAATGCCCACCTATGTGCACTACTATTTTTACCTGTGGACGGACTGTAGATGGCAGTATCAAGCAGTTTCCCTGCAGAGATCTAAAAAAGCTTGCCCCCCACCAGTCAATAAACTGATTGGCTGAGGCTACCCAACAGCCAAACAAAAAATAGCATTGTTGTATCTGAGTAAAATTTACCTGGGATCCCATAAATAACTTTCCAAAGAAGACGAGTTGATTCAAAGCTTACAGTAAGTACATAAAATCATCTAATCTCATGATTTTGTATTTTCTAATAAAAAAATTGTTCTTACATCATAAAACTAATATCAGCTGATGCTGTGGAATATTGCCTCCAGTTGTAATAATGTTAACTATCAGTTTGACCAGAGTCTGTGAGCTTGTCTAGACACTTTAATCTGGAGTCTTGCTGATTTCAGAAGCTGTTTTTGGAATTAGTTTTTTTAGTTCTTGTTTTGTACACTTGAATGAAAACTCAATTTTTTATCTCTTCCTTTACTGGATACATGCCAAACTTAAAAATACACAAGATCAAAGATGTGGAAACTGATACCAAGCGTAGAGAGTGGTGTTGAAATGTTTGTTTCCTCCAGATTTTTTTTTTAAGTGGGTGTATAAATTAACTTCAACTTGTCCTATATTGGCTCCCTGCTGCCATTCTGTGGTACTGCTCTGCTAGCTAGCTACATTGCTAGTATTAGCTACATAGCACTGGGAGAGAGAGAGATACATTAGAAAGGAGCAGCTTTCTTAGCTAGTAAGCAAATCATCACAAAAATTAACAATTTGTGCATAAAATCTTAATATATTTTATTATCTGTTAACATTTAGTTGACATTTTGGTGTAGTTTTCAGTTTAGCGTAGGAGTAACAATACCAAATAAAAGTTTGTGTGTGTGCCCAGGTCAATTGCAAGCTAGCTAGCTACATGTGTTAATGAACTGAAAAATATCAGTGCTTTTTCATTATTTAAAATGGTAAAAATAGATTAATAATAAAGTCATCCAAACTATGAAGAAAAACAGACAAACCAGAATATGTATTATATTTTAGATTCTGTTGCTTAGATTAGACAGTTTTGCACATCTTGGCTGCATTTTCTCAATCAGTTTTATGAGGTAGAGTCTCCTGGAATTCAGGCTTTCAGTTAACAGCTGTGCTGAACTCATTAAAAGTTAGTTACTTGAATGTCTTGTCTCTTAATGTGTTTGAGAGCATCAGTTGTAAAGTTATGAAGAGGTAGAGTTGGTATACAGTGAAAATAGTGAATTCTATTTGAGTAATGTTCAAATTCATATTAAGGCTAAGGCTATTAAGAACTACTCAACTAAATAAAGAAAAAACATTTTAAGAAATAAAAATCAGTAAATCTAAAATCTCAAGTGCAGTCGCAAAGACCATCAAAAACATTAGGATGAAACTGGCCCTGATCAGGACTGCCCCAGGAAAGGAAGAGCAAGAGTTCCCTCTGTTGCTCAGGATAAGTTCATCAGAGCTACCAGCCTCAGAGACCCAGGTAAGAATCACCTAAATGCTTTAAACACTTTTCATTTTACTACATGATTTTAATATGTGTTTTTTTTTATAATCTTTAGACTGGTACTGCATTCACTTATTACTATATACGCAATAAAGCTTTCAAAATGGCATAAATAAAATGTTGTAAATTGTTTTAAATAGCAATAATAATACTAAATTAAATTTGTGATTGAAACGGATAACAGTATACATTATTTTTCAATTCCTTATTTCTAATTGTTAAAATGAATACAGGAATGCCTTTGAAAGTTATCTGATATTTGCATTGATAAAATACAGCAGTCAATTACTGTTATAATACTAAAGTAATAATGTGATACAGTAATTACTGTAGTGTGATGAAATGTACATTATGCACACTGTAAAATTCACCACAGCAGTTTACTATCTAATTGTTGCAGCAGCTTCCTGCAAGTTTGACAATGCTCTTTTTACAGTGTTGCGTGAGATGATTTTCAAACTTTAGGCTGACGGGTAATCAATTACATCTCAATCAAGATATCTATAACCCACACCACACAGGACATGTAAGCACATTTACATCCTCTGTCAAGACTATAAAAAAAGGGGGTAGCACTGAAGACAATCACTTCAGAGACTGATAACTAACTAACTAAATAACTAACTAACGAGCACCAGCTGAATCATGAAGACCTTCTCTCTGCTCCTCGTCATCATCGTGGTTAGTACCACAGCACTCTCTGCACCAACAGAGAAGCACAAGCTTCAGAGTGTGATTTTAAAAGAAATCCTGGATAATGTGAGGCAGTTGAACGCTACCTTCAACATTAAGACAAAAACGGTAAGATAGTGTTTAATTACATTTTATTGCATTTTATTACACAAGTTCAAGGGCCAATGGACTTAAATAGCAGGAAATAACATAAAGATAAAATCTAATTTGTTTAACTTATTTATTTATTTATTTATTTACAGATTATGGTTCAAGAAGTGATAACAACCAAGAACTGCAGTGTAAGTTACATAAACATGTTTAATGCATTATTATTATTATTATTATTATTATTATTATTAATAATAATAATAATAATAATAATATTAATAATAATAAAATTAATAAACAACAATGTATGTCTTTGTTTTATTTTAGCTTGAATACTTCTGCAAAGCTGGAAATGTTCTCGGTTCACTGAAAGCAGAAGCTCTTGGAATAAAGGAGCAGGTTTGGCTGCTGCCCAGGTTGCTGGTGGCCTACACGAGAGTAAGTAATCGTGGCTCTTTTTTTACTTTTTTTGTGAGATGATGTTAATGTTAAAACAATGCAACGCAAAGCAATTTAATTTAAAGTAGTATAAATTATTAAAATTAAAATATATATTTATATATTTATATTATAATATAAGTTATTATAATAATATATATTAAGTATGTTAACCTATTAAAATGCCTTAATAAGGGCTGTATAAGGGATACAGGTGTAGGTGATACAAAACCCTTTTTTTCTGCAGCAAAATAAGTTATTTTCATTCTGAAAATTTGAGGGCTTTAAAATCTCCTAATTGGAAAAGATGCTTGTTTTCTCTCTACTCCACTTAATAATTCCAGATCAGTACCAGAAATCAACCCATGTTTAAAAATAAACATACAAACCAGACAAACATAATGAAACTAAATGTTTGGAGGCCATGGACTTTTTGATTTGTATTCAGGAAAATACTGATTTTTAAGTGTTTATGATTTTTGTCATTATATTTTAACAGTTGCAGTTTTACTTGACTACTTGTTTTCGATATTTTCTATTACAATTACAGTTATGATTTTCAGTTGTGTTCCTTATCAAGAAAGACATCTTTTAATGTAATCCTTGAACAGAAATTTAGGTTTAGGGGTTTAATGTCAGGCAGGAAATTGACAAAAATCCTGGCCTGTTAAACAGCTTTAAACCATAAGACCCAATTATGCAATTTTGTTCAGACAAAATTCAGAATTTAATCAGATAAATTAACTGAGCAGCACATTTCTATTGTTATATATTTTTATGATAAAGAGTAATATACATAACAGTGTCAGACTGAATTATATAGATCATATATATTTTTTTTTATAAAGCAATTGAATGGTAAATGTTTGTCAAAGCAAGAAATACACTTTCAAATCATCTTCAGCTCTAACCCAGCAGCCCTACATTGTGTAGATAAGTTCAGATTAACGTACACAGATTCACTACTGTGGTTCTGTGATGCTCTCAGGATGTTCAGTAGGCTATATGTCAGCTTTCACAGGGTCTGTTTCACATACAGCATCATAGGCTTCTGTTTCCTAAAAATAATTGGTGTGAATCCCAGATCATACTACCAGCCATCAGCAGCCAGAGTCAGAGAGAGCACATTTGACCATGCTCTCTCTGGAAGGGAAGGTGGTGCTCTCTCCCACATCACTCCTAGTGTGATGTTGGTCAGCACTGGTGTCTGTTAGCTGATGTATCAGATCTGGGGATCCAGCACTTTCTCTGAGTGCGCTGGTTAGCCAGTGATGCTGCATCAGCAGCAGTTGGAAAAGAGGCGGTGGCTGGTTTTACATGTATCCCAGTGTTGGAGGCATTACTAGTGACAGGGGAGCCTTAATGATTGTATGAGATAACCAGCCTTTGAACTTTTAGACAAAATTAGATTTCTAAAAGAAAAGATTAAGCATGGTTTTAAAATGTATACAATATCCATCCATCTAAGTGACTTTTCTTTAATAATGTTCCTTGACCTTTTAAAACTCTGACGTGTCACCTGACTGTGTGTTTTATCTGCAGAACATTCAGTGTGAGAACCCGGCACCAGACCACAGCCCCAGCTCACCAGCATCAGTTGAACTTCAGCATCTACTGAAGAATATAAGACAGTGCGCCCAGAAGATGAATGCTCACCATTAGTATTTCATCGTCATTTTGAAATTTTTGATTTGTACAAATATTTATTAGCAGAAAACTAATATATTTGTAAGTTATTTCAAATTTACTTTTTATTCAAAAGTTTTCACAAACAAAAACAAATATGATGTACATTTTTTTTTTCATGATGTCACATTAGTGCATTATTGCAAATTATCTAAACAAATGTTGTGTGTTATAATGATGAATTAATTAATGATGGCTGAATAATAAATGCATTTAAATTATCTATGAACATCTGCGTGAGATTACTTTGTAATATGTGGGATACATTAAAGTGTGTATGCATTATCTACAGGGTTGGTATGTAACACAAATAAAGTAGCCTGTTGTTAACACAGTATTTATTTAGTACACAGAAATAAAGTATTGGTATTTTGGTATTAAATTACATTTGAGGTGCTCAGAGCATAGCACCTTTCCTTTTTTAGGACAATACTTCTAAAATGCAGATCCACAAAATCATCATTAAAAAAAAAACATTATCAGTGCTTGCTTGAAATACTTTTTTGCAAACACTGGGGTAAATGCACAAGAGTTGATTCTGCAACTGTTTTCTGAACCACACCGTAAAACTGAAACTCAACAAATGATTCCAAAGAATATCTTTGTTGACTCTGCCTCTGAAACTCAAAACTTTTTTTTACTATATACACACACATACACAGTATATCTTTATCACACCTGACTTTTTAAAAATGTGTTAAAATCAATATTATTATACTGATTCCTAAATCTGATTGGTTGAGGCATATACTTAGCAGTTAAATGCTCAGACATACATAATCACAAATCAATTATTTTATTAGGATACATTAAATAGAAACATACGTTATATAAACACTTATCGTCAGAAAAGTCTCTCCTCCCTTCAAGACTCGTACAGCTCTCGCCTCACATAGAAAGCCCTCCATGTAGCAGGAGATCCCACTCACCCACTACACAGCTTCTTCAGCCTGCTGCCATCAGGGAGGAGACTGCAGAGTCTCGGGGCTAGGACCAGCAGACTGAGGGACAGCTCCATCCATCAGGCTGTGAGGATGCTGAACTCTCTCCCTGCTCAAACCCCACTCTCCGTTCTTACCCCAGCACACACTCAGGGAACTTTTTTTAAGAACTGACATGCACTCACACACCCCTATGTGCACTACTGCTTATAATTGCGCTATCATACATATTTGCTCTAATGTTTATATGGGTTCTGTTTATGCTGGTACTGTGATTTTCTCTTTAATCCCCCATCACTATTGCACTATTGGCTTGTGTCTGTTATCTCACGTATGTCTATATCTGTGACCTTATTGTATTGTACATTTTGTGTCTCTCGTTCTTTTATTATTTATCATTTTATGTAGCTGTACTTTAGTCTATTATCACTTTATGTTTTTTTGCTGTAACTTTGGGAAGAGGAGTAATGCAGTTGCAGTCCTCTGTATGTCCTGTACATATGCAGTATTGAGGAATAAAATGACTTGACTTCAAAATAGCGGCAATTAACAGGACAACAATGAAACTAGATGGGTAGTCCTTTCAGACTGAAACATAATGACTCAAAGTGAGTTGGTCAATTTAGTGACGTGTCCACGTTTGTCCTCTGTTATGTTTACGAATTCCTAAAAACAGCAGCTCTACTTTGTCTGAATGCAATGTAACAGACAGCACACTCCGATGCACTCTTGCAACAAGACAATGCTCGTCCGCATACTGCTGCTGTCTCAAGAGCATGCCTTTAAGACACAGATAATATGCCATGGTGAACAGCATCATTGGAATTGTCTCACATTAAAAATGTGTGTAAGATGGTACTGGATGCACTATGTAGGACAGATTAGTAAAGGACACCATTTGGAACGTCTACCAGTCCATGCTGTGACATCTGGCATGTTGCATTACACATAAGAGTCAAAAAAAAAAAAAAAATGCCATCTTTCAGCCCACTACTTTTTGTACTTTGTTTTGTTTCCCTTTCCTTTCTGAAGTAAAAAAGGGTGTCCTGCAACTTTTGATTCACTCTCTACTTCTGTATGTGGTGTAGCTCAATAGGTATGACCAGGAGTTGCCCATATCTGTCTAATTTTCCAATTATTTATTGTTCATAGTAACCTTTATCTTCCTTCCAAATAGCATTGCAATCTGACACTTTCAATATTTGTATACATATGTCAAACATCAACCACAGTAGCACAGTTGCTTAGCTGTGGTGTATTCTTGAGTGTGGCATGAATTGCCACAACTTGCTGATTCTTAGCTTTGATAGACATCCAAAGCTCTGTACTACTTTCAACACATTTCCTTCTAGACATTCAGTGTGTGTAGACAGGCACGTTCCAACAAGGCAAGCAAACCAATCAACTGTCTAGGCCCCCAGACAATGACTGGGCATGAATTTAATGCAAAATGCAACTTTTTGAGCACCCCTTTAAATTCATAAAAGTAAAACAACATCGTTATCAGAATCCCCCTCAAGGGGGCATCTCCCACTATTTGCTGCTAGCCAGCCAGCCAGGTTCGAGTTATCTATCAGGAAGCCAGAAAAGTAAGAAGAGAATGGAAGAAGGAAGAATGTCTCATACCAATGATGTGATTGAAGAAACAGGTAGGCTAGCAATAAAACATATGGCTAATGTTTATGTTAATTTCCTGCCTGGCAGTCAACAAACAAACAACAAACTAGGACAGGTAGTGCAACTTTCTCTGAACACAATGATAATATGACTGCACACTGTAATATTATTATTATTAATAATAATAATAATAATAATAATAATAATAATAATAAAAATAACCAGTGTGATACTAAATCAGTTAATAAATATCCACATGAAAAAAAAACATCTAAATATTTCATATGCAAATTAAAATACCTGTCTCTTTAAAATATGAAATATACATTTAAAAAGATTTTTCTATCCAGTGAAGAAAAATAAGCTTTTGATATATGTTTTTTTTTTCCATTAAAAACACACCATTAGCCAGTTATCTGCCAGTTTACTGGAGTTTAAGCTAATTAGTTAACCTAGAGAGTGCTTGCCTCCTTTTGGAGCAGTGGGGCTTGATCCTGCCTTTCTGCTGTGTTTGAGTGTGTTTCTCCACTGTGTGTTTAATTGTGTTTCTCTGCTGTGTGTGTTTGAGTGTGTCTCTTTAGTATGTGTGTTTGATTGTGTTTCCCCACTGTGTGTTTGTGTGTGCTTCTTTACTGTGTTTGAGTGTGTTTCTCTGCTGTGTGTGTTTGAGTGTGTCTCTTTAGTATGTGTGTTTGATTGTGTTTCTCTGCTGTGTGTGTTTGAGTGTGTTTCTTTACTATGTGTGTTTGATTGTGTTTCTCTGCTGTGTGTTTGTGTGTGCTTCTTTACTGTGTTTGAGTGTGTTTCTCTGCTGTGTGTGTTTGAGTGTGTCTCTTTAGTATGTGTGTTTGATTGTGTTTCTCTGCTGTGTGTGTTTGAGTGTGTTTCTTTACTGTGTGTTTGATTGTGTTTCCCCACTGTGTGTTTGTGTGTGCTTCTTTACTGTGTTTGAGTGTGTTTCTCTGCGGTGTGTGTTTGAGTGTGTCTCTTTAGTATGTGTGTTTGATTGTGTTTCTCTGCTGTGTGTGTTTGAGTGTGTTTCTTTACTATGTGTGTTTGATTGTGTTTCCCCACTGTGTGTTTAATTGTGTTTCCCTGCTGTGTGTGTTTAATTGTGTTTCCCTGCTGTGTGTGTTTAATTGTGTTTCCCTGCTGTGTGTGTTTAATTGTGTTTCTCTGCTGTGTGTGTTTGAGTGTGTTTCTTTACTGTGTGTGTTTAAGTGTGTTTTTCCACTGTGTCTGTTTATGTGTGTTTTCTGTGCTGTGTGTGTTTAGGAGTGTTTCTCTGCTGTTTGTGTTTCAGTGTGTTTCTCTTCTCTGTGTGTTTGAGTGTGTTTCCCCACTGTGTGTTTAATTGTGTTTTCTCTGCTGTGTCTGTTTATGTGTGTTTCTCTGCTGTGTGTGTTTAATTGTGTTTTCTCTGCTGTGTCTGTTTATGTGTGTTTCTCTGCTGTGTGTGTTTAATTGTGTTTTCTCTGCTGTGTCTGTTTATGTGTGTTTCTCTGCTGTGTGTGTTTAATTGTGTTTTCTCTGCTGTGTCTGTTTATGTGTGTTTCTCTGCTGTGTGTGTTTAATTGTGTTTTCTCTGCTGTGTCTGTTTATGTGTGTTTTCTATGCTGTGTGTGTTTACGAGTGTTTCTCTGCTGTTTGTGTTTCAGTGTGTTTCTCTTCTCTGTGTGTTTGAGTGTGTTTCTCTGCTGTGTGTGTTTAAGTGTGTTTTCTCTGCTGTGTCTGTTTATGTGTGTTTTCTCTGCTGAGTCTGGACATTGTCGAAAGTAGATGCTCATGCGAGATGAGTAAGATTCTCCATTTGCTCAGATACTTTTTTCCACCAATATCAGTAATAAGCAAATATCCATGACATGATAACCATGCACTTTTGTACCCTGGTATACTGCAACCCTAGCCAGGCCACACGTTAAGCCTTCTGGAGGTGTTATAGGTTCAAATTAGCAAAGCATTGATAAAAGCAGGGCCTTCCTCATGACCCCTGTGTAAAACTCACAAGCTAGTGAGTAATTAGGTATGTGTACGTGTAACATCATATATCATTTTTGCCATCATATATCATATTATTTCACTAGTCTGAATTCTAATCTGGCTTGGAGATCAACATGTAATATTTAAAATATTAAAAAAATATTTTTTTATTTGTCTTTAAATTAGAATGATCTGCTCTTTTCAGAGATGTTGTCCTCAGTGGCACTTCTTCACAGGAACAAGTGTGTGGTTTGAGGTTAATCTCTGACGTGTAATCAGTGATCTGAGGCAGGTTATCTGGAGGGTTTCTGAAGAGTAATACTGGGTTTTACATGCTCTGCTTAGTCACGTTGTCTGAGAGCTCATGTAGTCCTCTCAGTCGATCCTGCAGACGGCCAACAAGACCAATACAGATTACAAGCTACAGAAAACAAAGCCACAACACAAACTTTTAGTGTTTCAGGAAAGTGAATCATCATGATGGTATCACTAGTAAGTTTTTTGAAATGTGGTATCCTCAGTATTGTGGCGTGGAAGAGGAAGGAAGACCTGTGAGACTCATGCTGAATGCTCAACAGCTCCTTTATTGAACCGGCTTGCCACTCACTTACAGTCTTTAACAAGACTAGGAGAGCTAAAAACCATACCCACAGAGCTAAATAGCCCAAAGGCCACCAACCCAGCTGTGTGTCTCCCAGATGGCAGATCCAGAGTGGTGCCCACCCTCTCTGCATAACCCCTCCCAAGGGAGATGCCCCACCCCTGTCATCCTCGCACACAGGAGAACAGAAACATGCCTGCAGGCAGCCACACACACAAACCAGAGCCGCCACATAGCCCCCCTCCCAAGGGTCAGCCGTCCCGGCGACCCCACCAACCCAACACAAACCCCGTGTACAACAGAACATTTTTTTTTTTATTATTATTTTTTTTTACAATCAGTCGCAAACAAAGTCATTAAGGCGGGCGGGCGGCCTCTGTGCCCGCGGCAGCCTGGAGGGGCCGGGCACGGCACCGCCTGCCAGCGGCTCCGAAGAGCCAGAGTTCAGGTCAGGCACGAGTGCAAGGCCGGCAGGCTCCGCACCACCGTCCACAGTGTCCGACAGTCTCGGCCTATAGGGGGCCAGCCTATCACGGTGCACAATCATAGTGCGTCTGCCCCACCGGATCTTATACACCACCTCCCCCAGCCTGGACAGCACCAAGCACGGACCCACCCAGGCCGACTGGAGCTTCGGGCACAGTCCCTTCTTCCGCTGAGGGTTATATAGCCAAACCCTCGCCCCCACCGCCAACGGGTCCCCAAAGCAGCGCGTGTCGTACGCACGCTTCTGCTTCTGTCCGGCAGCAGACTGGTTGGAGCGCGCTAGACGGTGTGCTAATTCCAGCGAAGACATAAGGTCCGAGACAAAAGTGGGCGTGTCCGAAGCGTACCCGCCCCCGTCAGGAGGTGCCCCAAAAGCCAGGGAGACCGGCGTCCTCAGTTCGCGCCCGAACATAAGCAGAGCTGGCGTGAATCCCGTCGTCTCCTGCACAGCGGAGCGACAGGCCAGCAGCACTACCGGCAGGTGCCTGTCCCAGTCACGCTGGTTCTTGTCCGACACCATGGCCAACTGCGCCGCCAGCGTGCGGTTAAAACGTTCCACCAGTCCGTCACTCTGTGGATGAAGGGGCGTCGTCCAGGTCTTATGGATTCCCAGGATGCGGCAGACCTCCGCTATGACCTCCAACTCGAAATTTCTCCCCTGGTTGCTGTGCAGTTCCTCCGGAACCCCGAATCTGCAAAAGAACTCCCGCACCAGGATATCCGCAGTAGTGACCGCCCCTTGGTCCGGCACCACGTAGGCCTCTGGCCACTTCGTGAAATAGTCCATAGCCACCAGAACAAAGCGATTTCCAGAGTCCGTCACCGGAAAGGGGCCCAGCACGTCCACCCGCTCCATCGGGCTGCCGCACTGGTAAGGGTTAAGTGGGGCCTCGAGGGGCCCTTCTTGGCAGCGCACACGTCACAGCAGTGCACGAACGAGTTCCACGTCGGTTCTACACCCAGGCCAATAGAAGCGTTGCCTCAGGCGCTTCAGAGTCTTGGTGACACCAAAGTGCCCAGCCCCAGGTGACCCATGAACTCCCCATAGGACCGATCCACTAAGCGCCCACGGTACCACCACCTGAACAACGCGCCGCCCGTTCGCCGGATCCTCCCAGGTATGGCACAGCACGCCGTCGGACAAACTAAAACTAGCCCAGTTGGAGCGCAACGCCTTAGCAATCGGGCCCAGCAGCACCACCTCCCCCCCACGACGGTGTGACGTTCGCACTGAGCGCGTGTACTGCCCACGATAATTCGCGATCCGCCCGTTGCGCATCGCGGAGCTGCTCTACGGACACCTGAGCCACCCCGACAGCGCCAGTAACATCCCAGTAACATTCTCCTCAGCACGAGCACAATGTTTGCAGTCGGCGGCCACACACGGCCGGCGCGACAAAGCATCCGCGTTACTGTGGCCACGGCCCGGGCGGTGCACAAGACATCAGCCAAGACATCATCCAAATAAACGACGCAGCACGACCGCGGAACCCCGCATAAAACACGCTCCATAAGATGCTCAAAAGTAGCCGGCGATTTACACAATCCGAACGGAAGCACCGTGAAATGCCATAGGGCTGAGCCGAGCGAGAAAGCGGTTTTCTCCCTATCCCCCGCCGCGAGGGGCACCTGCCAATATCCGCTCCTCAGGTCTAACGAGCTGAACCAGGCTGAGCCAGACAGCTGGTCCAGCGTATCGTCGATCCTGGGGAGCAGGTAGGAGTTAAGCTTCGTGACAGCGTTAAGTCGCCGATAATCCACGCAAAAGCGCCAATTTCCATCCTTCTTTTTCACAAGGACCACCGGGGCCGACCACGGGCTGCTCGAAGGCTCAATAATGCCCGTACTCGGCGTCTGTCCTGCCCGCACCGCCCGCCACGATCTGAAGCTGAGCTTCGAAGGCTGTCCAGTCAGCGCTGCCGTCGTAGGGGGTAAGGCGGGGTTGAGCCAGAGTCTTGGTGACACCAAAGTGCCCAGCCCCAGGTGACCCATGAACTCCCCATAGGACCGATCCACTAAGCGCCCACGGTACCACCACCTGAACAACGCGCCGCCCGTTCGCCGGATCCTCCCAGGTATGGCACAGCACGCCGTCGGACAAACTAAAACTAGCCCAGTTGGAGCGCAACGCCTTAGCAATCGGGCCCAGCAGCACCACCTCCCCCCCACGACGGTGTGACGTTCGCACTGAGCGCGTGTACTGCCCACGATAATTCGCGATCCGCCCGTTGCGCATCGCGGAGCTGCTCTACGGACACCTGAGCCACCCCGACAGCGCCAGTAACATCCCAGTAACATTCTCCTCAGCACGAGCACAATGTTTGCAGTCGGCGGCCACACACGGCCGGCGCGACAAAGCATCCGCGTTACTGTGGCCACGGCCCGGGCGGTGCACAACCTCAAAACGAAACTCCTGGAGTCTAGATAACCAGCGCGCGAGTTGGCCCTCGGGCTCGCGGAAATGCATGAGCCACTGTAGTGAGGCGTGGTCAGTGCGCAGCAGAAAGGGCACCCCTATTGCGTTACGCAATAGTTGCGCTCCGCCTTGTCCAGGCGGCGGCTATAGTACGCTATTACGCGCTCGGAGCCGTCCTGAACCTGCGACAGGACTGCTCCGAGGCCGTGGTCGCTCGCATCAGTATCCACAATGAAACTCTCAGACACCTTCGGATACGCTAGAATCGGAGCATTGCACAGGCGGCTTTTTAGCTCCTCGAATGCCCGCTCCGCCTCGTCAGACCAGCGGAATTTCACACTAGGCTTAGTCAGAGCATGAAGCGGCGCTGCCACGTCCGCGAACCCCCTTAATAAACCGCCTGTAATACAAGGCGAGCCCCACGAAGCCGCGAACCATTTTTGCGTCTCGCGGTGTGGTCCAGTCACGGACCGCCTCCGTCTTTTTGGGATCGTTTTCCACGCCAGCACCGCTCACTACGTGGCCCAGTAAGCTCACGCGCTGCCTTAGCAGATTACACTTTGCCGGATTGAGCTTCAGGTTAGCCGCCTGAATCGCGCCGAGCACCATTTCAAGGTGAGACAGTGCGGAGTCGAAGTCGGTTCCGTGCGCCAAGACATCATCCAAATAAACGACGCAGCACGACCGCGGAACCCCGCATAAAACACGCTCCATAAGATGCTCAAAAGTAGCCGGCGAGTTACACAATCCGAACGGAAGCACCGTGAAATGCCATAGGGCTGAGCCGAGCGAGAAAGCGGTTTTCTCCCTATCCCCCGCCGCGAGGGGCACCTGCCAATATCCGCTCCTCAGGTCTAACGAGCTGAACCAGGCTGAGCCAGACAGCTGGTCCAGCGTATCGTCGATCCTGGGGAGCAGGTAGGAGTTAAGCTTCGTGACAGCGTTAAGTCGCCGATAATCCACGCAAAAGCGCCAATTTCCATCCTTCTTTTTCACAAGGACCACCGGGGCCGACCACGGGCTGCTCGAAGGCTCAATAATGCCCGTACTCGGCGTCTGTCCTGCCCGCACCGCCCGCCACGATCTGAAGCTGAGCTTCGAAGGCTGTCCAGTCAGCGCTGCCGTCGTAGGGGGTAAGGCGGGGTTGAGCCGTCAAGCCCGCCATCCCGGAGGCTTGCGCCGCCATCATCGTGCCGTCCGTTCCACGAGTCGGCGCCGCTGTCCTTGCGCCATCCGCTCCGTGAGCCAGCGCCGCCGTCCTCGCGCCATCCGCTCTGGGAGTCAGCGCCGCCGTCCTCGCGCCATCCGCACTGGGAGCCAGCGCCGCCGTGCTCGCATCATCCTCTCCCCGGCCACGACCTCCGAACAGCCAGCTGGCTCCATCAGGTCCGAGTCCACTCCGCTGGAGAGCCTTGCCTCTAGTCCGTTGGTCTGCTGTCTTCCTCCTCAGCCGTTCGATTTCCCCTGCCAGCAGCTCAATATCTTCCAGCAGGGTCCCTTCTGACACCAAATGTGGCGTGGAAGAGGAAGGAAGACCCGTGACACTCATGCTGAATGCTCAACAGCTCCTTTATTGAACCGGCTTGCCACTAACTTACAGCCTTTAACAAGACTAGGAGAGCCAAAACCATTCACCCACAGAGCTCAAACAGCCCAAAGGCCACCAACCCAGCTGTGTGTCTCCCAGATGGCAGATCCAGAGTGGTGCCCACCCTCTCTGCATAACCCCTCCCAAGGGAGATGCCCCACCCCTGTCATCCTCGCACACAGGAGAACAGAAACATGCCTGCAGGCAGCCACACACACAACCCAGAGCCGCCACAGTATAATCTGCTTATTATATTATTATCTGCTTTAGTATAAATTTATTACAGTTTTATTAATCATCATTTTGCATTGATCAGACTTGTAATGCTCCTAATAAACAGCTTCAAAAAGCATCTTTTTTTGTTGTTCTATCATTTACAGTTTTATTAAAAGAGAGAAAAGGGACAAGATAGAAAAAAGAACAACTGTAAAATGCAGTAAAGAAAGAAATGAAATAAAGAAAAAAGAAAGAGATTGAAAGATAGTAAAATGCAGTAAAAAGATGTAAGAAAATGTTAGAAAGAGAGAAAGAAAGACAAAGATGCAAAATGGCAGAATGTGGTAATGAAAAGAAAGAAAGAAAGAAAGAAAGAAAGAAAGAAAGAAAGATGTGAAGGTTGCAGATTGCGCTAAAGAAACAAAGACTTGACATAAACATGATCTTTATTTACCATTAGATCAAACAAGCATAATGGGAAAACTGTCAAAAACAAATATAAGCATCATGTATAACACAGACACATTTATATTTATATAAACTTTTCAGATAACCAGTTAGATAACTAGATAATCCTAATCATTTATCCTGATATAGCTTCAAATAAATGTATTTTTTAATATATATATTTAAATTAGTAGTAGTAGTAAACATTATAGACTGCAATATATTAAATGTGCATAATTAGTTCATCATCCTCATCAATAGGGCATAAAACTTGATTCTGAGCCCAAATTGAGCCAAACTCCTGTAATCGGTGAGTCGGTTTAAAATAAGGAAATTCAAGTCTTGGTCTTGTTTTGAAATTCCTCAGTATTCACTGTCCCAGTCCCTCTTAACACATTCCTTTGCATTAACAAGACTGCGAGCTTCACAGTCCCGAATAATAAATTCATCAGACAGATCTTTTCTTTTTTTGTTTTACAGTAAGTCACACCATAAATAAAAAGACGCTCTGTGAGCAGTACACCAAAGTCAGACATCCAGGACCTGAGACATTGAAACATGTTCCGGAGTCTCTCACACTTCAGGAACAGATGTTCTACAGTCTCCTCCTCGCCACAGGAGGGACAAGATGCCGTCACAGTGGGGTCAATGCGGACGACATGTTATTTGTAGCTATAGTCCTGTGTAATGAGGTAGGTTACCCCTACCTATTACAAATACATATTTGTATATATACTTACCTGTTACTGCATACCACTGTTTATACTTACCTTCAGGGTCCTAAAAGAGTACCAGTGGATTAACTTGTCTTATTCCTCTGTTGAGAGGCTGTTTACTTTTGTGTTTTTCTTGTTAATTTAATTTATTTTTTTTTTGTACGTATCTGCGCGCTGTAAATATTTTTTTTTCCTCTTCGTGGTGGCTGGCAATAAAAAGGTGACGGGACTAAAGAAAAATCTTCGCTTTCCTGCTGTTTTAATCTGGTGTTCCAGACCAATCGCCCAACACTACCCATAAAGAGTGTCTTATACTACTTTTTGTAGTTGTGGGATAACGCTTTATCACATCCTGTGTATGTTCCTGCACTGTAAATCACCAGTACATTCTCAATTGGGGGTTTCTATAAAGTAACAAATTCAAGAATATGCTGATCACAAAGAAAGAAAAAACTAAAGAAAGAAAGAAAGAAAGAAAGACAAAGATGTGAACGTTGCAAAATGTGATAATGAAAGAAAGAAAGAAAGAAAAAAGAAAGAAAGAAAGAATAATTCTCTATAGCAGCATCATGGTGCTGGTCAGTGTGTAAGTGAGGGTAATGCTGAGCTGGTTATTGATTGGTGATTGGTGATCTCCTCTATGAGAGGCTCTGGTTGTAGTGTGAGTTTGGTTTTTCTGACGTGTAATCAGCATATCTGAAAATATTCCCAGACCAGATCATTTCACCACAGTCACATCCTCCCTCAGCGCTATAAGAGGACGATGCTCTGAACGCTGAGGTATCACACCACTGACTTCCTCTCACACTCCTCATCTGATCAACACTCAGCTCACCTGAACCATGAAGACCCTCGCACTGGTGCTCCTGTTCATCGCCGCAGACGCTACCGCAGCTCCCACTACCACAACAGCATCAGAAAAAAATCTTCAGCATGTGATTTTAAAAGAGATCATTCACAGTGTGAAACACCTGAACAGCACTCTAGAGGACAAAGTCAAGAAGGTAAGACACTATTTAAACTCCTGTTTTAATCCAATAGATCTCAGATCCAGTTCTGAATATTTATACAAAATTCAAAAAGAATCAGATAAATTATTATTTTTTTAAATGTTGGTAAAGAGAGCACTGTAGATGTAAAAGGTAAAAACCCTGATTATCATAAATGGGACTACAACAATTTCATAACTTGTATTATAACATTTTGTTCTTGAAATGCTGTCAGAACTAGTTATATGAACTGTTAAACCTTTAATTAAAGCATTTACATTGTTAGAATGGTTAAAACAGACCAGTAGAAGCAAAAAAAAAAAAAACTTTTAAAAGGAACTAGATTTATCAGTCTAGGACTAGGCTCAAACCCTGTCCAGAAAATAAACCCATCAACTTAAAGGCATAATAAAAATCATTGACCTAATCAATGCTCCATTTATGTTCCTCCAGATGATGGTTCTCCAAGCAGTAACACATGGACACTGCACAGTAAGTTCCTAATTTCTAATAAAATCTATTATTAAATCAGTGTATTACTGTATGCATTAGTTCTACAGTCATAATTCTGATATTATCCACCTTTCTAGCATGAAGACCTCTGCAAAGCTGCCACAGTTCTCCAGAAACTGAGCGCAGAAACCCTCGGACTTGAGGAAAAGAACTGGCTCCTGCCCAGGCAGCTCGTGGCCTACACCAGAGTGAGTAATCACACTTTAAAAACATCATCCACTAACACTTTGGACATTAACACATGAAAAAACAACAATGTTAAATAAATGAACATTAAGCAATGTTTATAAAAGGTTACATGCCGTAAGTTGGCTTGTAATGCTACAGATATCACAGTATTACAATGTTATTATAACATTTTCTGCACAATATTCTCAGATATACAAAAAACTAACATGACTAAAAATACAGTAAAATTAATACATACTGATACAAAACTGACACAAATCACAGTAAAATTTCACTGAAATATACTATTTAGGAAAACATTCCATAAAATAAACTGCTTTCAAAACATTTAAAATAAATTGGATTTTACCAACAGTACCACTTTAAAATAAGACTACCCTTATAAATGGTTTACAAATACTTTATAAACTAGATTATTAAGTATTATTGATTAGGTTGTAAATGCCTTAAAACCATTGATAAGTAGTTATATATAGATATAGATATAGATAGATTAAAAAGGCAACAGTGATCCGTTGTTTGTTAGTTGTTTAATTCAACTGAGTGATTTGATTTATAGTAAATAGTTAAACATACTTACAAATATATTAATACGATAAGTTTAATGCTGATTGATGGAAAACACAAAGTAAGATCAGTATCTAAAAAGATCTGAGGTTTGACAGTAGAAATGAGGGTGGAATCACATTTATTTAAATTTATAGTTTATTATTTTATTTATTATTAGTTTATTATTAACTGCTTATTAATGGGTTTGAAAGTATTTGCAGCCTAATTAATAACCATTAATATCAATATTTCCTCTATAAACCATTCATAAACCCTTTATAAAGGTAGTTTTATTTTAAAGTGGTACCGGACTTTCTTTAACATAGAAGTGAGTATTTTTTTATTAAAAATGACCAATCTTCTAAAATTGTCTAAAGTCACATAAATAAACTTGTATTGTTCTTGAACTTAATGTTCAGAATGTAACTTTAAACTTAAGTCAATGTAATGTATGTAATTGCATGTCTTTTTGGACCATTTCTATTGGTCAATTCATCAGGAAATTTGGACTTAATGTAAAAAACACCCACCAGATTCACATTATGCCTAAAAGTCAAAAACAGCAAAAATGGAGATACAGGTTTTTTCCTTTGACAGCGACAATTTGCACCTCCAAGTCTTAACCTGCCTCCAGCTCCTGTGTTGTGGTTTGACTACAGAGGACGATCTGAACTCTGAAATCTGAGGTTTATATGACCCATTAACACAGTTACTGTTCTCGCTGACTGATCACATGACTGTGTTTCATCTGCAGAACATCCAGTGCAAGTCCCCAGCTCCAGATCACCAAATCCATCTTCAGGACCTTCTGCAGAACATCCACCACTGTGCCCAGAAGATGTTCACAAAACTGTAGTATTTATAGCAGTTATTGATGTTATTTTGATATTTATTATCTGTATTATTTATTTGTTTAATGAAATTCAGAATGAAACATGTTTACACACTGTTAATTTATTTATACATCATACGTTTTTAAGAATATTTAAGAAATATAGTATTTTTGATAAATAAGTGTGGTTCTTGTATACAGTCATTCTCACTGTTCATGATATCATGTGAAGTGTCACTTTACTGCTTTAATTTTGTCTGCTTCATATTATTGCTGTATATGTTATATAGAAAATTTCAAGTATGTGAATAAACACTCAATCATTCAAAAAGAACTTTAACATTGTTTGTATTATTAAGTTATGAGTGTAAAAATGAAGAAACAATAATTTTAAGGATTTTTAGAGCATGAAATCAATCTTGCTGGGCTTAATTAATGTAGTGGAAATGGAAACACATTTTTTTATAAACACATACCATTTGGGACAGTTTTATACTGCAATAGGACACAGAAAAAGTAAGTTGTCATATTTGGGGGATTCAATTTTTACATCACAGATATAAATATGATTTTCAAAATACAGTGGTGCTTCACAAATTTGTGAACCCTTTCGAATTTCTATGTTTCTGCATAAATGTGACCTAAAACATCAGATTTTCACACAAGTCCTAAAAGTAGTTAAATAGAACCCAGTTAAACAGTTAAACCAAAATGTTATATTTGTTCATTTATTTATTAAGGAAAATGTTCCAATAGTACATCTTTGTGAATGACAAAAATATAGGAACCTCTTGGATCTTTTTAGCAGTTCGTTTGAAGGCGAAATTATAGTCAGGTGTTTTCAATCACTGGGATGATAATCAGGTGGGAGTGGGAGGAGCCTGATTTATTTAAAAAACAGGGATCTACCAAAGTTTGCTCTTCACAAAACATGATTGTATGAGTGAATCCAAACAAACAAGTGAGATTTCTGAAGGAAAAAGAGTTTTTGATTGATTTTGATTAATAGTGTTTTGTTTTACTGTACAATACTGTATCAGTATAATAACAATAAATTGAATTGAAGAATTGAAATGAATTGAATTTGACTTCAGTATCTTAAATAATGGCACAAAATATATGATATATTTCACCAGTGCAGTCTAGTGGAATTAGCATGTTTAATTTTAAAAGCAATTCTTTACCACACTAGCTCACCAATATGACCAGCATGATCAAACGTGTAAACCACTTCGGTCAAACTGATATAAAAGGAGTTCCTCATATCAAAAGAAATATAGTAATTTATATTTTCACTGGGGCATTACTAGTGATTGGGGGAGTCCTAGTGAGTGGGTTGGGTAATTGGCTGTGCTAAATTGGGGAGAAAATATGAAAAAAAATAAATAAAACCTCTCTCACTCTGTCTGCTTATTAAAAATAAAAGTGTCAAACAACAACAGCATAAAGAGTGCTGTTAAAATTATTGTGAACGTGATTATATATTTGCATTGCTGTATTTTCCTCCTTAAATATCTGGTAATTACATAGCTTCTTTGATTAGAATTTTTTAAAGCTTATCAGAGACAAACTAGGGGAAAAAAACGAAATGAATAAAACGGACTTGACTCACCAGTACCGGGTAAGCCCCAGAAAGTGCATTGTCCCCTAAAAGGGTGCACTAGCATCATTATGCTATTATATCATTAATATATCAGTAGCATATAATGATCTTAAAATGACAGTGAAATTGTTATGACAATAATTTTCTATTTCGTCCAAACAAATATAGTTATAAAGACCGACCTATAGAAACATCTCGTCTGCTCGACGCCTCGTGAACATGATCTCATTTCTCTCTCCCATGTAATCAGATTCTCTAATGTTTCATCAAAGACAAAGCTCAATGATGAACATCTGTAAATCTTCCCCAACACATAAATAGGCCAATCACATGATCTGTCAAAAAGTACAGAAGACAAATGAATAATGCTGACCATGCTGCAGTCTTATCGCCTACAGCGGCGCTTAAAAACACTTTAGAATTGTTTATATTTCTGCATACATCGAAAACATAAAACTTAAGTACTGGTCTTAAACATCTTGAGTTAAGAGGGCAGTTGCACTATACTATTAATGAAAAGTATTTTTGGCCAATCTGCTTTTTCTTTTGTGCATCACATGACTGGAATTCTCTTTTAGCTGATACTTCCATGACCACAGCCATGACACTACCAAAGATTCCACAGTCAACTGTCAGTGATTTTATAACACAGTGGACATGAATGGGAACAAGAGCAACTCAGCCATGGACTGGTAGGCCATGCAAAATAACAGTGGAATCAGCAGACGTCCAAAGTTCATGTAGCTTCAGATTAGCACAAGACCAGTAGAGTATAGAGAACTTCATGGAATGGGTTTCAATGTCCAATCAGCTCCATCCAAGCCTGACATCACCAAGTGCAATGCAAAGTGTCAGATGTAGAGGTTTAAAGCACGCTATCAATGGACTCTAGAGCGATGGGACCATGTTCTCTGAAGTAATAAGTCACGCTTTTCTGTTTGGTAATCTGATGGATCAGTCTGGGGGTGACAGTTGCAAGTGGAACAGTGCTTGTCAGACTGCAAAGTGTAAAGTTTGGTTGAGAGGGGATTATGTTGTGGGTTGCTTTTCAGAAGCTCCTTAATTCCAGTGGAAAAAAAACTCATAATGCTTCAGCAGAATACCAAGAGATTTTGGAAAATTTCATGCTTCCAACTTTTTGCGAGTTTGTTGTGGAAGAAACCCGGTCAAACCCAGTCTTTGGGATGAATTAGAGCAAGGTCTTCTTGTCCAACATCAGCGTCTGACCTCACAAAGAATGCTCTTCTAAAAGAATGGTCAAAACTTCCCCATTAGCACACTCCTAAACCTTGTGGAAAGCCTTTACAGAAGAGTTGAAACTGTTACTGTTAAAGCTGCAACAGAGGGTTATAACAGAGTTATACATTGTAACTATGTGCACATTTAAAAAAAAATAGCCATCTGGCTAAATATGGCACATTTACATTATGAAATAATGATGTTGAGCAATGCTTGTTGTTCCTGCTGCTTAAATAAACAAAATAAAATAACATAGTAAAAAAATAAAAGCAGCTAAACGAAGTGGGGGATTGCGTTGATTACGTAAATTCAGTTAAGTCATGTTATGCCTCTGTGGGTAATAGTGGTAGCTGGCATCACCACACAGTGAAGAGGAGTCTTCTCAATTCTCATCTGCGGTCATGCTAGCATCACAATTCACAGAATACAAACAGCAGTTGGGAGATCTGTGTCAGTAAAGCAGTGTTTCGATCTGCATTCAAGATATCAATGTCGGGCAGCCACAGTCTGCTCAGAACTAAACTGGTGACGGAGATAAAACCAGTTAACTGTGGGTGGCACACACCAAAGTCCCCTTTACAAAATCAAATTCTCGAACATGAAAAAGCATAAATAATCTTTAGAATGGAAATCATTGCTGTGCCTTTTTGCTGCGCTGACATACTTACATCAAGTAAAGGTTCTTCAGATTTCTAAAAGTGTGTTTTGTGCTTTTTCATAGGGTTATCTGAACCAAAGCTATAGTAGGTTGCTTCAGAACATTTAAAGGGGTGTAGGAACAATGCATCTAAATGGAACACAAGAGATTTTTTTTTTAATGGCCCTTGAAATCCAGATTTGGTCAGTGATGACAGACTATAATGCAGATTGAATTGCAATGATTATTCACACAAAAAAATAATAATTTGAAAGTTCATTGTCAACTAATCCCCTTGAACTTTTCCACTTTTTACCACATTTCAAGATTCAAACAAAGATATGAAATTGTATTTTTTATTGTAAAGTGAAGTGAACAAAATTTATTGGATATTTTAAACTTTTTTTAGAAATAAAAACCCTTTCAGTGCAGCAAACTCACTCTAAAAGTTCAGTGAGGATCTCTGAATGATCCAATGCTGATCTAAATGACTGATGATAAATAGAATCCACCTGTGTGTAATCAAGTCTCCATATAAATGCACCTGCTCTGTGATAGTCTCAGAGTTCTGTTTAAAGCTCAGAGAGCATTATGAAGACCAAGGAACACACCAGGTAAGTCCAAGATACTGTTGTGGAGAAGTTTAATGCCAGATTTGGATACAAAAAAGATTTCCCAAGCTTTAAACATCTCAAGGAGCTCTGTGCAAGCGATTATATTGAAATGGAAGGAGTATCAGACCACTGCAAATCTACCGAGACCCTGCCGTACCTCTAAACTTTCTGCCAAACAAGGAGAAGAGACTGATCAGAGCTGCAGCCAAAAGACCCATGATCACTCTGAAGGAGCTGCAGAAATCTACAACTCAGTTAGGAGAAACTGTCAAGTGTCAAAAGGAAATCCATTGTTAAAATAACCATATGACTTGCTGTTTGCAGTGGCAGCAAACATGTGATAGAGGGTTCTGTGGTCAGATGAGACCAATGTTGAACATTCTGGCCTAAATGCAAAGCACTATATGGGGAGGAAAAGTAACACTGCTCATCATCCTGAACACACCATCCCCACTGTGAAACATGGTGGTGACAGCATCATCCTGTAGAGATGCTTTTCTTTAGCAGGGATGGAGAAGCTGGTCAGAGGTAATGGGAAGATGGATGGAGCTAAATACAGGACAATCCTGGAATAAATCCTGTTCAAGTCTGCAAAAGACTTGAGACTGGATGGAGAGTTACCTTCCAGCAAGACGATGACCCTAAACATACAGCCAGAGCTACAGTGGAATGATTTAGATAAAAGACTATTCATGTGTTACAATGATCCAGTCCTAAATCACACTGAGCATCTGTGGCAAGACATGAAAATTGCTGTTCACAGACTCTCTTCATCCAACTTGGCTGAGCTTGAGCTGTTTATAAAGAAGAATGGGTCAAAAATCTCAGTCTCTAGATGCACAAAGCTGGTAGAGACAAACCCCAAAGCACTTACAGTTGTAACTGCAATGAATGATGGCTCCACTAAGTATTGATATAGGGGGGCTGAATACTTTTTTCACACTTTTTTTAGATTTGTATTTGATAACAATTTTGAAAACCATAGTTTTCTTACACTTCACACTTATGCAATACTTTGTTTTTGTCAATCACTAAAAATCTCAATAAAATACATTTAAGTTTGTGTTTATAAGGTGATAAAATGTGGAAAAGTTCAAGGGGTATGAATACATTTGCAAGCCACTGTATATTTGCGGTGAGTTCTGTCTCCAAGTGTGCCCAAACACAACAGATTACAAGGCAGAGAGATAATGATATTATGATATTCACTAGTGTACAGGCTTAAACATAAAACATGCATTAAAACAGTAGCTGTGATCACAGAAAGCAGTAATGATGGGCATTGCAAAAATAACATAATAATGTTTCAATTAATCAAAAAAAATTATAATCAACAAAATATTCGACATTCAATCAAAATTAAAATTATGACTTTCAATTCTTATAAAGTCACACTTGTTTTCAGTTAGGCTTCAGTAGCATTGAATCATTATTACGCCAAACAACTCTCATCTGTCATCTGACTATATTATAGTGTAGATAAGTAAATATCTTAACAGCTATATTTTACCTTTCTTATCATCTGTGTGTTAAAGTCTGCAGTCATGTTTGGGTTTTTGTGGGTTTTTATAACTTTTTCGTTTGGTTTTGGTTGGTTTCATACTTCAGTTGCTAACTGCATAATAGTGTCTGCTTTGATGTTTACTGCACTCTGTGTTTGATGGGGAATCTAGTGCAATGATGAGTCTTATTTACTTAATATGGCAAATATATGTGTAGATTTCTAAGGAAATAAAAGATCCGTTTTTCTCTCATTTTGGTGAGGAGTAGAGATAAGTGATGCTGGAGAGGAAATTAAGTAAGGTTTTTTTTCCCAAGGTAAACGTCACAGATAAGACATTAATGTGGTGTTTCTCAGAAGTTGAGAGTGTTTTCACACCTACCATCTCTGGTCTTGGTCAGTTTGGCCACATGTAAACCCTAGACCAGACTAAAGCACCAAAACCTGGTCCGAACTAGAGTTGTACTTAGTTCTGGTCAATAGTCATGCAGCCGTATGGGTACAACAGATTAAGCTGGTGATTCCATAAACAGAAATAAAAGCCCCGGCATCCATATTGTTTAAAGGATGCTGATAGCCCAGCTCAGCTTAATACAATTGGTCAGATTGGTCTGAACCATCTAAAAAGAGCTTTCACACTCAACAAAACATCTGACTAGGCAACTTTGTGAACTCATAATATTTCTGTAAACCAATCATTGTGAAGTGTTGATGACAATTTGAGCAAAGTTTTTTAGTTCACTTACTAAACTGCAGTGTGAAATCAAAACTAACTGGATCAAAAACATACAATGTAACAAACACTCGAACTTTAGTTAGAAATAACTTGGACATCTCTTTTGTTAGAAAGTTAGAAAGGGTCTATAGGCTATATAAAACATGTCCATGAAGTCAATCTTACATGAAGAGAAGCTATTTTTAGCTTGTGCTAAACGACAAAATATAGCAGTAAATAAGCTACACCAGAGGCGTGCAGACATAGACATCAGGTGCTAAAGCACCACCAACTCTGCCCTTTATCAACCAAAGTGCCCTTTTAAAACTTTGTTTTAAAGAAAAATAAATATATTATTATTATTAAGATTTTACTGAAGCCGTGTTGAAATGATCTTTTGAAAACCTGAGCGATTAAAAACGAGTGAAAACAGAATACCCTGAAATCAGCTCGCACACACCCGACCTCTCTCTTTCTGTGTCACGTGACCCCGTGCGGTGACGCGCGCAAGGCACACTAGGGGCCCTAATGTAAAGATCTATAGCGCACTAGTTAATTGCACTTTGCGCAGCTGGATTTAGGGGCGTGTCCTGTGTCTTTGCGATTGTAAGGGTGCGAAAAATACGCCTTGCGCAGCTCCAACGTCTTAACTTAACTTTTGGGCGTAACTTGAAATAAACCAATCAGTGTGTCTGTATCCATCCCCTTTAAGAGGCAGCTGCGCGCTGTCTTCTGTTCATTCCTATTTTACGAGCGTATAAACTGACTGCGCCTCACGCTGTTCAAATAAGGGAAGCAGCTGAAATAAGGGAAGTGTAATGTTATGTTATTCTTTATTCTGTTTATTGTTTATATTAAAAAATAATAATAATAAAAACTAACATTTACTATAGACTATTCAAATATATACGTAAAAAAAGAGAAAAATAGGACATTTTTTAAATATCATAAAAATTGATACATAAAAATGAAGAATATATATCTTATAAAGAAAAAAATAATAGTAGTGAATATAAAGTAAAATAATAAGAATGATAAAAAATTATAAAATGTATGTGAGTAAACGAAGAACATGGGAATCATGGGAAAAATATATAAATGTTTAATGGTTTTTAATATAATATGATCAATAAAATAATTCAAATGAATTAAAAAATAAATAATATAAAATATAAACGTATTAAAAAAATAATTGAAAACAATCACAGGCTTTCTGATAGTGCGCAGAATAATAAAAGTTTCAGTTTCAGTTAGTTTCAGTTTCAAATCATTGAAACAGCTCATCAAAACCTCAACCTATCCTTTATATATGACAATATTTGATATATAACCAGCCAGGTAATGTACACATCATTGCCTCGTATGTGTGTGCCTGCTGTTCTCCGATTGGCTTGACGCAGCGCGGCGGCCGGATTCATTTGAATAAAGTTGAGATCTGCTCAACTTTCGTGCCAGAGGAAGGGGCTGCGCTCAGCGCAATGCAACCCAGCATGCACAGCTCTCCATTAAAATGAATGGGATGCGTCGGGGCTTAAGTGCCAGTGGACGCGCACCGTAACTTTGTGTTCACTGTGTTTGTGCTAGAAGGAGTTAAGTGTCATTTGTCTTGTACATATATTTTCTCCTGTTTATGGTTAGTTAGGAAGTAAGGAAGTTAGTTAGTTTTTGCCTTTGTTTACTTTTTATTTGTTTAGATTAGATAAAGTTAGAGTGGGCTTTGTTTATTGTCTTGGCCTTGCTTACACCTGGATAAATGGCTTAATTGTTTCTTTGTTTGAAATTTATTGTAAATACACTTTTAGTATTTGAAACGCTTTTGAGCCTGGTCTTGTGTGGGTTTCTTTTTGTTGACTTTTTTTTACACTTCTCATTCCCCCAGTATATGTTTTCTGGCCTATATCCCTAGACCAGTCATAACATTTGGCGCCTTGTCGATTCTTGTCACAGAGCTGCTCTACAGACACACACAAGAGATCCTTCGTCCTGAGAGCCATCTTCAGAATCTTCTATAGTCTTATATTATAGATAGATAGATAGATAGATAGATAGATAGATAGATAGATAGATAGATAGATAGATAGATAGATAGATAGATAGATAGATAGATAGATAGATAGATAGATAGATGTAGATTTAGATTTAGATAGATATATATATATATATATAAAGTCATATATTTCTTATTGTGCTCCCTTACTGTACTACCCCTACTATTGTTGTTTGTTTCTACTGCGTTGTGTAACTCCTCCTGGCTGCTAAATTTCCTTCAGGATCAATAAAGTATCTATCTCTCTAGCTAGTCCTTCAATATCTTATCTTATCTACTGTCTGGTTTCAGTGTTGTCGGCTATAAGAGCAAGTTACAATTTTCTTTATAGGCTCTGTGCTAAAGCATTTTAACTTGTGCTATCACAGGATCACCAATTCAAAACATTATCAAAACTGCTCAGATTAATAGCTTTTAATACTAGTTTGCACAGGAATGTTATAATTGGTAGATTTAAATGTCATCTGATTTGTTATCATTAGAGCATTGAGAAATGTATGTCACATCCATTGTCTATATGACTACATTAAAGGCAGAGACACGGATCATAGACACTGAAGACACTGCAATCAGAGACTCAAGAGACTCAATCACCTCTGAGACCTCAAGATCAAACAATGAACATCTTCTTACCTTTTCTTCTGGCCATGGTGACGGCTGCACAAGCTGCACCATCAGACATGCCTGATAAAAAACTGAAGATGATACAATTAAAAGAAATCATGAATCAAGTCAACATTACGAAAGCTGCTCTTTCAAAGGAGGTAAGATTTACATTCACTGCTGTAAAAGAACCAATGAAACTTCTGAATGGGCATCTTTGTATATTTTACAGTGTAATTGCATATTTTATTTATTATTTGATAATTAAACAGTATAATACTGGCTGGCAAACCTAAAAAAAATAACTTTTTTTCTCCTAAGGTTCTTGTGAAGATACATGTTGAAAACGTATTGACTAGACCAGATGGCCCAGTGAGTTACATCAACTTACACAGCATACATATGAGAAAATGAGAGAGATTCTGGTTGTGATGTGAGTTTGTTTTTTCTGATGTGTAATCAGCATATCTGAACATATCTGATTATAATATTCCAAGACCTGATTATCACTTTACCACAGTCACATCCTCCCTCAGCTCTATCAGAGAACAGATGCTCTGAACGCTGAGGTATTACACCACTGACTTCCTCTCACACTCCTCATCTGATCACCACTCAGCTCACCTGAACCATGAAGACCCTCGCACTGGTGCTCCTGTTCATCGCTGCAGCTCCCCATGCCTTATTAGCATCAGAGAAAAATCTTGTGATTTTAAAAGAGATCATTCTAAGTGTAAAACTCCTGAACAGAATTCTAGAGGACAAAGTCAAGAAGGTAAGACACCATTTAAACTCATGTTTAGCAGCTCGATCATTTTTATTTTTTAAATTTTGATAGAGAGTACATGACTGTAAATGTAAAGGGTCAAACCCCTGTTTATCATGGGACTACAACAATTTAACTTAATTGTGAAACTTGTATTTTAACTTCTTGTTCTCGAAATGCTGTCAGAACTAGTTATATGGACTGTAAAACTTTTAATTAAAGCGTTTACATTGTTAGAATGGTTAAAACAGACCAGTAGAACCTGTAGACTATCCCTTTTGCCTCTGCCCTTCCTGCCTGCCTACCTGTGTACCGACTCTGCTTACCTTACTCATACTGGTATGTTGTTCTTGTCTGCTGCCCTTTGGTTACTGACTCTGCCTGTTTCTGACTATTCTATTGCATATAACCCTTTAGCTAATAAACTGTGCAGATCTTATCAGTGTGTGTCTCTTCTGGTCCTGGTGTTCATTACAACTAGGTTCAAACCCTGTCCAGAAAATCAACTACTGTAATTGTGACTCAAAGGCATAATAAAAGTCAGTCATCTAATCAATGCTCCATTATTTTCCTCCAGATGATGGTTCCCCATGCCGTAGCACATGAACACTGCACAGTAAGTGAAAAATTATTTGTGAAACTTTATAGTCCTTACATTTCTAATAAAATCAATTATTAAATCAGTGTATTACTGTATGCATTAGTTCTAATGTTCTGATTCTGACATTATCCACCTTTCTAGAATGAAAACTTCTGCACAGCTGCCACAGTTCTCCAGGAACTGAGAGCAGAAACCCTCGGACATGAGAAAAAGGACCGGCGCCTGCCCAGGCAGCTCGAGACCTACACCATAGTGAGTGATCACGCTATAAAACATCATCCATTGTTCCTCAACTCAGAAAATGAAAACATTTTAACACTTTAGACATTAACACATGAAAAATGACACAAACATAGAACTAAAAGAGATATAACATTTTCTGCAGTATATTCTCAGATATACAAAAACTAACAAGACTAAAAATACAGTAAAATTGAGTCATACTGATACAGTTGACACAAAATCACAGCAACATTACACTGAAAAATACTATTTAAGAAATATTTCATAAAATGTCATAAAATGCTTCCAAAGCATTCAATGGATTTTCCTTTACATAGAAGTATTTTTTTATTTAAAAAAAGTAACCAATCTTCGAAAATCATCAAAAAAAAAAACATCTTGTTTTTGAACTTAATGCTGAAAATGTAACTTTTTGAAAAATATTTAATTACATGTAATTTTGGACCATTTCTATTGGTCAGTTCATCAGGAAATTTGGACTTCATGTAAAAACACCCACCAGATTCACATTATGCCTAAAAGTCAAAAACAGCAAAAATGGAGATAACGTTTTTTTTCCTTTGACAGCGACAATTTGCACCTCCAAGTCTTAACCTGCTTCTAGCTCCTGTGCTGTGGTTTGAGTAAAGAGGAATATCTGAACTCAGGTCTTTATGACCCATTAACACAGTTACTGTTCTCGCTGACTGATCACATGACTGTGTTTCACCTGTAGAGACTCCAGTGCAAGTCCCCAGCTCCAGATCACCAAATCCAGCTTCAGGAACTTCTGGAGAACATCCACCACTGTGCCTTGAAGAGGTTCACAAAACAGTAGTATTTATAACATTTATTTATGTTATTTTGATATTTATTATCTGTATTTTTTATATGTATGACATTTATGATGAAACATGTTTACACACTGTTAATTTATTTATAAATCAGAAGTTTTTAAAATTATTTAAGAAATATAGTATTTTTGTTAAAGGTACATTTTGTAGGAAATGAGAGCGAGTGTGTGAAATGGATACAACATCACAGAGAGTTGATTGCCCCGCCCACCCCTCCCAAGATGCGAAGCTACCTCGGGTTGCCAAATTCAGCATGCTGAATCTACACAATCTACACAAAGTTTAGACTAGTAGGAGAGGCAGAGAACTTAGAGTACGAGTGAAAGGGGAGAGGATAAATACAGCAATTCTAAACTCTTCTATCACCCATATTTAGCGTTATATTGACTGTATGTTACATGAAATGCTTGCTAAGCTATCTAGCTCACTCAGGTATCCTCTGCCTTTTAATCCCAGCTGCACACAGATCACTGATATGAATGTGAACACATGCTGAGCCGGAAGGAGCAGCAGGCAGAGACAGAGGACAAAACTGACACAAAACTCCGGGACGGAGTGAACACTTAAAACAGGAACGTACTGCTGAAGCCCTGCTGACGAGAGCTGCCAGTGCTTTCACTCAACATGTGCATCCTGAGCATTTTATCATTTACTACTGAAAATAAGTTACATATTGGTCCTTTAAAGAAGTGTGGTTCATATATACAGTAATTCTCACCGTTCATAATATGTGAAATGTCATAACTGCTTTAATTTTGTCTGCTTCTTATTGTTTTCAGATGGCGCAGTGGGGACGTCATCACACTGGATGCTTCAGCAAGTGTCCTCTCAACGCAACCTGCAGCAGTCCTCAGTCAAAGCACACACCGTGCTCTCGACTCCGCCATCACTCCACCCGACCAGACACAGGTTCTCCCTGAACCCACAGAACAGCCTTCACATCTCCTCAGCCCCCCGATGCAGTCACACATCGTTTCAACCACACGGCGCCCACCCACGCTCAGGCACACACCCCGAACTCTCCCGCTCCCTCTCAGGACTCACTTCACTTCTCACAGACCCCGCCCCTTTTGTCTCATATTGTCTCATATTTGTCTCGAATAAGAGTCCCTTACATATGTTATGCAGCAAATTTCAAGTATGTGAAGAAACACTCATTCATTTAAAAATAACTTTAATATTGTTAGAATTATTATATTGTGGGGTTAAAAATACAGAAACAAATATTTTAGAGCATGAAACTTTTCCTGTTTGGTTTCAGTGTTGTCGGCTATAAGTAAGTAAGTATATAAAGTGACCAATCTTCGTAAATCGTTAAAAAAAAAATCCTTGAACTTAATGCTCAAAATTTAACTTTTAACTTAAGTAAAATATTTCATTACATGTAATTTTGCACCATTTCCATTGGTCAGTTCATCAAGAAATTTGGACTTAATGTAAAGAACATCCACCACATTCACATTATGCCTAAAAGTCAAAAACAGCAAAAATGGAGAAACAGGTTTCAATTCTTAACCTGCCTCCAGCTCCTGTGTTGTGGTTTGACTACAGAGGACGATCTGAACTCAGGTCTTTATGACCCATTAACACAGTTACTGTTCTCGCTGACTGATCACATGACTGTGTTTCACCTGTAGAGACTCCAGTGCAAGTCCCTAACTCCAGATCACCAAATCCAGCTTCAGGAACTTCTGCAGAACATCTACATCTGTACCTCGATGAGGTTCACAAAACAGTAGTATTTATAACATTTATTTATGTTATTTTAATATTTATTATCACTATTTTTATATGTATGACATTTATGATGAAACATGTTTACACACTGTTAATTTATTTATAAATCAGAAGTTTATAAGAATATTTAATAAATATAGTATTTTTGTTAAAGGTACATTCTGTAGGAACAGAGTGTAGTCTGCCCCGCCCACCCCTCCCCAGATGCAACGCTACCTCGGGTTGCCAAATTCAGCATGCTGAATCTACACAATCCACACAAAGTTTAGACTAGAAGGAGAGGCAGAGAACTTAGAGTACGAGTGAGAGAAGAGACTCTTCTATCACCCGTATTTAGCGTTATATTAACTGTATGTTACATGAGGGGACTGCATGGTACACAGGAAGCTACTGGCCAGGCTGTGAGAGAGCGCAGCGTCGGCGAGGCAGCTCTGTGCTGACCTTGCTAAGCTATCTAGCTCACTCAGGTGTCCTCTGCCTTTTAATCCCAGCTGCACACAGATCACTGATATTATATTATTAATTTAAACACCAGTATCTAGTAAGCTCACCTGGTGGTGGTGATAAATTACCTGACTGAATCAGCTAGCCAGTTGGCTTGCTTGTTCCGGAGAAAAGTAGCAGCTCTGGGTCGGTCTTGTAGTCTTTTTGAGTGAGTTTCAACTCACTGCCAATATTTACTATTGTTATATTTCTTCTTTAGTCACTGAGCTTTTTTGAGACATGCTGAGGCTTTTTAAGCTGTGTAGCAGCTGAGGTTTAACTGAGCCCGCCCTGCTAGCTTCAGTTTTTAATGGCAGAAATGCATTAGATTTTTAAACTACAGGGGTGCTTCACAATTTGTGAATCCTTTACAATTTTCTAGATTTCTGCAGAAATATGTCATTAAAGTAGTTAAAATGTAAAGGGTTGGGGAGCAGGGGATTCGAACCCGGGCCGTCGCAGCTCAGTGCTCTTACCCCTGCACCAGCGAGTGGATTGGGACACGGCCGCGCGAATCGCCCTTAAAAGGAGCCGCCAAAAATGGGCGGACAATAGGGGACAGAGGTCACAACAAACACAGATACACAGGGTGAACTGCACACTAGACTTCAAATAGGAACGTACTGGCTTAAGCCCTGCTGGCAAGAGCTGCCAGTGCTTTCACTCAACATGTTTCCTTAATATCTGATGATACATCCTGATTATTTTACTACTGAAATTTACTACTGAAAATGTGCTTCATATTGGCCCTTTAAGAATGTTATAATTAATTAATGATGTCCAATCAAAAGAAGTATCTTCTATACAGGTGACTATACAGGAAAAGGTTAAAAAATGCTCTTATCTTTAAATGAAATCTAATTTAAAATAAACATGAGTTTTCCACATCATTTTAGAGCATTTCTATTGGTCTGTTCAGCCAGAGTCATTTACGCAGAGTACGAAGCAGCTACAGGGTTCAAATGATGGAGCAATCTAATACTAGATAAAAATAGCAGCATCATGGTGCTGGTCAGTGTGTAAGTGAGGGTAATGCTGAGCTGGTCATTGATTGGTTATTGGTTATGTTTTTCCTAATGTGACTGGTCTCCTCTATGAGAGGCTCTGGTTGTAGTGTGAGTTTGTTTTTTCTGACATGTAATCAGCATATCTGAAAATATTCTAAGACCTTATTATCATTTCACCACAGTCACATCCTCCCTCAGCGCTATAAGAGGACGATGCTCTGAACGCTGAGGTATCACACCACTGACTTCCTCTCACACTCCTCATCTGATCACCACTCAGCTCACCTGAACCATGAAGACCCTCGCACTGATGCTCCTGTTCATCGCCGCAGCTCCCACTACTGCAGCTCTCACTACTGCAGCCCTCACTACTGCAGCTCTGACTAACGAAGCTCCCAGTACTGCAGCTCCAACTACCGCATCAGCGGCAAAAGAGAAAAAACCTTCGCTTATCTCTTTAAAAGAGATCAAAGTAAGTGTGGATCGCCTGTACAACGCTCTAGAGGACAAGGCCATGAAGGTAAGAGACTATTTAAACTCCTGATTTAACCCAATAGATCTCAGATCCAGTTCTGAATAAAGAAACACTTTACTTGGATGGTCCATTTGATGGCCTCGTTGATGCTCGACTGACATTCAACTAACATTCAAATGAATGTCTATTAACTGCAATTTAACCACATGTTGAATGTAAATGATTTAAAAGAGTACCCCTACACCTAACCCTAACCTTATCCCTTAATCAACCCTAAAATCTAACTCTACACCTATTCCTAACTTTTAATTAAACTTTAACTCTAACTCTAAACCCAATGCTAAAATGTTAAGATTAGAGTTTGGGTTTGAGTTGGATGTAGAATTACATTCAATAAAGAATTATTTACTTTCACCTTTCTGTCCAGTTGCATTTAATAGACATGCAGTTGAATGTTATTTGAATGTCAGTTGAGCATCATCAATGGACCGTCCAAGTAAAGTGTTACCGAAAATATGATAAAGAGAGCACATGACTGTAGATGTAAAGGGTAAAAACCATGTTTATCATAATTCATCAGAAATGTCATAACTTGTATTTTAATGTTTGGTTCTTGATATGCTGTCAGAACTATAGTTATATTGACTGTTAAACCTTTAATTAAAGCATTCACATTGTTAGTATGGGTAAAATAGACCAGTCAAAGCAAAAACTGTCCAGGAAATCAATCCATCGACTTAAAGGCATATTAAAAAGCATTCATCTAATCAATGCTCCATTTGTGTATCTCCAGATGATGGTTTACCCAGCATTCACACGTGGACAGTGCACAGTAAGTTCCTAAAAATTCTCTGTGAAACTTTCCTTACATTAAAATTAATATAAAATAAATTATAAAAAAAACACAATTCTAATGATAATAATGATAAAATCTATTATTAAATTAGTGTATTGCTGTATGTACTAATATGTATATTAGAACTTATATGTATATTAGTTCTACAGTACTAATTCTGATATTATCCACCTTTCTAGGAGGAAAACTTCTACACAGCTGCCATGGTTCTCCAGCAACTGAAAGCAGAAACCCTCGGAATTGAGGAAAACGACTGGCAACTGCCCAGGCTGCTCATGGCCTACGCCAGAGTGAGTGATCACACTTTAAAACCATCATCCACTGTTCCTAAACGTTAAAACCCGTACAAAAACACAAGAAAAAAAGACACAAACATAGAACTAAAAGAGATACAGAGAGCTATCCAGCTAAAGGAGAATGTTAAAAGAATATTAAGCAATGTTTATAAAAGGTTACATAAAAATGTTGGCTTGTAATGCTACAGATATCGCAGTATCACAATGTTATTATAACATTTTCTGCACAATATTCTCAGATATACAAAAAATAACATGACTAAAAATACAGTAAATTTAATATATACTCAATACATACACAACTGATACAAAATCCCAGTAAAATTATACTGAAAACATACTGTTTAAGAAAATATTTTTAAGGGCGTCTATGAGCAGGAGGTCGAAGGTTCGAACCCCCGCTCATGCAGCTTTGCCATCAAGCTGCCGGCGTTTAGAAGGAGCACAATTGGCCCTGCTCCCTCCGGGTGAGTGCTCTCTCCCCACATCCCTAAATGGTGATGTCCACAGCACAGGGCGTCTGCTGGCTAGCTTTACATGTATCAGAGGAAGCAAGCACCCTTCTGGTGTGTTGGGGCATCACTAGTGATATGGGAGTCCTATGCGTCCAAAACATTTAAAATAAATTTTCTTTTACATATAAGTACATATTTTTGGAATTTTACATATGTTATGTCGCAAATTTCAAGTATGTGAATAAAGACTCATTCATTTAAAAATAACTTTAATATTGTTAGAAATATAATGTTGTGGGTCTAAAAATACAGAAAATAATAATTTTACTCATTTTCAGAGCATGAAACCTTTCCTGCTATAATCCTGTTGTATCCTGCAATAAACCATATACAATAAAGCATATATAATAAACCAAACTACAGTGGTGCTTTACAGTTTGTGAACTCTTTACAATTTTCTATATTTATATGAATATGTCCTTAAATAAATCCTTAAAGTAGAAAAAAAGAACCCAGTAAAAAAAATAAACCAAAATATTATGCTTGTTTTATTTATTGTTTGAGGAAAATTATCCTATATTACATACGATTAAGAAACCACATGCTATTTATGTAAAGTGTATGTGTATTTTTATAGGTGTATGTGTCCAAAAAATTTAAAATAAATGTTCTTTTACATATAAGTAAATATTTTTGGAATTTAAAGTGACCAATACTCTAAAATCTTCTAAAAAAAAAAAAAAAACTTCTTCTTCTTCTTTAATGTTCAAAATGTAACTTTCAACTGAAGTCAATGTAAAATATTTAATTGCATGTCATATTGGCCAATTCTATTGGTCAATTCATCAGGAAATTTGGACTTAATGTAAAGAATACCGACCAGATTCACATTATGCCTAAAAGTCAAAAACAGCAAAAATGGAGATACGATTATTTTTTCCTTTGACAGCGACAATTTGCACCTCCAAGTCTTAACCTGCTTCTAGCTCCTGTGTCGTGGTTTGTCTCTTTATGACTTATTCACCCTTTCAGACACTGTGTCAATTACAATGGGCATCATGTAGTTTCTTTTTTCAAGTGTTTTGTTGCACAGAACACTAAACTAGACCTGTTGTCCATAAGAAAAGATCAGAAACCATCCAATGAAACAGTACCTTAGCCCCGCCCACTGCACTGGACAAATAACAAAAAAGTCAGGCTCAGACATTAGGGCATGTCAGCACTACAAAACTAATGAGGCAAAGTTATGCAATTATGTGATTTAGAATACTTATCATGTTTAGGAATAAAAAAAAATAGCTATAATAGATTTAATTAAACTAGTACAGTATTGTCTTATTTTGTGTGCATTACAAACATAAAACAGCATTCTTATATTTTTTCATCACTGGAACATACTTCAGGTCTGAAAGTTACAGTTACTGTTCTCGCTGACTGATCACATGACTGTATTTCACCTGCAGTACCCAGAACCAGATCGCCAAATCCAGCTAATGGACCTTCTGAGGAACATCAGATACTGCGCCGTGAAGAATCTCGCAAAAGAACAGTATTTATAGAAGTTACTGATGTTACTTTGTAGCATTTGTGGTGTTTATTTGTATGGAATGTATGACATTTATCAGAAGTTTGTTCATATATACAGTAATTCTCATTGTTCATGGTAATATGTGAAGTGTCAAGTTACTGCTTTCATTGTGTCTGCTTCATATTAGTTTCCTCAAACCACCTGCACCAGTCCTCAGTCAAAGCACAACCTGCGCTCTCGACTCCGCCGTCACTCCACCCGACCAGGTTCTCCCTGAACCCACACAACAGCCTTCAAATCTCCTCAGCACCCCGATGGAGTCACACAGCGTTTCAACCACACGCCCCTCTCAGGACTCACTTTCCTTTTGCCTCAGATTAGAGTCTCTCGAATAAGAGTCCCTTACATATGTTATGTAGCAAATTAATTCAAGTATGTGAATAAACACTCATTCATTTAAAAATAACTTTAATATTGTTAGAATTATTATGTTGTGGGTTTAAAAATACAGAAAATAATAATTTTACTCATTTTCAGAGCATGAAACCTTTCCTGCTATAATCCTGTTGTATCCTGCAATAAACCATATACAATAAAGCATATATAATAAACCAAACTACAGTGGTGCTTTACAGTTTGTGAACTCTTTACAATTTTCTATATCTATATGAATATGTCCTTAAATAAGTCATTAAAGTAGAAAAATAGAACCCAGTAAAAAAAAATAAACCAAAATATTATACTTGTTTTATTTATTGTTTGAGGAAAATTATCCTATATTACATACGATTAAGAGACCACATGAGTTTCTCTGATTTTGCTATTCATGTTTGTGTAAAATGAACATTGTTTTTTTCTATAAACTACAAACAACATTTCTCACAAATTCCAAATAAAATATTGTCACTTTGAGCTTTTATTTACAGATAATGAGAAAAGGCTGAAATAACAAAAAAGATGCAGATCTTTCAGACCTCAAATAATGCAAAGAAAACAAGTTCTTTTTTATAAAGTTTTAAGAGTTCAGAAATCAATATTTGGTGTAATAACCCTGGTTTTTAATCACAGTTTTCATGCATCTTGGCATATTCTCCTCCACCAGTCTCACACACTGCTTTTGAATAACTTTATGCCTTTACTCCTGGTGCAAAAATTCAGGCAGTTCAGTTTGGTTTGATGGCTTGTGATCACCCATCTCCCTCTTGATTATATTATAGAGGTTTTCAGTTTGGTAAAATCAAAGAAACTCATCATTTTTAAGTGGTCTATTTCTTTCCAGAGGTGTATTTGTGTATGACAAAAAATGATATGAACCTCTAGGGTTAGCAGTTTGTTTGAAGATGAAATTATAGTCAGGTTTTTTTTTTTAATCAATGGGATGATAATTAGGTGTGAGTGGGAGGAGCCTGATTTATTTAAAGAATAGGGACAAACTTTTTTGTACAAAGCGCTATATAAATAAAATTGAATTGAATTGAATTGAATTGAATATAAACCCTATGGAGTTTACATATTAAGGAGTATAAAGAAAATCACACCCAATCAGGTTATAGGTTGTATTTTTTATATCATTGTGTGTGTGTGTTTATGTTGATTATTGTAAATACTGTATGTGCAACTTTTAAAAAAATAGCCATTGGGCTAAATACAGCATATTTATATCTAAATATTTGTTGATCAATGTATGTTGCTCCTGCTGCTGAAATAAACAACATTTTAAAAGTTTCTAAAAGTAGCTGAAAGAAGTGTGGAGCTGCTGTGTAAAAATCTGTGAAATCAGTCATGTAATGCATCTGTGGGTAAAAGCAGCAGCAATAGCAACAAGCAGTTGGGAGATCTGTGTCAGTAAAGCAGTGTTTCGATCTGCATTCAAGATATCAATGTCGGGCAGCCACAGTCTGCTCAGAACTAAACTGGTGACGGAGATAAAACCAGTTAACTGTGGGTGGCACACACCAAAGTCCCCTTTACAAAATCTAATTCTCGAACATGAAAAAGCATAAATAATCTTCAGAATGGAAATTATTACTGAGCCTTTTTGCTGCACTGACATACTGAGTTCCATAATTAATTTTATTTATATACTTTTTTTTTCCCTATGAATGCCACTTACTTTTTAGTGTTTAGTGACACATGAACAATCCATGTAATAGTAGAGTAACAACTGGGGAAGTCCACACTATTAGAGATGAACTGCAGTTGAACAGGTTACGTGTTATGTGTATCAGAGTCAGTTAGACTTAGCAACATGTTTTTTTTTCCATCTTCCCGTAATGAAATCTGAATAATCTGAAATCTGAATTTCTTATTAAAATTAAAATGTATGCACAATTTAATCCACACGCATTATTACATGTAATAGGTAGATATGCAACAATACATTTTCAGAATAAAATATCTCTTCCAATTATTTCACATGAAGCACTGCTCTTTTGTGCACGTGCAGCAGTTTAGGAGCTTGAACTTTTCAGATGAATAACGGCAAACTTTTATCTGCTGTGTGAGCAAAGCTTACGTGTCCAACAAAGAAGCATGTTGGTGATAGAAATGATGTGTGAGCATGAAGAACCTTAACATCAATTAAAGGTTCTTGAGATTTCTAATAGTGTGTTTTGTGCTTCTTCATAGGGTTATCTGAACCAAAGCCATAGTAGGTTCCTTCAGAACATTGAAAAGGGCTGTAGAAACAATGTATCTAAATGAGATTACATGAGATTATTTTTTGAATGGGTCTTGAAGTCTAGATTCTTTCAGTAATGACACAGAATGTAATGCAGATTAGATTGCAAAGAAAATAAAGGTAATCCAAAACTTCCAGAACTCAAATAATGCAAAAAAAAAAAAATGTTTTAAGAGTTTAGAAATCAATAGTTGGTGGAAAGCATCTTAGCATGTTCTCCTCCACCAGTCTTTCACACTGCTTTTGGATAACTATACCACTACTGGTGCAAAATCAAAGAAACCCATAATTTTTAAGTGGTCCCTTTTTTCTTTCCAGAGCTGTGGGTATATATATATATATATATATATATATATATATATATATATATATATATATATATATATATATATATATATATATATATATATGCACACTTTATATTTTACCTTTCATTTCGTTTGTGTGCTTAAGTCTGCAGTCATGTTTTGGTTTTTGTGGGTTTCTATAACCTTTTCGTTTGGTTTTGGTTGGTTTAATGCTTCAGTTGCTAAACCTCACAAAATACTGCTTTCTTTGATGTTTACTGCACTCTGTGTTTGGTGTGGAACCAAGTGCAATGCTGCCTGTTTCATCACATAAAATCACAAGTGTTATTTACTTAATATGGCAAATATATGTGTAGATTTCTAAGGAAATAAAAGATCCGTTTTTCTCTCATTTTGGTGAGGAGTAGAGATAAGTGATGCTGCAGAGGAAGTGTAGTAAGATTTTTTTCTGAAGGTAAACGTCACAGATAAGACATTATCGAATGTGGTGTTTCTCAGAAGTTTTATGCAGCTCACTCTGGGGGTGTTTTCACACCTACCTTCTTTGGTCTGGACTTCCAGGCTTTTCGGTTTGGTCACATGTGAACCCCAGCCCAGACTAAAGCACCAAAACCTGGTCCGAACTAAAGAGTCCTGGTCTCAGTTTTGGTCTATAATCATGCAGCCGTATGGGTACAACATAGCTGGTGATTCCTTTATCTACTGTAAATGTAGATTAATCCCTATTCATAAACTGAAATAAAATGATTCTGTTTGCGTAATTGGGGTCAGTATTGTAAAGGATGATGATGGCCCACCTCAGCTTCAATACAATTGGTCAAATAGTTTGAACCATCTAAAAAAACTTTCACACTCAACAAAACATCTGGATAAACAACTTTTCTACAACATTTCTACAAACCAATCATTGTCAAGTGTTAATGACAGAATGTGAGTAAAGTTCTTTAGTTCATTTACTAAACTGCAGTGTGAAACCAAAACTAACTGGACCAAATATATACAGTACAATAAAACAAACACTTAAACTTTAGTTAAAAATGACTTGGACATATTCTATCTTTTTTAACACGAGTAAGAACATGTCTATGGGCTATATAAAACATGTCCATGAAGTTCTTTCAAATAAGAATCACTACAAAAAAAGAGAAGCTATGTTTAGCTTGTGCTAAACAGCAAAATATACCTGTAAATAAGCTAGTTCATGCTAAACTCTTTTAGAAACACAAAACTCATAGTTTTAAACTCATTATTACACCTGCTTCATCTGCTGACTTGCCACAGACAGTAGCTACAGATCCCTCCCTCAGACAAAGTCTGCTGGCTAATCCTGCTTAGCACTGCCTGAGGTTCTCAATTGAAATTACCAAAATAGCAGATCTTCAACTGATCTTCTGTATGGGCTCTAGCGGGGGATGTCGGTTGAAGGATAGTGCCAGGATAGTGCAGATTTCCTTACTGTGATGTCAAAATAAGGGAGCCATCTAGACGGAAGCAGAAAACCATTCATAGAAGCTTGGATTATTTACTTCAAAGAGAAGGAATAATGACAAACAAATTGAGTGATGAGTTCAGTGACAAGATAACAGAGTAATAGACTGTAAATATTTGAGGTGTTTTTCTGTCAGGTGCGTATCGAAATATTTTGACATTTACTCTATGCATCTATTGGGTCACAGTAAAAAGATGATGTGAACCACCTTAAATGTTATGTTGCAAGTTACGTAGCTTTATCTGATAAGTAGCGTAATAAATTCAAAAAATAAGTTCAACAAATAAACATGTTTGTAATAGATAAATTCATTTATTATGAGCTAATTCAGCTCAAATGTCTAATTATTTTTTTTTAATATCCAAAAATATTTTTAATTAGTAAAGAACCTTTACATCATGCAAAGGTTCTGCAGACCATTAAAAGGTTTTACACACTCAGAATAGTATGTATTACAAATCAATCTAAATATGGATCATGATGTAACTGAAAATGTTTTTTGGTGGCATCATTCCATGATTAATTTGTAGTATCTTTATTTGAAGAGTGTAAAATGCTTAGTCAGATCGTGTTGAGGATGTGAGTTATTCAGGAGGTCCCCCAAAAAGATCAAAGGTAAAAGCAGTTTACCACTGAAGTCCCTGTGGTCTGACTCATTGCCTCAATAAATCAAATCTAGATTTGATCATGGAAACAATGGAAAAAATGCTTCAAGAAAGTGATCTGTATACGGACAGATTACTCACCTACACTGTGAACCTAAACCGTACTGTTAACTCATCAACTTTATTATTGATGCCATTTAGATAATCCAGCATTAAAACTTTTCATTATAACTTATTAAGTTTCAATTTTGTATGTGTTGATATCAGGGACTTGTAGTAATGAATCAGAACTAAAGTACTAAAATACTGTATCTGTATCTACTGGAGTATTATATTTACTTCAATACTGTACTTAAGTACTGAAATACTGTATCTGTATTTAATGGAGTATTGTTTTTTCCTACACTACTGTACTTAAGTACTAAAATACTGTATCTGTACTTGCTGGAGTATTATTTTATTTACTTCACTACTGTACTTAAGTACTAAAATACTGTATCTGTATCTACTGGAGTATTATTTTATTTACTTCACTACTGTACTTAGGTACTAAAATGCTGTATCTACTGGAGTATTAATTCTCCTACACTACTGTACTTAAGTACTAAAATACTGTCTCTGTATCTACCGGAGTATTATTTTACTTACTTCACTACTGTACTTAAGTACTAAAATACTGTATCTGTATCTACTGGAGTATTATATTTACTTCACTACTGAACTCAAGTACTAAATGCTGTATCTTTATCTACTGATGTATTTTTTTATTTACTTCACTACTGTATTTTAGCACTTAAATACTGTCTCTGTATCTACTGGAGTATTATTTTATTTACTTCACTACTGTACTTAAGCACTTAAATGCTGTATCTGTATATAATTGAGTATTATTTTATTTACTTCACTACTGTACTTAAGTACTAAAATACTGTATCTGTATCTACTGGAGTATTATTTTTACTTCACTACTGTACTTAAGCACTTAAATGCTGTATCTGTATCTACTGGAGTATTATTTTACTTACTTTAATACTGTACTTAAGCACTAAAATAATGTATATGTATCTAATGGAGTATTGTTTTTTCCTACATTACTGTACTTAAGTACTAAAATACTGTATCTGTATCTACTGGAGTATTATTGTTATTTCTCTACTGTACTTAAGTACTAAAATACTGTATCTGTATCTAATGGAGTAATATTTTTACTTCACTACTGTACTTAAGTACTAAAATGCTGTATCTGTATCTCTACTGGAGTATTATTTTATTTACTTCACTACTGTACTTAAGCACTTAAATACTGTCTCTGTATCTACTGGAGTATTATTTTATTTACTTCACTACTGTACTTAAGCACTTAAATACTGTCTCTGTATCTACTGGAGTATTATTTTATTTACTTCACTACTGTACTTAAGTACTAAAATACTGTATCTGTATCTAATGGAGTATTGTTTTATTTACTTCACTACTGTACTTAAACACTTAAATACTGTATCTGTATCTACTGGAGTATTATATTTACTTCACTACTGTACTTAAGTACTAAAATGCTGTATCTGTATCTACTGGAGTATTATATTTACTTCACTACTGTACTTAAGTACTAAAATGCTGTATCTGTATCTACTGGAGTATTATATTTACTTCACTACTGTACTTAAGTACTAAAATGCTGTATCTGTATCTACTGGAGTATTATTTTTACTTCACTACTGTACTTAAGTACTAAAATGCTATATCTGTATCTACTGGAGTATTATATTTACTTCACTTCTGTACTTAAGTACTAAAATGCTATATCTGTATCTACTGGAGTATATTTTATTTACTTCACTACTGTACTTAAGCACTAAAATACTGTCTCTGTATCTACTGGAGTATATTTTATTTACTTCACTACTGTACTTAAGCACTAAAACGCTCTATCTGTATCTCTTATTTTTAAGTTTATTTTGACTCATCTTTAACTTAAGCTAACGAAACGAATGTATTAAATAGAACTTAAAGAAGATATCTGTAAATATTTTGTAAACGTTCAGAAAAATTCAAATAAACAAAATGTTTGCTGAAAATATAAGTAGTGTTAAGTGTTAAGTTACATGTGTTACATAAACTTGCATTTTAAGGTCTCTGAACTTTTTTATCATTTTTAATTTTAATTCCCCCCCCCACAGGAACGCCATAATTGGTTGTGTAAGTCATCTGATTTGTTATCTTTACAGTTTTTTTTTTCTTGAAAGGCTCCCCGAAAGAAATGTATGTCACATCCTCTTTGTCTATGTGACTACATAAAAGGCAGACTCATCACAGATCACAGACAGCACTTAAGACACTGCAATCAGAGACTCAACCTCAAGATCAAACCATGAACATCTTCTTACCTTTTCTTCTGGCCATGGTGACGGCTGCACCAACTGCACCATCAGACACGTTTGATAAAAAACTGAAGATTATACAATTAAAAGAAATCAAGAATCAAGTCGACGTTATGAAAGCTGCTCTTTCAAAGGAGGTAAGATTTACATTCATTGCTGTAAAAGAACCAATGAAACTTGGTTTCATTGTATATTGTATATTTTACAGTGTAATTGCATATTTATTTATTCATTTATTTGATAATTAAACTGTTTAATACTGTCTGGCAAAATCTAAAAAAAAACTTATTTTTTTCTCTTTAGGTTCTTGTGAACACACATGTTCAAAATGTATTGACTAAACATTGCTCGGTGAGTTACATCAACTTACACAGCATACATATGAGAAAATGATCATTTTAAAGCTTTAAACATGTTATTTTGCCAAGTAAATCAAGTTAGGTCAATACTGCACATGTACAGAACATACAGAGGATCTCCTTCCCAAAATTACAGCAAGTACAGAAAGATAAAAATATAAATATAAAAGAATGAGATACGCTAAATGTACAATACAACAAGGTTAGTTTAAATATAAAGGTATAAAAGCTTAAGGCTGGTAAACGAGTACATACAATTCTTTAAAAGTCACAGTTGTGTAGGGACTTAAAGTGGTATGATAGTGCAAGTATAAGCATTAGTGCTTAGTTTCAGTACTGTGCTGATTCAGTACTAATTTCCAGTACTGTGTAGATTCAGTACTAATTTCCAGTACTGTGTAGATTTAGTACAAATTTCCAGTACTGTGCTGATTCAGTACTAATTTCCAGTACTGTGCTGATTCAGTACTAATTTCCGGTACTGTGTAGATTCAGTACTAATTTCCGGTACTGTGTAGATTCAGTACTAATTTCCAGTACTGTGTAGATTCAGTACTAATTTCCGGTACTGTGTAGATTCAGTACTAATTTCCGGTACTGTGTAGATTCAGTACTAATTTCCAGTACTATGTTGATTCAGTATTTATTCCCAGTACTGGGTTGATTCAGTAATAAGATTCAGTACTGTGCTGATTCAGTACTAAGTTCCAGTACTGTGTAGATTCAGTACTAAGTTCCAGTACTGTGTAGATTCAGTACTAAGTTTCAGTACTGTGTTGATTCAGTACTAATTTCCAGTATTGTGTTGATTCAGTACTGAGTTGATTCTGTACTAAGTTCCAGTACTGTGATGATTAAGTGCCAAGATTAGTACTGTGTTGATTTAGTACTAAGTTCCAGTACCTTTTTTGATTATGTACTGTGTTGATTTAGTACTAAGTTTCAGTACTGTGTTGATTCTTATTCACAAAGAGTACAAAGCAACTAGAAGGTTTCATTGATGGAGAAACACAATTCTAGATAAAAATATAGCTAGCTTTTATGGACAAAAGCGCAATTTAAATTACATTCATACTAAAAGTATTGGTGTTGCATCAATATATTTATTAAAATATCTCCAAAGCTCTACTCATAATTATTATCAGATCAGCAGCTGCTTTGGTGAATCAGAGTTAATGATGGTAAATCAGGAGAGCTGCTGATTGAACTGAGCACATCCACTGCGGTGCGGGCCGATGATATCTTTTTTTGTTTTTGCTGAGTAAATAAAAACTGATTCTCAGTAAAGTACTTAGGCACATATTTTTATATTATTGTATTATTTAATATATGATTATTTGATGCATCTTACCTGACCATGTGTTTAATGGCTTTTTTCCAGCTTGTGGGCTTATGCAAAGCAGCAAAAGTCTTAAACGCTACTGAAGTGCCAAAAGAACACACGCAGTTACTGACTAGACAGCTGATTGCCTACACAAAGGTATGTTTTCTGTGATTCTCCGACTATTAATCCTTTTGAAGTTCTGTTTATCCCAGTAAACTCTGTATGTAAGCCTACGTGTTCCTTAATTACAATGCTGTAATAATAACATCAGTTTTACAGACCCCAGAATAGAACCCTGTGGGTCTTCACGACACATGCTTAACTAAATGATAGTGTCGTTATTAAGGTTAATAACTGAATTATAAAGACAGGCTTCTAGGGGTTAAAATCCCTTAACAGGCCAGGATTTTTGTTAATTGTCTGTCTGACATTACACCACTAAATTTTGAGGATTTCTATTTAAGCATTACATAAAAAGCTTTCATGTTTGATAAGGAAGTTACTCAAAATCATAATTGCAATTGTACTAGAAAAAATAGAAAAATATTCAAGTAAATCAACTGACAAAATATAATGATACAAATCAAATCAAACAGTTCTTGTCCTCCGAACCTTTAGTTTCTTCATGTTTATTTTACGCCTATTTTCAAACCTGCAGAATTTGAATTGATTCCTGTTACTGATCTAAATTATAAAGTAAATTAGAGAGAAAACAGGCAGCTTCTCTGTCCTGTAGGAGATTTCAAAGCCCTCAAATTTTGACAGTGTAAATAACTTATTTTACTGCAGAAAAAAAAGGGTTTTGTATCACCTACACATGTAGCCCGTATACGGGTCAAGGCATGTTAATAGGTTAAAATATATTTAGATTGTAATTAACTAGATTTTCAATTAATAAATAAATATATTTAAAAAACAGGACATTAAATGCTTATATGCTCTGAAACTTCTACAAGAATAACAAATATAGGAATAGTGTATTACCATTTCTTTTTTCACTTTGCTTCATTTGTGTTTTGCTTGTACATATTTATCTATAAAGCTGTATAGAGATTTTAGAGGGCCAATTACAGTATATATACATTGATCAAACACAACAATTGACTACATTAGTGGCTATTCGAGACATGGACTCCACAAGTCCCCCCAATCACGATGCTCATTGCTATCTTACTGCCTGCCAAAATCTCAGGGGTGTCCAAACTTTTCTTGTTGGGGGACAGAAAGAGAAATATGTGCAGTAACGGGCCACAGGCTCTGTAATAAAACAAATAATGAAATATACCACTTATAATAACAGATTTTCTTGAATACTATCATTTATACATAATTTTATTGGAGTTACTTATCTTTATCTATATTTGACAGTGTTGTGAAAACTAAGATTTTTCATTTCATAATGTCTTTTAATATTATACTCCTTCTTTATGGCAACTGATTTCTGACATATTAAACATAAACACTTCTCTCTGAACTCAGTTAAAAAATAGTCAATTTCTTAACGTGTCTGAAATTTTCTGCGTTCGTTGTCCATTTTCAATTTCTCATCATTGCCATGTTCTTGGCATTGTGTGCTTGTGAATATATCGAAGCCGGTGGGCACGGTGGTCTGAAAGTGGGGCGCGTTTATGTAAATTTCAGTGTATTGCTATCTTGGCAACAGAAAACACAGGTGACCACTGACTGAATACAACCTAGACAGATGTCAACCGTCACTTAGTTTTAAACTAAAACAGTATATCATTGCCATGCAAAAAAACTCATCTCCAGCAACAGCAACTCTACAGGAGAGAGATAAAAAAACTTTCTATAAATGTAATGTAAATTTTGGACAATTTCTATTGGTCCATTCATCAATACATATTATATTTATTAATCATTGATTATTTTACTTTTTGTTTTTTTTTTTCCAAAAATGTTGACACAGTGCTAGGGAGAGTTTAAGTGTAGTAAACTAAAAAGCAACATCATTGGACAGTGATGATATACAACTTCATTTCATCTAGAGTATATTTACTTTGTTTCCTTTGTTGTGTATCACTCTCAGAACAAAACTCAATCTCTAAAATGTCAGCTTTACAGGAGAAAGGAAAAACAACTTTTATTGAAAGTGACTGTAAAATGATTTTATTCCTCACTAATATTGATTTTGGAGCATTTATTTTGGTCTATTCTTCATGAAATTCCAATATTTTGTATATATATATATATATATATATATATATATATATATATATATATATATATATATATATATATATATATATATATATAGTATGTTTATATATTCTGATATATAAAGAAAAGGTCAGGATTTCTAGGATTTATAAAAAAGTGAGAATATTAAAGTGAATAGGAGTATTATGTGATTAAGGAAACATTTACTTTGATCACCTTAAAAGATTGAGATATTGTCTTGCTTTGTATTTATTGTGTCTTTATATTTTATCCACAGAGCACTAACTGCACAATCCCAAAAAAGAACCCACACAACACTTCACTGGGAACATTTCTGACGGAAATACAAGAGTGTGCCAGAAATAATTTCCTAAAGCTTGCTCAACGGACTTCATTAAAGCACTAGAATTTAATTTTAATGTTTATTATCTGTGTAAACATGTGATATTTAAATTTTTAATTTATTATAAATTATTTATGTGTCTAATTTATTTTTGTATTGTTATTGGAATATTTATTAATAAAACAAAAATCACATTTATGTACTGTGATGTCATATTTGGGTTAAATAACGTGTCACACTCTCTTAAATATAATACACTGTGCATACGCTGCACAGACACTGCAATCAGGGTTGCCAGGTTTGTGGTTTTCCTGCCAAATTGGGCTTGTTTGAAAATCCAGTCGTGGGTGAAAATTCAGGGGTGGCGAGATGCGTTTTTTTGGGCTGCTTTTAAAATTTACTGCAGCCGCCAAAAACCTAAAAAATGGGTGTTGCCTTGGATGTCACGTCAACACGACAGGCAAATGTGTAGAAGTCAACAATCAAATAAAAATCTCATGGAAGATTGATTACAACAATAAGATTTAATTTATCCATTTATTCATGAGGGAGAACAGTGTGAAAAGGAGAGGGAAAGAGAGAGAAAGAGAAAGAGAGAGATCACAATGTAACCAGAAATCACAAGGTGATAAAAAAAGTTAAAGAGGAGAGCAAAGAGTTCATGAGGGGCAAGAACAGAAAATAGTAAGTAAAAGTCAGATTTTTTTTTTTTTTTTGCTAATTATGTTACTATTAAATGTTCTTGATTGTGATATAAAACTGTTATAAAAGAACTTATAAAACATTTTAACTTTTTAACTGTGCTAAGCCCCTGATCTTTACATACCCAGTCAACGCCCCTGGTTATGGTATAATGATCAATATTTACAATTAAAATATTGGGGCAGGTTTATTAATGTTGGTGTGGATGTATGCCAGTATTTCAGTGGGAATTCATGTCTGTGTTACCTTCTGGTTTTCTTCTTTTAGTTAGATTAGATTGGGTCCAAAAACCCTACCCGAGCCTAGAAAACGTTCCTAAATTTACCCCAATTAAACCCCATTTTTTAGAAAGTAGAGCATTAAAACACTCCTTTTAACTACAATTCTATGTGGTTTGCATAAGCGAAATCTGTTCAGTGCAGCACAAAAGAAGCACAGGCCTGTTTAAGAAATTAAAAGTATTAAGAATGAAGCTCCGAATTATTAAAACACGACCACTGCGAACAATGAGTCACAGGTCTAAACATCAGCAAAATACTGTAGGCTACAAGACTGATGTCTGAATGACTTTCCTCTACTCTAATATAATTTATCAGTAACACTTTATAGTAATGGTACATGACATGACTTTAATTAGGGCATTTATTAAGGATTAACTTATCAGTAAGTAAGTATGTATTAACCCTTGTGTGGTTTTCACTTTTCATTAAATGATACTAAAAAATATATTTTTTCTAACTCAAACTCATTGGCATTGGCTAATTTTTTGTGAAAAACATATATCAAAACACATTTTCGATAAACACACACTGCACACAAACCCCACCCCCCCCCCCCATACACATTTATATTACGTACAGTATGTTTGGCCAAGGGCTAATAAACATTGCTTCGTTTGTAAATTTGAAACTAAACAAATTTTCTACTCATATCTTGAGTTTAATTCATTTTCTTTTACATTTTATTAAAAAACTAATAAAAAAAGAGTAGCACTTTTTGAAAGAAATGTAACATAAGAAAGGTAAAGGGCAAATATTAACCATGTAAGCTGTTTATATTTCTTGTAATTTAGGTGAAGCAAGCATGTGTAAAGCATTTTAATGTAGAATTACTTAATTTTGCTGAATTAAATACAAGTAACAAAGTAAACGAGAAACAAAAATATGAACACCACACAAGGGTTAAGCAGGAACAAATGAATAAATCATATATTAATAATGCAAGATAAAATTACTCACTATTAACAATAGCTAACCACAGCCCTTGTTCGTTGAGGCACAAGCTCTTACGCTGGTTTATGTAAAAGTTTGTTTGTTTCTTCAAGTTCTCTACAAGACTGTCTGCAATAAATTGTCATTGAACCATCAGTAAAGACTCACGCCATTATTTTAATTTTAATATTTTAATGACTTTACTTTAGGGTGAACATGATGTGTTACTCATGAAAAATCAGTAATAAAGAGGGAATTGTTCATGACTTTACTATAGGATCCACAAACATGATATATTACTCATGAAGAATGAGTAATAAATGCTAAGCATACAATGCATTTACAGTCACTTTCAGTCAAGTTTATATAACGTATTATTATTACAGATACACTGCTGAAAAATAACATAATACACTCACATATAAACGCATTATGCAGTTATTTGGATAAGACCTTTAACTTTTTACCAATGTAACAGCTTCAGATGTCTTGTTGCTTCTATGCCAGATAAATATGACATAACAATAAAACAATAAAGATTATTCAATTCTTCTGCTAATTAATCTTATTGGAATTACCTGTAAGTCATCTACAGGTATGTGTGTATCGTTGTAATAGAGGTGGATGATTTTAAATGTTATTATTCTATAAAATGTGACAGGAATTATATGATGAAGGGAATGTGGTATGTCAAGTGGAAACCATATGCTTAATTAATATATTTATTACTGCTATATTCATATAGTGTACAAAGTCTTCATTACCTTCATATTCATTCATTAGTACACACATTATTTAATGGTGAGTTATTTATCTTACAGATATTAATATATGATTAATTCATTTGTTTCTGCTTAATGCATCCTTACTAACCGATGAGTTCATCCTTCATGAATGCCTTAATTAATGTCATGTCATGTACCCTTATTATAAAATGTTACCAATTTAACAAGGTTTAAAAATATACCATTTTCTAAATAAAGTTCTAGAAACCCAAGGACGCTTTACAATGAACACGTTTTACACACAAGCACATTACACATTAACACTCATCCACACACCGGTGAGAAGCAGCAGCCAAAAGCGCACAGCGTACTCTCAACCGGAAACAACCGTCCACCTGGAGCACTACAGCATTTACCCAGGACAAAGTGCCAATTCATATCTGGGCACAGGCATACAGTACACACACATTTACACACACACTTACACACACACAAACCTACATACATACCACACACTTTACACATACACACCAGTATTACATTTTCTGGGCAATTTAAAGTATTCAATTTACCAGATCAATATAGAGTATTCGATTTACCAGATCAATATAGAGTATTCGATTTACCAGATCAATATAGAGTAATCAATTTACCAGATCAATTTAGAGTATTCAATTTACCAGATCAATATAGAGTATTCGATTTACCAGATCAATATAGAGTATTCGATTTACCAGATCAATATAGAGTATTCGATTTACCAGATCAATATAGAGTATTCGATTTACCAGATCAATATAGAGTATTCGATTTACCAGATCAATATAGAGTATTCAATTTACCAGATCAATATAGAGTATTCGATTTACCAGATCAATATAGAGTATTCGATTTACCAGATCAATATAGAGTATTCGATTTACCAGATCAATATAGAGTATTCGATTTACCAGATCAATATAGAGTATTCGATTTACCAGATCAATATAGAGTATTCAATTTACCAGATCAATATAGAGTATTCAATTTACCAGATCAATATAGAGTATTCAATTTACCAGATCAATATAGAGTATTCAATTTACCAGATCAATATAGAGTAATCAATTTACCAGATCAATATAGAGTATTCAATTTACCAGATCCATATAGAGTATTCAATTTACCAGATCAATATAGAGTAATCAATTTACCAGATCAATATAGAGTATAAATATTTTCTGGGCAATTTAGCGTATCCAATTTACCTAATCTCCATGTTTTTGGACTGTGGGAGGAACCCGGAGTCTCCGGAGGAAACCTACGCAGAACAAACTAACATTTTAACATAGTAGCATGCTGCACATAACACACTATGAAACTATCACACATGTTGTTACTGTTGAAATAGCTTCATACTTCTGATGTAACATGGTAGGGATAGGGGTTGGCTCTACTTAAATTGCAGGGGGACAGGTGTTGCTAATTGCCTGTAATTAGGGTGTCATTGTTCTGGGTTTCCCTCTGGTGGCTGGGGGTGGGATAGCAGGTTGCCCAGACACAGTCTGCACCCTTACACACTGCATGGTATTAGAATGTAATACGGACAAGTGGAGAAGCACGACCCAATCCGGCCTGAGTTTTGGTTGGGCATCGGGTCGGGCTTGAACTTAAACTTTTCTCAACATAAACTCTTCATAAATTCAAACACCATCAAATACCATCTCCATGTCCAGGCAAGCACTAATAGAAAAGTGACCACTAGATTGTTCCATTACTTACCCCAGAACAACTGCCTACTCTCCATACACACCATACCTTCCAGTCCAGTCTTATGAAATATAAAAAATTACTGTATGTGTCATAGAGCCTTTGATGTGGAAAGTTCCTTACAGCACTCTGACCTTTACTTTCCTGTACATATATATATATATATATATATATATATATATATATATATATATATATATATATATTTATATACATCCTGACAGCATCACTACAGCACAGTGTGTTCATTCATCACACCTTATTTACAATATGTAGGTGTGCTAGGTTAGTACTGTAGATAAACTAGCTCTTTTTAAAAATGTACTTTTTGGTTTTACTGATCTGCTTTAATTAAATGTTTTACGTATAACTACTTCTGATACAATTTCTACAACAAAATCTTAACATTTTCTTCTAGTTATAATAAAATTGATTTATGTTACATAAAGATTTTAACCCTAAAATATTGACAGTCATGTTCACACAAAAATAAATAACCACTCTATTCAGCTACTCACTTAATTTATCTGATTTAATTTTGAATTTCACATCAATATTCAGAAACAAGTCTGGGCTCTTATAGGTTAAGAGTTTGTTGTAGTAGCTGTTTCTACTGTTCAGGAAAGGAGGCTTTCTTCTAGATTTTGCTACACTGCTGTGAGGATCTGAAGGCATTCAGCACTAAGAGTATTAGTAAGGTCAGGATGAATGGATGTTGGATAATTGCCATCCCATCTCATCTCAAACTTCCAACTCTACACAAAAGTATTGGATGGAGGTCCATCATTCCAGAGAACACAGTTCCTCTGCTCCACAGCTCAATACTGCAGGGTTTAAACTCATTTGGAATTAGACATGTTTATGTCAGAATAACACATATTACGATATTAAGGTGCAAATGTTTCCAGTGTCATACACAATAAAATTAGAAAGTATAATTTTAATAGAAAAATTACATTACTATTGAAAATAGCTTGCCACCAGCTGCTGGAGCCCCGAGAGAGCACAATTTCCCCTAATCACTCTTATGGTGGGGTCAGCTCACAGACTACAGCACAAGTAGTCTGTGAGCTGATGTATCAGAACCGAGTTACTGCTCTTTTCTCTGAGTGCGCTGTGATGCTAATCGACAATGCTGCATCAGCAGCAGTTTGAAAAGAGGTGGTGGCTGACTTCACATGTATTGGAGGAGGCTTGTGCTAGTCTTCACCCTCCTGTTGTGGCATCACCTGTGATGGGGGATATACAGCTGACTTGCAACTGAATGGGTGGGACAATTTGTGTAGCTAAATTGGAAGAAAATAGGGGAAAATAAGGGAAAATAGCACATATACTATGTGTTATAGAGAGTCCTGTTCTATTTGTAATACTTCTCTTCAGGGATTTGACAAGCTGTGTGTGCATTTGCATCACTGTCTCAGCAATGGGTGCAACTTAACTGTAAAGCATTGGCAGACTCAGACTGGTTAAAAGAAGGGATGGAAAAACAAAAAAGACTATCTAATAAATAACATGGGACTATTATACCATCAAATACAGTCTATCCCATTGTGATGTGCACTTACAGACCACCACATCATGTTTAAACCACTAGTGGGCACCTCTCCATTAGAGGATTATGCTCATCATGGTTTTTTAGTCTATACAGCACATCTTCCCGTTTTTTTCTCTGGAAAGTAAGACCTTTGGAGACACTGTCTAGTAGCGGTGGCATAGAAGGCATTTCAAAATGGCATCCTTTACTACTTGAAGGGCAGAAGGGCTTCTGCTTACTTCATCTTTTCAGTATAGTTATTATATTAGTATACTGGATACATAATGAATGTGGTATTTAAATGAATACAGTCATTAACAGAAATGTTAATACTGATTGACTGACAAGCACCCGGAAATATCTGAGGTTTGAAATAAAACTAATATGTATAATCACTATTTGGCAAATTATAGGCCAAGCCACTGTTGCTCTTTCCATGTATGGGTTATATTAATGTCTTTTAATTGATTTACAACCTTATTAATAACGCTAATTATTATCATTATTAACTTATTATAAACCCTAAAAGGAGGGTATAATTTTAAAGTGGTATCCTGGATTCGTATTACTTTTCAGTAGAGGTCTCATGATGATCTACTGAATGTTCTGATGCTGCTACATTATTGATATGTTTTTATTATAAAGTTTATGATTGATTCTGGATTATTTCATTTTACATAACCATTTAAAATAAAGCATAATCAAATTCCAAAAAAACAAAAACAGATAAGTCTTACATATGTAGCCAGGTGGTGAATTGAGTATACACCTTTAAAATGTGTGTCTGTAACTTTAAGAAAGTCAGAAGTGTTGTCACCCTGAGAGAGGAAAGGGAGGAGCTAAGAGCATGGTAGAGAAGGAGGCTCAAGCTGCAGTGAATGGTGGTGCTCCATTTTAGGATCCATCCAGAGCCATCCTAATGAAATAATAGGTAAAAATCAGGAAATACTGAACAATATAAGGTTTAGTTGGCCTATAACAGTAGTAGATGCCTATATTGCCTTTCTAAACATGTATTTTGAATGAATCATAACCAGATGCGGGCAGATGGCATTGTTTCTGTTGGGTAGTGTGCTCCTCGTGTTCAAGCCTTGTATTTTTCTGGGTTACAGAAGCTGTTTGTCCAAGTTCTCTTGATGAAATGCTCAAATCTTGTTGAGTAAAGCTGAGTAAATCGAGGTGAGCTTAAAAACAAATATAAAAAGAGCTCTGTTAATGGTATTAAGGTGGTATTAATGTTATTTATCTATTTTCTGTAATTAGTGCCACTACCAAATACTGTACTGTGTTCTAAGTTAGGGTTTTACAGTGTATTAATTTTATTTTTATTGTTTTAAATACAATTTAATCAGAATAAAATACCCGGAAAAAAACATATTTTGTCATTTGGTGTGCGTCCTTTCCCCGGTGACAAAAATTGGTACCAGGAGTGGGGTTTCTGATAGTTTGGTTAGGTTTCTTAAGTGATACACATTAGAACACAGTACTGTTGTTTGGTAGTGGTGAAGTGTCGCAGGTTCGAGAGGGAGAGAGTGGAACCAGGACCTGGTGGTGGTGATAGAGGACCTAGAGACCAGACGTCGGACTGCAGACGGAGTTGCAGAGACGGTGGAGTGGAGGACTCATCGCTGCTGGCTGCTGCTGTTCATCTTCCTGGACTGATCCAGAAACCTTATCCTTTATCTGGCAAAGACTATTTTTCCTAAAATGTCTGACCATTCAGAGGAGGAGAGGGACTCTGATAATGGGGTTGAGCCAGAAGAATCGGACATTCAGAAACAAATTGGTGAACTGAACAGAAAACATGCTGTAGCAATGGCAACCCTTGATTCCTTGAATAGGATGCCTGATAGAACATATGTCTATGTGCCACGAGAGCGTCACATTGCTCCGTTTACTGGTGATTTTGAAGAAGATGGAAGACTAGTAGATGATTTCATTGAGGAAACTGAACGCGTCTTACGTGCACGCAGTCAGTCTCCTCCTGAGCAGTATGACTTTGTTCTCTCTTTGTTGCGAGGGGCTGCATTAGAAGAGGTACGTTTACGAAGTGATAGTGAAGTAGACCAGGTTAGTGACCTGTTCACCTACCTTCGGGAAGCTTTTAGTGATAGACGTAGTGGGGCTTAGCTATTGCATGACTTTTATAGCCGCAAACAGAGAGAGAGTGAAGGCAGTAATGGAGTTGACCACTCAGAAAACTCACACTTTCAAACCCGTCTCTAAGGCAAGGGCTCCACTCAGATTTACAGATGATGGCAAACCTATCTGTCTGAAGTGTCAGAAGGAGGGACACACTGCCAGAAATTGTCCCCAAAAACAGCATACTAAAAATCCAGCCTTTACTGATGCACAGGGAAACGAAAGGCCCCGATTGCTGTGAGTCGGGCAATTCAGGGGCAAACTACAGACTCACCTAAAGCCAAGTTTAGCCAAGGTCAGGTGTTGGAGCGTGCGGTAGGAACTTGCCCTACAATAGATGTTAACTTTGGGAATGTTCCTGTTTCATGTTTGCTGGATACAGGCAGCCAAGTAAGCACTATTACAGAAGAGTTCTTCCGCCAGCAGTTAGGGGGAGAAGAGGGGGATATGCTTTCAACCTCTGGCTGGCTTAAATTAACCGCCGCCAATGGATTAGATATTCCCTACCTGGGCTATTTGGAGTTAGAGATGGATACCATGGGTATTAAAATCCCTGATTGTGGATTTTTAGTCGTGAAAAACCCTGAAAGTTCTCAGTCATCCCTACCTGCTATCATAGGCATGAATATCATCAGTCGTTGTCGTCAGTTAGTTCAGGCTGAATTTGATAGAACTTTGGATGCAAAGCTAGACTCAGATTGGAGGACTGTTTTCCAACAGATGCATCAATGTGATGTTGACAAGACAAAGATGGCACGAATAGCAGGAAAAGATTTTGTACATTACCCAGCTGAATCAGTAGTCACTGTCATGGTCAGAGGTTTCTCAGACAAGTCACCAAACCAAGGTTCATGGTTGTTGGAGCCTGGTAAACTACCATTACCAGGAGGTATTGTAGTAATGCCTTCTTTGGTTAAGGAACACAGACATCAGGTTCCAGTGCAAGTAGTTAATCTCTCTAGAGAGGATGTGTGGCTCAATCCAAGAACTCGCATAGGTGTCTTGTCACCTGTACAGTGCATTACCAATAATCAGCACTGTGAAGTAACTTTTCAGCGCATTTCAGCCAATACAGAGCAGGTGTCAGTGGATTTAAAAGAGTCTCAAGATCATCAAAAGGTGTCTGATATACTGAGTAAGCTGGATGTAGGTGGCACTGAAAAAGAACAAGCAGAGTTAAGGGCCTTACTTGGTAAATGTTCAGATGTGTTCGCTGTTGGAGATGATGAGCTAGGCTACACAGAAAAGGTGAAACATGAGATTGTGTTAGTTGATGACACTCCAGTGAACCTTCCATACCGTCGTATCCCACCGACCCAGTACAAGGAGGTCAAAGATCACATTTCTTAGCTTCTAAGGAAAGGAGTGATTCAGGAGAGTACCAGCTCCTATGCTTCACCTGTGGTAGTAGTGAGGAAGTCTGATGGTAGTATACGACTCTGCATCGACTATCGTAAGCTAAACTTAAAAACTAAGCGAGACGCATTTCCTTTACCTCGTATAGACGAAAGTTTTGATGTTCTGAGAGGTGCAAAGTTCTTCTCATCTATAGACCTGGCTAGTGGATACCACCAGGTGGCAGTACATGAACGTGACCGGCACAAGACTGCATTCACAACCCCATATGGGATATATGAACATTTACGCATGCCGATGGGGGTTGTAAATGGACCTGCTACATTTCAAAGGTTGATGCAGGCAACTATGACTGACCTATTTTTTCAAATAATTTTAGTGTACTTGGATGACATTTTAGTCTTCTCTAGGACATTTTCAGAGCACGTTGAGAGATTAGAGACAGTACTGAGACGCCTCCAGGAGACAGGTCTCAAAATCAAAACAGAGAAATGTCATTTCCTTCAGGAAAAGGTAAAATTCCTAGGACATCAGGTCTCCGCAGAAGGTATAGCGACCGACCCTGATAAGGTAGAAGCTGTGAAGCAGTGGCCAGTACCTACCACTCTGAAAGCTTTACGCTCATTCTTAGGGTTCTGTAGCTATTACCGAAGATTCGTGCAGGGGTTTTCAAAGATAGCTGGTCCACTGCATGATCTGGTAAATAACTGTCTAATGGTTGGACCTCCCTCTAGAGTAAATGAGCGGTTGTTGAGCTTATGGAGTACTGAGTGTCAGACCTCTTTTGATGTTTTAAAGGAAAAGCTGGTTAGTGCTCCGGTGCTTGGGTTTGCAGACTTCACTTGCCCTTTCACTGTAGAGACAGATGCGAGTAGCCACGGTTTAGGAGCTGTCTTATGTCAGCAACAGGATGGTAAAAGGCGGGTGATAGCATACGCAAGCCGTAGGCTTAGAAAGGCTGAACAAAATGACAAGAACTACAGCAGTATAAAGTTGGAGCTTCTCGCCCTAAAATGGGCCATAACTGAGAAGTTTAGGGGATATCTGCTGGGTGCAAAATTTACCGCAATCACCGACAACAACCCATTATGCCATCTTAACACAGCCAAGCTAGGAGCTGTTGAGCAGAGATGGGTAGCGCAGTTAGCTGCCTTTGATTTTGACGTTCAGTATCGCCCCGGACGGAATTAGAGAGCAGGATGGTCTACTGTACCGAGTGGTGGAAGATCTGAGGCAAGGTGAATGCAATCAGTTACTGTTGCCAGCTTGTTTAAAAGTACAAGTTCTTGAGAGTGTACATAACTTTATGGGTCACCAGGGCATAGAGAGGACAATGCAACTGTTAAAGCCAAGATGTTTTTGGGTTGGGATGTATGAGGATGTTGAGCAGTGGGTAAAGAAATGCCAACGTTGTGTACTTACCAAAATGCCTCAGCCAAAGATACGTCCACCTATGCAGTCATTTTTGGCTACCAGACCATTAGAGGTAATTGCTGTAGATTTTACTCTGTTGGAACCAGCTACAGATGGTAGAGAAAATGTTCTGGTTATCACAGATGTGTTCACGAAATTTACACAGGCTTTCGCGACTCGAGACCAAAAAGCAGACACAACAGCAAAAATCCTTTTAAAGGAATGGTTTATGAAGTACGGTGTGCCCGAGCGTCTGCATTCAGACCAAGGCCGTAATTTTGAAAGTGAATTGATTGCTGAACTTTGTAAACTGTATGGTGTAAAGAAAAGCCGTACCACTCCTCATCACCCTACCGGAAACGCCCAGTGTGAGCGCTTTAATAGGACGCTACACGATCTTTTGCGCAGTCTCCCTCCAGACAAAAAGTGTTGTTGGCCTGAGCATTTATCTGAAGTTGTGTACGCATACAATGTGACCCCTCATGCCACAACGGGGTATTCCCCTTATTTACTGCTTTTTGGAATCGACCTGCATCTGCCAATTGATGCTTTGTTAGGACAGACTGCAGAGGTATCAGCAAAAGCTGACTGGTTAGCTGCTCACCAAAGGCGACTGAAAGAGGCACATGCTCGAGCTAAAGAATATTCTGAACAAAAAGCTGCCGAGCTTTCCAGAATGACAAAACCTATTGTCCACCAGTCGGTGTTGGTCAAACTGTGTATCTCAGGAACAGACCGCAGGGACGAAATAAAATACAGGATGCCTGGCAATCTATTCCTTACAGGGTAGTAGAAATCCAAGGGACCACTTACTCTGTTGAGCCAGTAGAGGGAGGCCCATTGAAAAGGGTTAATAGGGTTGACATTAGGCCATTTGTATTTACTCCCATTCCTACTCCTAGAAAGAAAAGCAATCTTCCTAGATCTGAGACGACTGCTGTTAATGACACTGAGTTAGATCCAGAATGTATTGAGGAGGGTGTGGTTTTGGAGGAGTTGTGTGTTCCAAGGTTGCAGATAGAAATGGACCGTCATGCTGTTCCCTCTTATGACAGGACAGAGTCAAATCCGACCAGTGTTGAGGTTGGTCCTGAAGCAGAGACAGTGGAATCAGATACTGGGTCCAATCTTGAGGTTCACTCATTACCTGTGCCTACTCCTCGTAGGAGCAAAAGAACTAATGCAGGACATCATTCTAACCTGCATCATGAACCCAGATCCATATTAGAGTCCATCCCACTTGATTCGGTGACAGTTTCACAAATTTTATCCAGCTTGGGTACAGCATTTTTCAGAGAAGCTGTGAAAGAGATAAAGAAATCTTATGAGGTCACCGAGGACGTTGACTCCTGAGCAGGGGAGAATGTAGCCAGGTGGTGAATTGAGAATACACCTTTAAAATGTGTGTCTGTAACTTTAAGAAACACAATCAGAAGTGTTGTCACCCTGAGAGAGGAAAGGGAGGAGCTAAGAGCATGGTAGAGAAGGAGGCTCAAGCTGCAGTGAATGGTGGTGCTCCATTTTAGGATCCATCCAGAGCCATCCTAATGAAATAAGAGGTAAAAATCAGGAAATACTGAACAATATAAGGTTTAGTTGGCCTATAACAGTAGTAGATGCCTATATTGCCTTTCTAAACATGTATTTTGAATGAATCATAACCAGATGCGGGCAGATGGCATTGTTTCTGTGGGGTAGTGTGCTCCTCGTGTTCAAGCCTTGTATTTTTCTGGGTTACAGAAGCTGTTTATCCAAGTTCTCTTGATGAAATGCTCAAATCTTGTTGAGTAAAGCTGAGTAAATCGAGGTGAGCTTAAAAACAAATATAAAAAGAGCTCTGTTAATGGTATTAAGGTGGTATTAATGTTATTTATCTATTTTCTGTAATTAGTGCCACTACCAAATACTGTACTGTGTTCTAAACTAGGGTTTTACAGTGTATTAATTTTATTTTTATTGTTTTAAATACAATTTAATCAGAATAAAATACCCGGAAAAAAACATATTTTGTCATTTGGTGTGCGTCCTTTCCCCGGTGACACATACAGTTAATATATGACTCAATATAGAGTTGAATTAACAGTAAAATATTACATTTTAACCCTTTTTACACAGCGAATGGAACTAAATGTTAAACCAAGGCAGTGTTAAATTCTAATCTGTAGGACCACTTTAGTCAATTTCTATACAGACTTTTTAAAAATGTTTTTTTCTGGCCAACTCAAGCAAGCATTCTTCTTAGACAAGTTCTTTCTCTCTAAATATGTGGCGAGGTACTATGAGTCAGTCAGTTCTGGAATGTGTTGAGGTGTCTGATGTGGTGAACGAGTTTAATTATCTTTAATTACTACGTGAAGACACGATGTTTGATTATAATCTAGTGATGCTGCTTACCTAAAGATTGATTATCTTCAGCTACTTTCCGAGGAGTAAGACCATCCGAGGACCAGCAGAGTCAGCAACATCAACCCATCCAACTCTGGCATCATATACCAGTTTATGTATTTGTAAGAACATTGGTGAACCGTGAGAAAATGCTTTGTGCACTTCAAGGGAACTTCCCTGCTAAAAAGATCAGTCAGAGATAAGATTTTACTGGTAGCCGGTTTCAGATGGTCTGGGGCATCTATGTGAAAGCGCTTTAAATCAATTCAACTCAAATTTATTAATAGAGTACTTTTTAGAATTATAAAGCTTTAGAATAATCTGGTTGCAGGATAAAAGATGAAACAAAGCATAAAAAATAAAACATCCAGCATAAAACCCCACTGAGTGACAGTGACAATGAAAAAAAAAAAAAAACCTCAGGAATGTAACCATATAGGTCTATTATGTGCTGATGTACAGATATAATCATAATAGTGGTGGTAAGAATAATAACCAGCTCTTCAGCAGCACAGTCTATGTTGCATATGATTTTGGTTATGCGGCTGTGCTAAATTCCCATTAAAATTTAGATTTACGCTACAATATACACAAAAAAAAATTGTATTCTTGTGCTGTTGCTTCAGTTTATGAGACCTTTATAGCTTAATAATATATAATAGGGCTCTGTATGGGCAAGAACCTGGCAATATGATTTGTATCATGATACAGAAGTTACAGTTCAATATATCACAATATATTATTGCGATACTGTAAACAAGGTAATATATTTTAATTATTTAAATAAAAAACTCTTATAGTATAAAAACACTCTATCATATTTATAAAATCTAAATAAAAGAAAAGTTTACTTTGTATCCAATCAGAACGGTGGGATTTAACATCAAAGTATAACACTGCTACAGTGGTATGAAAAGGTTTAGGCAGCCAGGGCTGGGTATTTCAACAAGACAACGACCCTAAACACTGCTCAAAATCTACTAAAACATTCATGCAGAGGAACAAGTACAACGTTCTGGAATGATCATCTCTGTCTTCAGTCCTGAATATTACTGAAAATCTGTGGTGTGATTTAAAGTTCATGATCAAAAACCTGAATCAAACCTGACTAAACTGGAGATGTTTTGTAAAGAAGAATGGATCAAAATATCTTGAGAGTCCAGACTCTCATCGGAAGCTATAGGAAGTGTTTAGAGGTTGTTATTTCTGCAAAAGGAGGATCTACTAAATATTGATGTAATTTTTATGTTGGGGTGCCCAAATTTATGCACCTGCCTAATTTAGTTTCTGTTTCTGTAAATCCTAAAAACTTAATTGCACTTCTTAAATATCACTGTGTTCATCTGCTATATTATATATTTAACTAAAATTGCTGATTTGAACAACAACCACTGATTTATGAAGGAAAATCATGAAAAAGATCAGGTGTTCCCAAATTTTTTCATACCGCTGTATGTAGTGGGCGGAGTTTAAACATAACCCAAACTAAACCATGTCTAACACCAATCTTTACATGTGAACTAATAATTGCGAGTCGATACAGTGTTTCTGAGAATCAATACAGCATTGCATAATAAAATATTATAATACTTTAATATATCAATATATTCTTAATACCTTTTAATACCTATATAATATAATATTAAGGGAGAGTAATCTGTTCATACGAAGAAAAGTCAAGAATCAGCCCAATGATTGTGCTGAAAAAAGAGTACCAGGCGGAAATTTAGATCTAAAACTCACAAATCTGATGCAGATGTCATCCAAGACCACATATTCAAAACTGAATGGAAACTATTCAATTTAACCTTCCAGATTTGTGATTTTGCCTTTAGATTAAGGCAAAAATCTGTGTAAATTTATGGGAACACAGCCTTAAACCCAGTTTACATCTGGTCACTTTATGTGACAAGTGTCTGGATTGAACCCTGATTAGGTTTTATCCACATGCACCTACACTTGGTGTTCAAATGCATCTCTGGATAGTCTGACTAAAATCTGATAACTCTGTGGAAGGAAGTATGCAAATTAACTCCTTGCACTGCAGTAATTATCAATTTTATGGTTGTATTTGGAGGAGAATCTTTGTTAAAGTATCTCTATTGAGAAATACAGATTTTACACTACTATAAGTGTTTACACTACTATAATATGTATCTAAGGGCATTTTCACACTAGCAATATTTGGTCCGGTTAAAACAAACTCTGGTCTGTTTGTAACTTTAGTGCGGTTCGATTGAGCAGGTGTGAAAACAGTAATCGCACTTGGGTGCGGATCAAAAGAACCGAACCGAGACCAGCTAGAGGAGATGGTCTCGGTCCGGTACCAAACGAACTCTGGGGCGGTTTGCTTGTGGTGAGAACGTGATCCGGTCTCGTTTGGATCCAGCTATTAAATATAAGCCATTTATTTGAGCTAAACTGCTGATAAAGCAAGCACAGTTTAAACTGATATATTAGCCAGATAACGCTAATTACCACAGCTGTGAACAAACACTGTGTCCATGCGCGCGCCGTCTGCACTGCATTCACTGCTCACAGCCGCGTGACTCTGTTTATTATGTATAAATCTGCGCTGCACGTAGAACCACTGTGTTTGAAAGTGCAGCGTTTCAGCGTTCAGTGTTAAAGCACAGATATTTGCGCTGGAACACAAAATCTTCTCACTGTATTTATTTTTTTCGTATATTTATATTTAATGTACTCCCGTGTCAGACAGCTCTGACCAATCAGAGGACACAGGCTGCTCGCGTGGTTTATTGATGCGCATTTTGGTGCGTTTACATTTATACCTATGTGAAACCAGACCGAACAGAGTAAACGAACTAATTAGCTGATTCGGACCAGAGAAACAAACTACAGGTGTGAAAACGCCCTAAAATGAGTCTCACCAAGACCCTTAACCCTTAAGTCACACACTCTAATATTTGGTTGGACCGCCTTTAGCTTTGATTGTATCACACATTCACTGTGGCATTGTTTCAATAAGTTTCTACAATGTCATGAGATTTATTTCAATCCAGTTTCGCATTCATTTTTCACCAAGATCTTGCAGCAGCATTGATGATGGTAGAGTCTGACCACTGCACAAAACCTCCATACAGCACATCCCAAAGATTCTCAATGAGGTTAAGATCTGGACTCTGTGGTGAACTCTCTCAATCCATGTGTGAAAATGATGATCTCATGCTCCCTGAATCACTCTTTCACTATTCCAGCTCCATGAATCCTGGTATTGTTATCTTGAAATATGCTCGTGTTCATCAGGGAAGAGAAAATCCATTGATGGAATAACCTGGTCTATATTCAGTATATTCAGGTGGTCAGCTGACCTCATTCTTTCAGCACATACTGTTGCTGAACCTAAACCTGCAGACCAACTGCAGCATCAACTTCACATCATTGGCCAAGCAGTGTATATATACATTATAGCAATGGTTTCACTGTAATTCCAGTGTGTATGTATAATGTTAAAGTGTGTGGTCTGATGGTGTATTGCGGTGAATTTGATGAGTAAATTGATTATAGACATATAGTGGTTCAGGCATAAGAAACATGAATGAAACAATCAGATATATAAGCCAAACCGTAGACCCACCAAAACCAATACAAGTGTTTGAAACATTAATTCATAAGAACTGAAGAAGTAAACTGTTGACCGTGTTAATCATGATGGGACTTTTAGGCCTCCACAGCTAATGACAGGAAGTCTCACTTGAACCTAGAAATCCCCCACATTTACTTTCAGACAGAAAAAACTCTTTACAAACTTCATTGGAATTGGACATTGACTAAAGTTGTGTGCAGACGTCTAAATTCACCAGAAGCCACACTGCAACATGCAAACCACTTGTTAGCCACATAAACAGGATGGCAAGGTTTAAGCTTTCTAGAAAGTTCATACTCTTGTCATCAGGCTGACGAAATGTTGTTTTCAGCCATACACTGTAATTCGTACACTAGAATATAGCCTAGAATAATCATCAATAGATGCTGTAAATAAATAAATGGGTAGAAAATGACCTGACCTCCAAAAGGAATACAGATCAAGATGAAGCATACTTTGTAACATTTTGAGCAAAATTAGGGTTTAAAGTTTGTTCTGTACAATTTTAGAGAGTTTAAAATACTAAAGGAGCACCATGCTATCATTTGTTAATGGTATGAGGATAGCTTGTTCTGGCTGTGGTCTTTTAGGAAAGGCCAGTAGATGTTTAAACATATGCTTCATCTTTATCTGTATGCCTTTTGAAGATCAGGTCATCTTTTACTCACCTAATTCTTCACATGTAAGAACTATTGATGCCCAAAATGGCCGGAAAGAAGAGAGTAAAAAATATTTTTAGGCGAATGTTTCTTCAGTTTGTAGCGTATTTAAGAAATGGAGGAATGGTGGAGGATAAGCTGAGGTCTGGAAGAATAAAAAAAAGTTGCATGCCACTGTATTCAAAGGAAATTACATTTATATGCCTTATAAGAAACCCAGGGCTGCTTTATCCTCATATTCTACACACACAAGGTCCTGGTGGACTGCATGTTTTTCGACTGTGGTAGAAAGCATGCACAGAGAGAACATAGAAACTCCACCCATACAGAGACTTCTGAGAGATGAAGGTGCTAACCACCGAGCAACCTTTCCATGCCATGTCATATTGTGACCTTTTGAGGTATCCATAAGCATTTTGTGGTAATTGTATGAATTTTGAGGTAGACGTATCCGTTTTGAGGTCATCATATGAACTTTAAGGTAGCTTTGTGGATTATGAGGTAATCGTGTGAATTCTGAGGTAGCTTTTTGCTTTTTTATGGAGTTATATGAATTTAGAGGCATCCTTCAGCATTCTGAGGTATTCATTAGCATTTTGAGGCCATTGTGTGCATTTTGAGGTAATCACATGAATTCTAAGGTTGTGGATTTTGAGGTAAGCTTGTGAATTCTGAGGTAGCCTTGTGCTTTTTAAGGTAATCCTGTTAATTTTGAGGTAGCCTCGGGCCTTTTCAGGTAGTTGTATGAATTTTGAGGTATCCATATACATTTTGAGGTTATCATATTAATTTTGAGGTAGCTTTGTGGATTTTGAGGTAATTTTGTGAATTTTGAGGAAGCCTTGTGCCTTTTTAGAGAGTCCTATGAATTTTAAGGTATTCATTAGCATTGTAAGATCATTGTGTGCATTTTGAGGTAATCATTCAAATTTTGAGGTAGCTTTGTGCTTTTTCAGGTAGTCATATGAGTTTTAATGTATCAATCAGCATTTGAAGGTAGCTATAAACATTTTGAGGTAATTATATGAATTTTGAGGTATATTTGTGGATTTTGAGGTAATCATGTGAATTCTGATGTAGGGAATCATATGAATTTTCAAGTATCCATAAGCATTTTGAGGTAATTATATGAATTTTGAGGTATCTCTTAGCATTTTGAGGTAATCATAAACATTTTTAGGTAGTCATATTAATTTTGAGGTAGCTTTGTGGATTTTGAGGTAATTGTATGAATTTTGAGGTATCATAATGTTTTTTAGGTAATCATATTAATTTTGAAGTAGCTTTGTGGATTTTGAGGTAATTGTGTGCATTCTGAGGAAGCCTTGTGCTTTTTTAGAGAGTCCTATGAATTTTAAGGTATCCATGAGCATTTTAAGGTCATTGTGTGCATTTTGGGGTAATCATATGAATTTTGAGGTATCTCTTAGCATTTTGAGATAATCGTGCATTTTGAGGGTTTTATATTAATTTTGAGGTATCTCTCAGCATTTTGAGGTAATCATATGAATTTTGAGGTATATTTGTTGATTTTGAGGTAATCATGTGAATTATGACGTAGGGAATCACATGAATTTTGAAGTGTCCATAAGCATTTTGAGGTAATTGTATGAATTTTGAGGTATCTATTAGCATTTTGAGGTATACATAAAATTTTGAGGTAATCATATGAATTTTGAGGTAACTTCGTGAATTTTGAGGTAACTGTGTAAATTCTGAGGTAGCTTTGTGCGTTTATTGGGGAGTTAGGGGATTTTCCAGTATCATTCAGCTTTTTGAGGTCTAAATAAGCATTTTGAGGTCATAATGTGCATTTTGAGGTAATCATGTAAATTCTGAGGTAGCTTTGTGGGGTTTGAGGTAACATTGTGCAATCTGAGGAAACCCTGTTTCTATTTCGGTGTTCTTTCCACACCAGTGGAAAGCAGATGAAGCAGGTAGTGAACAATGGTGCATCATGAGGGTTATCACACATCTGTAAGGGAAGTTACCGCTATCTAAACCTTCCCTCACACCTACCCACCAATAAGTATTACACTCTTTTTTATAACCCAAGTTTTTTTCCTCCCAGCAGTGTATACCATACTTGGTGTGAAGTCTTCTCCTGCATCTTATCAGTGTGAACCTAATCAAGATGTAGCTAGCTGGTTTCTCCAGAGAGTATAAGAGCAGTGAAGTGTCTCATCAGCACTAGTGAAACGAGGCAAGACTCACATCCACAGATTAACTTAATCTGAGGCTAAATCATGAAGACCCTATTGCTCCTAATTCTGAGCTTCTGGACGGCTGCTTCAAATACTTTGAACCACAAACACACATTACGGGAAATCATGCACAGTGTGGACAGCTTCCCAAAAGAAAAGGTAAGATTTTTTTCTTATATTGATAACAATATAATTGATAATAATATCATTTTTAATGACGAATGAGTAAAAGCAAAAATAATAAATTGATACTGTACAGATGATTAAAATAAATGTTCTACAGTCATGAATGTGTTATAACTAAGTTTATAAGCCGTATGCACTCAAGGGTGTGTGTTCTCACCCCGCTACAGTGACAGATGGTAAAGTTTGGTACTTTTTCAGTGTAAAAAAAAAATAAAAACAGGATTGGTCATCTTAAGCTTTGGACGACATTTTTTACTGCTTCTTCTTCTTCTTGGTTTTTAGCTTTAAGTTCGTTTACTGCCAGTAAAAAAAAAATTGGAAGTAAAATATAGATATGACTTTTAACGTAGCGGAATCTTCACACCAACTTTTTTTTATGCCTCTGTAAATGTCTCTCTGTAAATGGTGTTAGAGACTACACAGCTCTCATGTATCTGCTTATTGTGTTTTGTGCTTTGTGCTTTAATTGCCTCCTCCTCTCACGTGCTCAGCTTTGATTGGTCAGACCGGGTTTGATGTATCTGACACAGCAGAAAATCGAACATGCTCCACTGTAATCATTTATGGAGCATCACAGTCCCTCAGATTCTGACTCATCACTAACACTTGTGTTCGATTTTAAAATTTGACGTGCGTATTTTCGGCAGTGAATTTTGGGTGTGGTGTGAAAGGGCGTTTATACTGTAATTCTTCTACTTTCATGACTTTTATTGGTACCACTCTGATCCTTACTAAAGCCTAGAATCAACACTAAGATACTAAGATGCATTTTTTCTTCCGTCCTCTGTTCTCTGTTAATGGAGCTAGGCAATTCACAGCGCTAATAAATGTCCATTTATTTCAGTTTATCTGTTTAATATCCTCCTCCATGTAGGGGAAGCTACAGTATAGTTTCTTAAACATGAACGGACAAGGATGTACCTACACAAACTTTAAGAAACATTAAGATAAAGGGGCATGTAACGTACACAATTTACCAGCCCTTTAACTCACCATGTTGATAGTCATATAAGCTGTGTCTGAAACGTGAGAAATGTTGTCTATTCAGACAGGATTCTGATTCGGTAGGGCATCGGACATGTCTGAATTGAAATGTAAATACCAGCCTTCTATTGTATTGGTCAAAAATGCCAACAACTAATAGCAACACGGCTAAATGTTCATATTTAGCAGTGAGCTCTATTTAGATTGCAACGTCTAGACGTTTTTTTTTTTTTTTGACTTTTGATTCTCATACACTGCCTTTTCAGTGAGACATTGTGGGCAGAGATGCATCATATTAGTATTTCTTGTGATTCAGACACAAAATTATAAGCATTTCTCTTCCACTGGTGCTTTCAGGCTCATTTGTTTGGTCCACAACCATCACAAATGAGCTCTATACTCAACAGAGCTCAGCTCTGATTGGTCAGTCTGATTTTAGCAAATTTAAATCAAACAGGCTCTGATCATCAATGTCTATGAGCTTATTACTCAGAGAGCAAGTCACCATTAACACATGACGTACGTAAAAATTGAATACAGTGTAAAAGGACCTTTATACTGTAATTCATACACTGTTCTTAACCACACAAAAACACCGACATGCGATTACAGTCAGATTTGTACAGATACATCTCAGTCTAGACACTAAAAGTGGACTTGAGCTCACACCATTTTAGCTTGTTATAGTTATATTATATTATTAGCAAAGAACAAATGAGGCTATTGCTGCTTTCAATAAAATCAGACATTGACTAATGGAACTGTTTCCAAAAAAAAAAAAAAAAAAAAAACTTTAGCTGGAGTTTTCCACATCTGTTTTGATAAGTCATTCATCCAAAATAAATATATATTTTTATGTCTCAGGTTATCATTGTTAGTAATACCAGCTAATATCATTATCATATTTTGCACATTCAAACACAATGAGAACAAGAACACATACATGTTGGACAGTACTGATTTAATAAGACAAGAACGAGCTACTTCGAACTATAGGAAATTTTATGAATCTAATTCTATGAATATTTACCTATGAAGAGAAACCAGGACCCCAGTGAAAAGAGGCAAACTTGCCTTTACATCAAATAACTGTCCAACATGGAAAACAAAACACTCCTTTTGACCAGTATCACAGCTTGTTTCCTTTCTAGCAACTGGGACTATATGGGGTAAATTCTCGAACAGAATTTAGGCCTAGTTTTGGAGGCAAAGCAAAAGGAAAAAAGGAAAATTAAAGAGTTCATTTGCAAAAACTGATAAAGACATGTTCAAAGTAGAGCACCTGTCTTACACCTGTGTCTTTAAATACATAAATACATGTTCAAATCTTTAAACAGTAATTGAACTCATTTAACTGTGCAATATTCTCCTCAGGCTGAAGGTCTCTGGGTGGCAGAAGCATTGACACCCAAAACCTGCAATGTAAGTAGCATCAAGATTTAATCTGACTGTATTCAGCAGAATAAAACAAATAAATAAACATAATGTAAAAAATAAAGGGGCTTCAGATGCTTCTCTGAGCTAAGACATATAATCACATAGAATAATTAATCAGGCTCCATAATGTGCAAGATCTGTGATTGTAAATAACATTAACCTTGATGTTAAAGAATACTTTTTGTTTGTAGATAAAAACTCTCAACCGCTGTCTGTGCTCTGTCTGTTCTTTATTTTCGATCAATTTAGGACAAGACCCTGTGCAGAGCAGGGAAAGTCCTAGAGGAATTAAAGGCAGAAAATTTCGGCCTAAAGGAGAAAGAGTGGAGGCTGCACAGACTGCTCTTATCTTACAGTGTAAGTGACTCAAAGAGTGAACACAGATAACTCCTACATCTATTTTATCAGTATAGGGCTGGGCTATATGGGAAAAATATGCATCACGATATTTAAAAAGAAAAAATCTCAGTACACTGATATTTATCATCATATTTTTAAAAGCAGACAAAGTGCATTAGTGAAAACGAATAAAATACAGTACTAGTGATATTTATTCAAAATGTGCTGTAAAACAGGACTATTGACGCTTTTTGTAGTAAAATATGCAGTTGGCTAGTGTGTTTTAAGCACTGACAAAGAATCCACAGTTTACTCAAGATATGCATATTATCATATTATTACAATATCAAATGTATCACAATACGGTAACATATAATCATATTGCCCAGCCCTATATCAGTATGTATAATGTATGTAAGAATAAAGTGATGTGGGCATCAGTAGGTAAAGAAATGTATGCAGTGTATGGTCACTACTGGAAAACCCCATAGATCCCAATACACCTTTAAATACTGTTGTGATCATGCAAAAAAACCCCATGATGACTATGAGTAATTATTATTAATAATAATATGAGTAATTATCACTGTAGATCTAGGGCACTCCCTCTCTAGTATATTCTTGCTGCTCAGAGTTTCCTCTGACCTGTCACATTTTCTGATGCAAGAACTTTAGGTTAAAGAAAAAAAACTGAATTATTGCACTTTTAAAATCAGATCTCATCTGGCCACATTGGGGACTAAGTTAAATGACAAGAGGAAACAGAATCTTGTCAAAGATAACAAAGATACCCACATACAAATGCATGTTACTGCCAGGTATAAGTGTGGCCTTCTCATGATTTCATAAATAGAAGAGAAATGCTTTATTTATTTATTTTTTACACTGACTTTTAAGGATTTTAAGGAAAGTTAAGGATTTATCCTTCTCCTGTAAAGTCACCAGTTTTGGTAAAAAAAAAAAAGTTGGATAAAAGGCTTTATATACATGGCTATACATATTTATAAAAATGCATAACACATTATAGCCATGTTTATTCATTATAACTTGATCATAATACATTATAAGCTAATGTATGTTAAAACAGTATACAGCTCTGGAAAAAATAAGAGATCACTTAAAAATGAGTTTTTGAAAACCTCTGGAATATAATCAAGAGAAAGATGGATGATCACAATGATCACAAGCCATCAAACCAAGCTGAACTGCTTGTATTTTTGCACCAGGAGTGGCATAAAGTTATCCAAAAGCAGTGTGTAAGACTGGTGGAGGAGAACATGCCAAGATGCATAAAAACTAAGATTAAAAAACAAATATTGATTTCTGAACTCTTAAAACTTTATGAATATGAACTTGTTTTCTTTGCATTATTTGAGGTCTGAAAGCTCTGCTTAGTTTTTTTATTTCAGCCATTTCTCATTTTCTGCAATAAATGCACCAAATGATAATATTTCTATTTGGAATTTGGGAGAAATCTTGTCTGTAGTTTATAGAATAAAACAACAACGTTCATTTTCCTCAAAACATAAACCTATAAATAGCACATAAATAAATCAGAGAACAATGATTTAAAAAACTAAAGTGGTCTCTTCATTTCATATCATTAATAATCTAGTCCCACAATGAAAGTCTGTGACTTTACTTGGAGTGCACAAAGACATGATATAATACATCATAAATTCATATAACTAATAGTATATTCAAGACAAGAATAATTTACGAGTGGTTAAAAAATATAGAATTTAGTGCATTATACAGGGTGTGTTTACAAGTTGGCAGCTTTTAAGTCATAATGGATAATTCTGCAAGCTGGAACTGAGTTTATTGGTATTGACATATAACATCTTATAAACACAGGTAATAAATGCATTACGATCACAATACATGATGCATAATAAACATGGCTATGATTGGTTATGGGTTATATATTTTTATAAATATGTATAGCCATGTATATAAAGCCTTATGAATGCATTATAATGTGTTTTGAGTATGTTTATATAATCTTATAGAGATGAAATTCATAGAAAGTGTTACCAAGTTGTTTTTTTCCACCTCAAAACCTTGTGTTTATTCTTCTCAAATTTAACATTATTATTATTTTTGTTTGTTTTTTTGCAGCATGAAAAGTGCACTAAACCGGACAGTCGCACAACAGTTCCACTTATCCAGCTTCTGGAGGACATACGCAACTGTGCCCGGAAGGAATTCATTTCATTAGCTTTTCGTCGTTAGATTCCTTTTCAATGACATTATTGTTTTTATTATTTATATACACGGTATTGCATTTTACATATTTATTTTGTATTTAATAAACCACCCAATTATTTATTAAAGTATTTGTAATGTGCCTTATTCATTAAAAGTATGTTTTATTTTATATGAACATACAGCTCTGGAAAAAAAAAGAGACCATATCAAAATTATGAGTTTCTTTGATTTTACCAAATTGAAAACCTCTGGAATATAATCAAGAGGAAGATGGATGATCACAAACCATCAAACCAAACTGAACTGCCTGAATTTTTGCACCAGTAGTGCAAAACAAAGTTATCTAAAAGCAGTGTGTAAGACTGGTGGAGGAGAATATCCAAAGATGCATGAAAACTGTGATTAAAAACCAGGGTTATTCCACCAAATATTGATTTCTGAACTCTTAAAACTTTATGAATATGAACTTGTTTTCTTTGCATTATTTGAGGTCTAAAAGCTCTGCTTCGTTTTTGTTATTTCAGCCATTTCTCATTTTCTGCAATAAATGCACCAAATGATAATATTTCTATTTGGAATTTGGGAGAAATGTTGTCTGTAGTTTCTAGAATAAAACAACAATGTTACTTTTACTCAAACATATACCTATAAATAGCAAAATCAGAGAAACTGATTCAGAAACTGAAGTGGTCTCTTAATTGTTCTGTTTGCAATCTCATTTTTTAAACACTTATTCGCACAATCATGAGATGTAAAGGTGAGACAGTGTGTAAATAATTTAATAAATTAAGAAGTATACAGAGTACAGCACAGTAAATGTAAACATTATAATGTAAAATAAAGGTCACATTGTTCGAGTGCAGTGTGCATGTGATAGCTCATAAAACTAAAACAAAATACAGTTAGTCAGTGTGAAATGGCAATACAAGCGTAGGGGGGGGGGGGTAAACAGCATGCAGGTTCTCCAACCCCTCCCCCCTCCAAATCCTACAAAATGAGGTTAGCTGCACACGATAAATACACAAAGTAAAAGACTACAGTGTAACTGCAAACTGCCAAATAGTACAAGCATCAAGCATGTGATTCATATCTAAAGCAGCTTGCTCAAGACGACAGGCTAATCAGTTAGAGCATCTGAATCATAATATCCTGCTCCTGAGGCTTTCAGGTGTCCTGCACTGCACTGAACTGAACTGAACAGACAGCGACACAAAACCCAACACTCTAGTAACAGCTCCAGCTCTGTGGAATAAAATGAGTCTTTAGCTCAATGCATTTACTGAAATGAATCAGTGAGTCAGGGCTTTTAGATCAGCAGTAAAGAAGCAGGTAACATCATTACTCCTCTATATGTACACTAGATTGATTTGCTCATTTCTTCAACAACAATTTAAATGTGTTTAGTCAGTTTGCTTACATCTTTACACAATTCACGTCAAATAATTCTTAAACCTCATGAAAGGACCAGCCTGGACTGCAGTCAGAGATGGAGATGAAGCTCACTGCAGGAGGGAGTCGATCACTGTATCTGGCCTAGATGAGCGTTTCCTTTATTTAAAAAAAACAGAGAAAAATATAAAATTAGCACAAAAAAACGTCAACCCATGTTAGATACAATGCTCCAGTTATGTAAAAACCTCTGTAGTTGTGCTGCTCTATTTGTGACAGTAATCTCGATATGGTCTTATACACTCTTCACACTCAGCCAGAACAATCATTTAAATGAAATCTAATTTATGTACAGTTCACAATAGGCTCTTCCTCATGCATGCACTGGGAATGTCCATGCAGTGTTCACACACTCAGTGAGTTACATGTTGTGTTCAAGAGTGCATGTGGCCGCTTGTGCTGTTTGTTGATGCTGATTTATGGTCGATTAGCACAGAGGCTAATCCAGCTAGCTACCTATCCAGCCATTCTCTACTTTCATCCGCTTCATTTTCCTCCAAACTGCAGACACAGAGTCACTGTGCTGAAGACTCTCTGCTCGTTTCTCTCTCTCTTCCTCTCACTTCCTCTCACCCACTCTCGCTTCCACTCTCACACACTCTCAGACACTCTCAGACACTGCTACACTAGCATTTATTTCCTCTATTAAAACTCTGTTAAACTCAGTAACTCAGCACATTACAATATGCTAATTTAAAAAGCACTATATTGTAATATAGACATCATAATAGAGAAAAATATATATATTTTAAATACCACACAAACCCAATCCGAAAAAAAACAAAAAAACTGGGAAATACCAGCATTTAAAAAACATATTTAAGATCTTAATTTTGATTTATTTTTTGTACTAAAAATAGTATTTTCTGACACTGTTGTTTCAGTAATAATTAAAAATGAATAAAAAAAACGTAAAATGCGGCATGTGTGTGTTTTTTTTTTTTTACTGCATTGCCAAAGTCTCAGATCAGGACTACATATCGGCAGATACTCAATAGGCTGAACAGGACATCCCTAAAATCAGCTTTACAATAAACTCCAGCAGGACAATGGTTAAAAAAAAGAACAAAGCATGAGGCACACGAAGCACAAAACCCTCAATAAGAAAGCTAAATGAACAGTAAGAAGTAAAGAAATCCATTAGAGCTGGAGGAAGAACTCTTGGAAGGGACCATGGTTTTGGTCAAATATGCTTATAAATTATTGATACAAATCAGCCTAATAGCCAAATAGGGCTATTATGTCCAGGTTTACTGATATAAATATCATAAAAGGTCTGAAAGGAGGCATAAATATCTGGTTTCAACAGCACCGTTAAAGACAGTCAAGATGTGTTGTATACTTATTAGAGAGCCAGTGAACTGTCAGTTCTGGAAGTTGTGTGTTAGAAGCAGGAAACATGGGAAAGTTTAAGAATCTGAGATGATCTGATAAGAGGCAAAAGAGAAGAGCAGTTGTGATTGCTCGACGACTGGGTCAGAACATCTTTAAAACATTAGACAGTTCTTGTGGGAGGTTCCCAATATGCATCCAGTCTCACTAATACAAGCCATAAAGGCCATGCCTCTTAATTTAAATATCTGCTGCAGCAGTTTGACACCAGATACCACAGAACATTTTCAGTGTCTTTCATGTCTCATGTTCATTTCATGTCTTGTGGAGTCTATGCCTTAATGAGTCAGAGCTTTATTTTGCAGCATAAGGAGAACCCACACAATAAGTTATGACTGAACTGTGAAGTGGATTAAACGTTAAACTGACCTGCGGCTAGTCTTGGGCCTTGACTTGCCACCTTTTGAAGTCCTGGGCCTCTCCAGCTTCATCAGAGACTGCCGCATGCTCTCCTCCGTATACGCAAGATACACGTGAGAGAGGTCCACTTCAAACGGCTGAACCAAACAGAGGACAGAGAGATCACGTTTAAAGAGCACATTATAAGGCAAGAAGATAAGATAAGAAACTAAATAAATAAAATAGTACCACCCGTAACACTTACATCCTTTTCCTTCTTGTCTGGCACTGGGGTTTGTTTTCTCATGTTGTTGCCAGTATAGGCCACACATTTCTGGAAAAAAAGCATGTTTTTATTTTGTTATATGCTGACAGAGAGAATGTCTGCTCATAAAATGCACATTATTAATCATTTTAATGTCAGTTTCTATTACTAAATGTAACATGTCAACAATTTTATCATTTTACAAGTATAATACATGAAATAAAAGCTATGCCAAGCTATGACAGTGTCTTGATGGAATTATATTGCTATAAGCTATTATATTAGTCTAAAAACTTATTAGCCATTAATATAAACATTAAAATTTGACTAAAGTCAGATAGCTAGTTAGACAGACAGACGGTTAGCTAGACAGAAAGTTAGGAAGATAGCTAGCTAGACAGCCAGCTATACATAGATACACAGAAATTAAGATAGATAGCTAGACAGACAGCTGTATAGTTTGACAAAAACTCAGATAACTAGACAGACAGACAGCTAGCTACAGGTGCTGGTCAACGAATTAGAATAATTTGAAATAGTGCAATCATGAAATTCTTTGAATGCATTTTTTGTGCAGAAAGCAAATCAGGTGTTCACCGCACCTGTCCTACTCGTTAGACTAATCACAGAACTCGTTACCTGGAAAAAAATTTGCTCAGCTGAGCTTTCCAAAAGGCCCATTTAGGCCATTTAACTGTGACACTGTTGTTTTATTGAATTAGAATAATGGAGAAACCGTTTCATTGAATTAGAATAATTTTTATTATAATTACAATCATCACTTTCTCAGTATTTTGTGGCTGCCCCCTTGGCTTGTATGACTGCCTGAAGTCTCCGCGGCATCGATTTGACCAGCTTGTCGCAAGTTTCCGCACTCACAGCTTCCCAGGCAGTGGCGATGTTCTGCTTCAGTTGGTCCAGCGTAGTAGGCTTTCTGTCGCGAATTTTCCGCTTGACGATGGCCCAAAGGTTTTCAATGACATTGAGGTCAGGCGAGTTGGCCGGCCATGCCAAAACTTCAAGCGTTTTTTTAGTGAACCAATCTTTGGTCGACTTTGCCGCATGAGCCGGTGCAAGATCCTGTTGAAATATGAAGTCTTCTTCGCCGAACTGTTCCTCAACAGTCGGAATCAGGAACGTTTCCAGAACATCTTGATATACGGCAGCATTGACAGTCTTCTTGAGGAAGCAGAGTTTCCCTACACCTCGAGCGGACATGCATCCCCAGACCATAACGCTCTGGGGAAACTTGACGGATCTTTTCGCGCACTCGTGGTTGTAGGTTTCGCCACCACGACGCCAGACACGAGGACCTTGGTCACCGAAGGAGATGCAGAAGCGTGATTCGTCACTGAAGACCACTTTCTGCCAGTCTTCAGCAGTCCACTCGCCGTGTTCTTTGGCCCACTTCAGCCGTTTCTCCATTTGTTTCTTGTTCAGCATCGGTTTTACTGCTGGAACGCCAGATTTGAAGCCGAGTTCGCGCAGACGACGGTAAGTGGTTGATCTGGAGACGTCAGCGCCGGTCTGCTTGTTCCACAAGCCGGTGAGCTCGGAAGTGGACTTGAACCGGTTGCTGACTGCGATCTTTCTCAGCTGCTTGTTGTCGCGAGCAGAAGTTTTTCGGACGCCGGAACAGTTGGTGCGCTTGCTGCAGTTTTTCTTGAGAGCTTTGCAGACGGAAGACTGGCTGATGCCGAGCTGCTCAGCAATTTTAGTTTGGGTCAAGCCTTGTTGGCGAAGGGCTTGAATTTGAGCCACTATTCCGGTTGAGAGGTCGCGCTGCTTACCCATGATTGATTTTACAACTTAGAAATTCTACTCAACCCTGACTTTATACTGCACAGTGAACACTCTTCACAGAAAACAAAAATTCAAGCATTTATTCTAATTCAATGAAACGGTTTCTCCATTATTCTAATTCAATAAAACAACAGTGTCACAGTTAAATGGCCTAAATGGGCCTTTTGGAAAGCTCAGCTGAGCAAATTTTTTTCCAGGTAACGAGTTCTGTGATTAGTCTAACGAGTAGGACAGGTGCGGTGAACACCTGATTTGCTTTCTGCACAAAAAATGCATTCAAAGAATTTCATGATTGCACTATTTCAAATTATTCTAATTCGTTGACCAGCACCTGTATATAGATAGACAAACAGTCAGATAGCTAGAAAGACAGGCAGATAGACAGATGTACAGTCAGATACCTAGACAGACGTATGGACAGTTAGAAAGCTAGACGTACAGGCTGACAGTCAGACATCTAGATAAAGAAACAGTCAGACAGCTCTAAGAACAGACAGACTCACCAGTTGCCATTCACCAATATCTTCATTCCAGTGTACATAATTTTCAATCATTTCCTAAAGTACAAAAATAGTTGTTAGATATTTCAGTCAATACATACATATATATATATATATATATATATATATATATATATATATATATATATATATATATATATATATATATATTTTTTTTTTTTTATAACCTTTAATAATAAGCCTCTAATGCAGAATGCTTATTACAGAAACACGCACCTGGTATTCCTGAGGGATGAAATTGTCGATGATGAGCATCTGCAGGCGGAGTTCTCGGCTGAGTTGGCGGATGTTCTCCAGTAGCCCCTCAATTTCCCTGTGATGCTCCTGCTGCAGGTCTGCCATCTGGATTAAAAGATATGATCTTTCACCTTTGCACAGCAGGCATCCTCACGACAGCTGCCACAGGTTCCCAAGAGTACAGCTAAAAATCTGCTTTTCAATATACTTATTTATTTATATATATATTTTTTTTATTGCACTGACAATTTAGTACACTGCATTAAACAAACCCAGCAGTACAAACTTCTGCGCATCTTTTATCTAACCAAAAAATGCCACTCCTGCCGAAATCTTTACGAACACCCCATTGTAAGAATGCATTCTGCTGCTATAAACTGAACCCATTGCTGACACAGATGTGCAAATGCAGACGCACAGCTTGTCTAATCCTTGTAGTGAAGTACTGCCAATAGAAAATGACTATCTAAAGTCAATAACCTTAAAATTATTAGCACCATGCCTACTGCCAGGTGCCAGTTATTGGCATTGGATAAACATTTTTTAATACCCTTAATTTAGGAAGAAACTGAAAATGAACATGATGGTGTCTCAAGATTTTTTTCTGTATATAGTATTATAACATACACAGCCTATAAGTATGCAGTGTTTTACATTAAACTTCAGTTAGAAACTTTAGTAAGAAAAACACATTTTATTTTAAAATAGTACCCAAGACAAATGTCTTGATTTTAATACTGACTTATTTTTTTTTATTCTAACAAATAGGTGTACAACAGATACAGTATAATACCAACAAGAATACATCCATGTCATATACCATTGTTTAAATGTATTGCAAGAAAATCATTTTCACATACCTCTGACTTTGCAGCCATCAGCATGGTCCAGACTTTCTTTAATTTCTTGGTCTTGCCCTGGGCCTCCTCCTGCAAACTGGTGTATTTCTCCTCAATGTCCAAGCGCTCTTGCTATTTTCAGGCAAAGTGGAAATTAAAGAACAGCAGACTTAGCAGTTTTAAAAAGAATAAAAAGAATAAAAGCTCAACTCATGAGCAATTAAAATATAATAAGTTCAGAAGTCCCCTGTAGCAATGGCTGGCATTCAGAATACATTCTGGTGCATTTTAATATTGAAATACGGTTTGGATCAGATCATCGTATTTGAGTCATGGATCAAATCATTTTTTGGATCAGCAGGACACAAAAAGGGAGACAAACTCTCTACTCACAGACCACAGTGATGTCACCTCAAATGTGTGGACATGCTCAATGTATTATCACAGTCATATATAGAGATGGAGCAATTGCCTTTCATGTTGTGTTGTGTTAGTAATGTTTGATATTTCTGCTCTTATTATACACAATGTTATGGGATGACAGTGTGAATCAGGTTTATAGTAGTGTTAAAATCTTATGACTCCTCCTCCCCAATGAGGTTAATTAGTCAATCATGGTTAAAAAAAAAAAAAAACAGACTGATAACTTTTTTTTATCGGCACGTGCATCAAAATACAACAAAAGAGCTCTGTAGACATGAATGAGGTCAAGTGTGGCTTATATGATGGGCTGAAACCTTGCTGCACGAGGCATCTAACACACTTGCACAGCAAATCTAAGGGAATTTAAAATGTAGGCTAAGACTTATCTCTATTCTCCATGTATACAGTACCTTGACTAAATAGTGTGACAGACAATAGCAGTAGGAAAACTGCATAACACATTGCAATTGGTAACATCTTAAATGTTTTCGACCCACTGTTACAACTTTCAACTAAAGTTCACTGGAAGTCAAGAAAAGGATAAGGCAACAGTATCTCTACAGTGATCGGTGTTAAATAAGGTAAAAAAAGAACAGCTACCTCCTTCTCTTCCAGTTCTTTGCGCAGCTGCTCAGCTCTTTTCCGTCGTTCCTCCAGTTCATTGTTGGACTCCTCCAAAAGCTTTTCCTGCTCTTCAGCCTTGGCCAGCAAGTCAACACCTCCTACAATAACCTTCTTCTCCAGAGCAGAGAGCTTCTCTAGCAATAAGTGATGTTCTTGTCTGAAAACAATAAGATACATATATGAAGTACAGCCACCAAAGTTGCTCTAATGTCTGGATCCTGATTTTGACCCAATTTTCTTGAAGCCTAAAAAATTGCCTTCATTGTCCGAATTTCAGTGTCCTGAGCAACAAAAATCTGTGTAGTATAGAGCAATAACTTGAAATGAGCGGCATTGTGCGACCGTCAAGGACATGGACGATAACTGTTCGAGAGACTAACGTGTAGTGTTGCCAGTTCTCAGAGTAAGACCCAAAACAAAGATGACTTCTTAATCTGACATAGTGAACATTGTGAGACACAAAAAATTTGTGTAGTCTTGGCGTAAGAATGTGGAACAAGTGTCTTAAAAAGCTATTTAGGGAAGTTTCCTAAACACAAATTAGGTTTACAGCTACACTATATTTTCCTTTTTTTTTACGGAAAATCTCTATTTAAAATGCTATGTAGTCCTGGGCTAGACATAATCCCTGAAAAACTGCCTGTTAAAGACACATCCAATAATCACAGGTGTCCAAATTTATCTGAAAGACAGGTGGTAAATCAGAAAAAAAGAGTAAAAAAAGATGGATTAGTTTCACAGAATGTGAAAAGATTATCAGGCTAAAGTGTGAAAAACAACTCTTGAGTTTTGAGCAAAAAGTAGAGAGCCAGAAGGTAACACAGATAAGAGGGCACACTGAAACAATCAGCACTGATCAGCTCCATCTGAATCCAGCCGTTCTACAATAACCAGCTGGTAGATGTTTGGTCTGCTTCCAATTTCATACCCAATTTTAGAACTTTGTTCTTTTGCAGGACTGAAATGTAATATGCAGCAACATCAGCACTTTCTACATCAGACAGCAGACATTCCTAAAATAGACAGTGGCTTCAAAATCAAACCACATACGTTGTTCACTATTGTCACTGGAAGAAAGGGCTTTTAGTAGGTCAAGTTTTTCCTGACTCACTGTGCTTTCAGTAGGTCTTTTTCTCTTTTCTCCAGCTCTGCTCGTGCTTTGTTCCTCTCCTCCTCCTCCATGTCCAGCTTGGCCTCCAGGGCCTTGCGTTCTTCTTCGATCTTTGCCTGCATCTCCACCATCTTGTCTGGAGACATCTTCTTCTTTCCTGTGAAGAAGTGGGGTACCACCAGTACAGTCAGTTCAGTAACTTAGGTAGCAATATCAATGAAAGCAGAAGCTGGCTTTATGGCTCATATATGGTGGATATATACTAGTGCATCTTAGAAAAAAGTGAATATGATTGCAAAGTTACTTTTTTTCAGTAATTTAGTTCAAAATGTGAAACTCATATATTATATAGATGTATTACATACAGAGTGATCTATTTTAAGTCTTTATTTCTTATATTGTTGATGATTATGTCTCACAGCCAATGAAAACCCAAAAATCTCAAAAAATATTATACAAAAAAAGATTATGTCATATAAATATTATATTAAAATATTATATAAGACCAAATGGTACTTTTGGCAGTGTGGGCAGAGTGCCAAGCATTGCTGAAAAATGAAATCCACATCTCCATAAAAGTTCTCAGTAGCAGAGGGAAGCATGAAGTGCTGTAAGATTTTCCAGGAAAAAAACTGCACTCACTTCGTACTTGATAAAACACAGTGGATCAACACCAGCAGATGACATGACTCTTCAAACCAACACTGATCATCAGTACATTTTACATTTTATCTGGAAATCAAGGGATCAGAGTCTGGAGGAAGAGTGGAGAGACACACGGTCCAAACTGCTTGAGGTCTAGTGTGAAGTTTCACCAATCAGTGATGGTTTGGAGAGACATGTCATCTGCTGGTGTTGATCCACTGTTTTATTAAGTCTAAAATCAGTGCAGTGTTTTCCCACAAAATCTTACAACACTTCATGCTTTCCTCTGCTGACAACATTTATAAAAATGCGGATTTTATTTTCCAGCAGGATTTGGCACACTGCCCACACTGCCAAAAGTATCCAATTGGTCTTATATATAATTTAAAAAATTTCTGAGACACTGATTTTTGAGGTTTAATTGGCTTTAAGCCATAATCATCAACAATAAAAGAAATAAACGCTTTAAATAGATCACTCTGTGTGTAATACATCTATATAATATAGAGTTTCACATTTTCAACAGAATGACTGAAATTAAGTAACTTTTCAATGATATTCTCATTTTCTGAGATACTGTTGTACTAGTATATGACAATATATTGTTAATTATATTATTAATGCACCATATTCTACGACCTCCACTTTGTTTCTTCCATATTTGTGTTAGAATTTCTGGCCATTTTGCATCAATGGTTTATAGTTGTATTGTATTCAGAGTAAAGGCAATTCAAAGTAAACTACTGAGGACTGTGGAGCTATGCTAATCCAACACATATCCAATAGGATATGTAATATTATTTAAAGCTATATAGAGCAAAAAACTTGCTTTCAAATACAGCAGTGTTGTGGGGCACCATATAAAGTACACCCACAGCCTTCCTTTAAAACATCTACTGAAACTTTCATTCATTTGCTCTAACCGTTTTGTGAAGAGGAATCTTAGTCATAAAGCTCTAGCGAAGCAAATACATTGGGTGCTAGTGAGGCTGTTAGGCACGACGTTAGCATAAGAGCTAATCGAAGAGCCTTACAAACACCCGATGTATTTACTAGGTATGGATGTTTTGTAGTTGGTTTTACTCCATAAAATGGTAATAGCATAAGAATGGATGTTTCAGTGGATGTTAATGGTTGGTTAAATTGAGCAGCTTCATCTATAGACACAGGTTCTCTTTTTTGGAATGTGGTGGATATGATTTGTATGAAGCCACACAACAATCTGATCTTTTTGTGTTGTGTTTGTAATACTATTGTTCAAGTGAAATTCTCCACTTTCTATTCATTTATGAATTATTGTTTATTAGTCGCAGTGGAAGTTCTAACACAAAGAAAACAAAGATGACTTCCACTTGTTGTCATATTAAAATAAAGTGAATAGCTATAATATGTATATTTTGCACTGTTAATGTGACCTTCTGGATATTATTGATTCCGTCAACATCATCATCATCAGCACCACCCAGCAACATCGCAGGGAAATGGAGCATCTTTATAAATGGCTAATATTTAAAGCATTTAGCTGTATTTCTTTGTTTGGTCCCATAAAATATACAGTATGTAACTTACCAAAGTACAACTGAGAGTTTAATTTATCATTAATCTTCTTCCTCAGAAACATTCTGGATCATTCACAGAGCACATAACCAAAACAGCTAGTCTGTACATGTATCAACTTTAGTGTTTTCCAGAGGTTTTTCTTAGTATAGATCACATTTACAGAGCATTAAGTTAAAAGGGAAAATGAGGTTGGGCTGCTGAAGAGACCATACCACCAACCTCTTTGGTCTTGAATTTTAGGGTCTTCACAAAGCATCATAGGAGGAGAGAAACAGAGGGACACATCATATCGTTACAAAGGATTTTATCTGACGCCACCCCCCCCCCCCAACAAACACAAATAGGCCTCTTCAGATTACGAATTAGCAGGAAAGACAAGCGCAGACATAATGAAGGCGGGTCAGTGAGCAAAGTGTTTTGCATGCAACACGGAAAAAGCCTGATTAGAATGACCTAATCAGATGGAGGTTACTCTCTCAGAGAGCTACAACCATATTTGGACATCCTGTCTGGGTTTCCAACAAGTGATGTAAATCTCAACATCTGAGGTTTATCATGTGGGGTTCAGAATTTTACTCATCCAAAAATCAGTGCCTACGTAAGCTGGTTCGTGCCTACCAGTTTTACACAGTTGCAAGGTCCGCTGCCAATGTAATCAATTAACGGGAAAAGACAAAAAAAATTCTGTTAAGAGTTGCCATCATGAGTAGGCACTAGTGCATTAGTGAACCATACATTGTCTTCTGGGGAAAAAGTGAACAAACGCAGTAATATGATTACTGGTATTTAAATATGCATATGGTTTATGGAGTTGTTTCCACCATTTCTAAGAATAAGCCAATTTCACATCAAATGGTAAAAAGGTGAATAAAATTTATTTTCTTACAAAGATGTAAACATATGTAGTACTGTAAAATTGAATGCCTTGTGATTTAAACTTAGCTGTTGACAGGCCAAGAGCTCCACAGGTTTGATAAGAGTCAAACCCTTTTTTGTGTTATGATATGTGTATCACGTCTGTATGTTCTTTGGACTTGCATTACTAAGCCAATAATAATAGGTTAGTTGCAATGATAGCAGCCGGGCTCAGCCAGGTTAAAGGTGTGATGCTAACAGACACAGCAGTCAGCCTCAGCAATGTGGAAGTGGTTTAGCTGCAATGCTAACAGCCAGCATTGCAAGGTTTAAGGCATGTTAGCAGCGATGCAAACTGTTTTACTCACTGATAGTTGTTGACCTTGGTGACAAACCCTACAATCGGTTAAGGGGTATGCAAAGTAATCCCATACGGCTGATTTTATTATTTTTCTATTAGTTATAGTTATTAGTTTTGCCTCCCTCTCTGCCCTTTCTCTGCTGTGTGTGTTTGCATGTGTTTCTCTGCTGTGTGTGATTGAGTGTGCTTCTCTGCTGTGTGTGTTTAAGTGTGTTTCTCTGCTGTGTGTGTTTAAGTGTGTTTCTCTGCTGTGTGTGTTTAAGTGTGGTTGCAGTTGCTAAGAGTCTGGGGTATCTGCAGAGGTGAGATTCTCAATTCGCTTGTGTTTTTAACCAATATAAGAATACGCAAACATGTACAGTATGATAACTGTACCTTAACGTAAGTTTAGTTTAGTTTGTTACATTATTACCAATAATTACTAATAACAAAACAAACATGATAAAAATACAGAATTTTGTCAAACACAGATCTAAGTCGATCCATTTGCTTCAGAGTCAGTCAAAAACGATACATGTATTAAATATATAAAACGCATTACAAAAGTTCTACAGCACTTAGTCTAAGCACTAAAGTAGGACAAAGTGCCACTAAGAAAAAAAAAAGATCCTCCCACTTGTGGTTTTGTCTGCACTCTGTACACAAGGCTTCCAGCACTGAACATATTACCAAGCGTACGGTGTGACAGTGTGGTGACAGTGTGGTAATGGTGTGATTTGCACGTCCAAACCGCTGCTCTTCGGAAGATATGGTCAGTGGGGAGTGAATGACTCAGTAAGTGTAAGTGATTAGGGGAAGGGCAGGAAAGAGGCTGGGGCTTTTATGTCTAGGTGAGAAACAAAAACGGAAAGAAGGTGGGACTGCTGGTTATTGGAACACTGATCCCACTCACTAGTCTGAGTTTCCCCCTCAGAGCGCTGTGCTACAGAGCAGACTGAACCTGAATTACTGCTGCTGCCACTGTCTGAAACACAGAGAAAGAAAGCTGCAAAGGTAGATGGCAGAAGAAGTGAAGGTGAAAGAAAAAGAAAATAGAGAGAGAGAAAGAACACACAGAACAGAGCCAGGACCGGGGAATGCCCAGGAACAAAGCCGTTAATGGCTAAGAGGATGTGGGCTTCTCTTTGAATTGACGTAACGCTATTTCAGCAGTAGAGCATCACATACGCTCAGGCAGACAGGTATTTACTTGTGGGCGCTTGATGCAGACACATTATCTTTTGTAAATCTCGGTCAACAATTGAAAACGAAGGCAAACCTAAGCCGCAGCATCTATAATTCGGGGCAATTTACTTTCACTCTTACCGTAACTGACAAACATCGCCTTTACTGCTAAGGTCTAGACGCATTTTGCCAGAAATCACTTCACACTAAGGGGGTATTATAATGACCCACTTGTAGACAGCAACATGTTTGACTCAGTTTAGGGTGAATAAATATATCTAACTTTTGCTCAGATGTGTAACAGGCTTCCCCACCACTGACTCAGAGCTGAATAATGCTAGAAAAACTACTGATCTGTCTGCAATGGAAAATGACAGTGGAAAACGATAGTGGGAGACACTTACCTCGTCGTTTCCGGGGTCTCTCTCCACCGATTCCGGCCTCGTCCTCTCCTTCATCCATCTCTTCAGAGCCGCTGCCCTCTGAACCGGAGATTTCTCCTGCAGAAAGACAAGAATTCATGAACAAAGCCTTAAGGGCTGCACTGCTGTTCCACTGAACTCTAGTCTAAATCATGATTAAGCATTTCTGCAAATACTCTGTTCACAACTAAATTTATATGACTGTACATTACAAAATATTAAAAAATATGGTTATGGTTTAAGTTCAAAGCTAAGCTAGCTAGTTTTTTTTTCAAATCCCAAATTTGTTTTAATCTAGAGTATATATTTAGTGTGTATTATTTAGAGTTATTTTTTAGTTAGTTTTAGTTTCTTATTTTTTGCTATTTATCATTTTTGCTTGACCTCTATATTTAAATTTTCATTTTAGCTATTCTATCCTTATATCTTATTGTTTCAAGTGAGAGGGCAGTTAAAAACATGTTTTTGCTAGTTGTGTAGTGTAAGATTATATATGAGATGAATAAGTTTGATTTACAATTTATAATTCAAAGGAAACACTAACATACACTACCGTTCAAAAGTTTGGGGTCACATTGAAACGTCCTTATTTTTGAAGGACAAGCACTGTACTTTTCAATGAAGATAACTTTAAACTAGGGTTGCAACGGTATGAGATTTTCACGGTATGATAACCGTCTCAGAAAATACCGCGGTATCACGGTTATCACGGTATCACAGTTTGTTACATATATTATTAAACTGACCCTTAAAGAAATTACAACAAAGGTTTTTTGTTCAATTAACTATTTATTGTAGAAACCTGGAACAACTATATAGATAATGTCTCCTTAAAAAAAAAAAAAACTGTACACCATTAAGTGAAGGAAACCAGGTTTTTCCACTACTCTTAAGGGCATTAAGGGTGTATAAAAAAAATATATATATATATGTGTGTGTGTGTGTGTATATATATATATATATATATATACACACACACACATACACACACACACACACGTCACACATTACATGTCCTCTAAGAAGTAAAGATCCTGTATTTAAAATATTCAGTACAATTATTTAAGTTTAAATTATTTAATATCTGATAAACTGAGCCTGGGTCAGTGTCTGATCAACAACTGTTGTAAACGTCCGTTTTACTGCCAAGTTGCTATATAACCAGATACTGCAGAAAGAGGGGATTTATTTCTGACATGATCCTCACAATAGAGATTTCTATTTTAAGGCTTTCACACAGAGTCTGGTTTTAACACATGAAAAACAGGCACGTCAGAATTTGAAAATTAACGCATGTAAATTAATGGCGTCTTTCACATCCAGTCCGGCGAGCACCTTTACACGGACACGTGAATCCATCGTAGCACGCACTTCACGCCTGTACCTGCGTGCCCAAATTTCGGATAACTCAGCGCTTTTGCTTACTGCATGGGTTGTGCACGACTACAAAGAGGTTTTATTTATGTTCAGATTAAAATGATAAACTAAACACATACTTTGCGCTGCACGGCGGGGTGGTGTTCATGGAGATGGGAGAACAGGTTTGACGTATGTCCACCTTTAGCTGTGACTTTACGGCCACATTGATTACAAATCGGATAACCCTCCTCGGGTGCGTTCGGCGGGTCTCTGAAATAGTCCCACACTGCTGATTTTAGTTTAGCCTTTTTTTAGGCGGACGGAGATTTGTTTAGTCTGATGCACTTTCTGCTGTTCTCACCGCTGTGTGCTGAGCAGCTGAAGCGGAGCAGAGTTGCGCATGCGCGGGTGAGTTTCTCCGCTGGCTTGCGTTTTACCGGTAATAAGCAAACACACACGGTATGATAACCGTGCATTTTAATACCATGGTATACCGTGAAACCGGTTACCGCTGCAACCCTACTTTAAACTAGTCCTAACTTTAAACAAATACACTCTGTACATTGCTAATGTGGTAAATGACTATTCTAGCTGCAAATGTCTGGTTTTGGTGCAATATCTACATAGGTGTATAGAGGCCCATTTCCAGCAACTATCACTCCAGTGTTCTAATGGTACAATGTGTTTGCTCATTGGCTCAGAAGGCTAATTGATGATTAGAAAACCCTTGTGCAATCATGTTCACACACCTGAAAACAGTCTAGCTCATTACAGAAGCTACAAAACTGACCTTCCTTTGAGCAGATTGAATTTCTGGAGCATCACATTTGTGGGGTCAATTAAACGCTCAAAATGGCCAGAAAAAGAGAACTTTCATCTGAAACTCGACAGTCTATTCTTGTTCTTAGAAATGAAGGCTATTCCATGCGAGAAATTGCTAAGAAATTGAAGATTTCCTACAACGGTGTGTACTACTCCCTTCAGAGGACAGCACAAACAGGCTCTTACCAGAGTAGAAAAAGAAGTGGGAGGCCGCGTTGCACAACTAAGCAAGAAGATAAGTACATTAGAGTCTCTAGTTTGAGAAACAGACGCCTCACAGGTCCCCAACTGGCATCTTCATTAAATAGTACCCGCAAAACACCAGTGTCAACATCTACAGTGAAGAGGCGGCTGCGGGATTTTGGGCTTCAGGGCAGAGTGGCAAAGAAAAAGCCATATCTGAGGCTGGCTAATAAAAGAAAAAGATTAAGATGGGCAAAAGAACACAGACATTGGACAGAGGAAGACTGGAAAAAAGTGTTGTGGACGGATGAATCCAAGTTTGAGGTTTGTGAGACGCAGAACAAATGAAAAGATGCTGGAAGAATGCCTGACACCATCTGTTAAGCATGGTGGAGGTAATGTGATGGTCTGGGGTTGCTTTGATGCTGGTAAGGTGGGAGATTTGTACAGGGTAAAAGGGATTCTGAATAAGGAAGGCTATCACTCCATTTTGCAACGCCATGCCATACCCAGTGGACAGCGCCTGATCGGAGCCAATTTCGTCCTACAACAGGACAATGACCCTAAACACACCTCCAAATTGTGCAAGAACTATTTACAGCAGAAGCAGGCAGCTGGTATTCTATTGGTAATGGAGTGGCCAGCGCAGTCACCAGATCTGAACCCCATTGAGCTGTTGTGGGAGCAGCTTGACCGTATGGTACGCCAGAAGTGCCCATCCAACCAATCCAACTTGTGGGAGCTGCTTCTAGAAGCGTGGGGTGCAATTTCTCCAGCTTACCTCAACAAATTAACAGCTAGAATGCCAAAGGTGTGCAATGCTGTAATTGCTGCAAATGGAGGATTCTTTGATGAAAGCAAAGTTTGATGTAAAAACAATGTTATTTCAAATACAAATCATTATTTCTAACCTTTTCTATTCATTTCACAACGTATGGTGGTGAATAAGTGTGACTTTTCATGGAAAACACAAAATTGTTTGAGTGACCCCAAACTTTTGAACGGTAGTGTATGTAATAAAGGCATTATTTGGTACTTTTTTTAAGAGCATAAACAAACTGAGACATTTGACCATTTTTTTCAGTACCTTCTTCCAGTTTTCTTTTGAGTTCTTCGATTTCTTTCTGAAACTGGCGCAACAGTGCATCTTTGGGGTCCTCATTAATTCTGGCCTTATTCTTGATGTTCTTCGCTCGGTTAGCATAGCGCAAGGTGCTGATGGTCTCATCGTAGTTGTAGTCAGCTGGACCAATGTTTGCACACTAAAAGAGTAAAAAAATACAAATTAACTGTGAGCTGAAGGAAAGGTGACATTTCAAATGCTGATCCAATTAATGATATGTATGATTATCAATATGCCAGGCACTCTGGGAAACTTTCAGAGTGTTCTTTACATGTCCATACCATCATGGTTTTAGAGTTTCCTCCCAGAGAGTCCTGCAGAAGGCGGGTGAGTTTGGAGTTCCTGTAGGGCACGTGTGTGCTCTTTCCATCCACTAGAGCAGAGATGACATTGCCCAGGGTGGACAGGGACAGGTTGATCTTAGTTGCTTCTTTAAGACGTTGTCCAGTGGCACCCGTTTTCCCCTGCCTCTCTGAACCCTAAGCAGAAACAATGACAAATCTCACATCAAATCAATAATAGGAATTCAAAAACATGAATATCAATATTGTTATACTGGGATAACAATCCAGGGCTTTGATTCCTCACCGCAAGGTCCACCAAGTGTAGTTTACCCATTCGCACATGCTGGTTTCCATCAATGCCCTTCTCACTGCACTCAATGGTGATGGTGAAGATGGCGTGAGAGCGGGAGCTGTGCTCGTTCATATTGGTAGCACCCACAGAACCTACAAACAAGAGTTCCATGCACATTAAAATTGTGGGGCTGTTTAGAATTACTCAATATAATTTCATTTCATTTCATTTCATTTAATACAAAAAAATTACGCTACATAAAAATTGCCATAGTGATTCAAAGTGATATCCAATGTAAAGCAAAACATTAAACTACTTCATCCTCTTGAGATGAAACAAGCTTACGGTTCTTATGGCCGAGAGTCATAATTCTATCCATGTCATCTGCATTGTTCACAACATATCCAGAAAGGTCTTTAATGTAGACTCCCACATCTGGCCTCTCTTTTACCTGTTTTAGAACATTCAAAAACATGGAAGAAGAAAAATGACCACCATCTGAACAGCATACATATATTGTAAAACACAAAGGCAATAAAAAGTAGATAAGTCAAAGGCATGAGTAAGAAATAGCTGAGTTTCCCTATTTTATCTTTTTATCAAGCTATTTTAGCATTTATCACTAATTAAAGCTAATCTCTGAATCAGTTTCTGGAATGAGTCATTTGATGTTGAAAATACATAAGTTAGCATAACTGCTGTCACTATGCTGGTGTAAAATATCAGTCGCATGTTTAATCAAACACATGCATTTCAACAGTCAGGCACACAGTGTTTAACTGCAGGGCTATTGCAAAATCCCTCAGTTTCTCACCTCCAATCTCTGCATCTGGTCCTTCCCCAGCAGGTCCCTCACTTCCTCATTGTAGATTTCCAAGTATGAAACTCTAACTAAAAACCTGTAATGGAAAAAAGTAATGTATTAAGTTATTTGGGTATTTCCTTACGATCAGACAAAAACGTTTAAATACATATATCTGTGACTATTTATAGTGTAAGCATTGCTCATACCTGACACAAATCACAATTACTTTACTGGTCAAGTACAGTTGCTTGTCTGAGGCTTAACTGGTGTGTATACACATTATGTGCGTCTATAAAGACTGTCTTTTAACAATTAATCTAGCAATTGTTTTCTAAAATTCTATAATTAACCTGCCTAGACTTATTTATCAATTATTCTAAAGTGGGTTGTGTGTGTATGTATGCGTGTCAGTATGTGCTCTTCGATTAACATTATGCTAATATTATAATTATTTATTATTTTATCACAGGGCTAATATGCAGTTAAAGTAATCACTAGCAAATATAGATATGCTTTGCATCAGTGTAGAGCAAGTAAATACACACACTTCAATACTTTTACTTACTACATATGTGGTGGTGCACTATACTTAACACACAATTTAATATTTTTGTGTTGAACACACATTATGCAAATCAACATATTTCTGGTTATTCCGTTGGGTCTACCAGCCCTAATATTATACACCAATTATTGAATATACATGCTGATTAAATCTTAATACACCACAACTGTATCCAAGATATACAAAGTGTATAAATATATTGATTTATGACAGAAAAGTTCTGTTAGGTAGGGGCTGATTAGTGTATGCCTAAATAAATGTGCTTATTTAGATATAACTGCATGGTTATTTTTAAAGTTACTTTATTCGAAACTTCATATAGCAGAGGGTGGGAACCTCAGACCCCAGTTTCTGTGATTGGTCAGAAGATTTTGCACAGCCAATAATTGTAGAATGCTGTTTTACCAAGTCATAATTCATTTGAATAAAATCCCAACTTGATTTGTCGCTTTTTCAATGCATTGCTTGCCATTTGTCATCGAAACATATATACCTATGGGACATGAAAGGCTTGATTTAACACAAGGTAGCAGTATGTGTATTCATAATAAAGCATTACAGCATGGATGTCACACTTTATTGTACACAGGGGTGAAGGTGAATACAGAAAACTTTTTGAAATATACGTCATCATCCACAAATTACTCACTAAGCAAGTGGAAAAAAAATATGCAACAACATGACATCACTCTCTGAGTGTTTCATTCTATCCTTTTCCTTCTATGATGTATCCAATCGAGCATTTCAGACCATTATCAGATTTTATTTTACTAGCAGGGTTTAGTTGAGCTGAGTATCACATGTGGAAATGTGTCATCACACTCACCTTGTGTCTCCCTCTGCTTTAGCGATGTGGCCAAAGATGTGAGCAAATGAATTTGGTATGATCCCTCTGAGCTCAGGCACGGCTCTCACTCCCTCCATGGTGAAGGTTTTTCCAGTGCCTGTTTGACCATAGGCGAATATTGTTCCTAGAAAGAAACACAATCCACAATGTTACTAGTGATGTCAGCATTTTTTTTTTTTAAATGTAATTTAATTTTTTATACAAAATCTGAAGTGCCTCAATTGTCTTTATTTTTTATTAAGAATAAATATAAGGGGGATTAAAAGGGATTGCTTTTTGTTCATCAAAGTCTGCATTACACAAATATATCTGTACATAGTTCTGTTCACCATTAACATCCTGTTTTATGTTTATATTTTTATACATTTATAATCTCATAATTGCAATGCACATCCCTTTGTGTTTCATCTCCTCTAATACAACTAATTTAAAAGAAACTTCCTCAGCTAAACCACATTGAAACATGGAAACAAGGCTCAGGACTTAATCAATAACAATTGCCCCAATGCATTACCTACCGTTATACCCCTCCAATACTGAATCAACAATGGGTCGGGCTGTTAAATTGTAGACATCCAGCTGTTTGCTGTCGGGACTGAATACTGTGTCGAATGTGAAGGTCTTTGGCGGCTCGTGGGGCGTCTCAGTCTTGTTCACAGTAATGGTCCCTCGCATTTCGTCCACAGTGACCGACTGTTTGTGTCCCATCATTTTTTCTTTTTGGTTGAGGGGTCGACATCGCACCACCACCTTCACATTATCGCTGACCTCAGCCTTTTCTGGCTTATCAAGCTTGTTGCTCTGAAATAGAGTTGGTCACAAAGGTGAGATAAACTGGTACTACAGCAGAAAGCAGTAATAATTAGGATTACACAGACAAGTATTGAGGACTCAGTTTAGGACTTAGATTTACGACTTAGTAATGTAGTGAGGTTAGGATGTTGGATGCTGGATGGCCATCACCATACCCCAATTCCATAAAGTCACTGAATAGAGCACCATCTTTCCCTTGTTCCACTACTCCAATGCCCAATGTGGGGGGCTTTTTATACCCCTCTTCCCCAGCCTATCATTAGGCATGGTGATGCTAGATTTATGTTTATTTGCTCCAAAGAGTCCTATTGTATTGAAAATACTTCTCTATAGGGACTAGACAAGCTTTGTGTGTACTATGGGTCTGCTATATCATATCACAATAATAATGAGAGGCCCTAAATACATATTATTTATCTAACTAGCTAACTTACTAGCTCATCTAAATTGGCAAGTGGTGGATATGAATTAAACTCCTCAAGATCTCTAAATCATGTGTTATATTTTAAACATGTTGTTCACACTATAGTGTGACTTACTCTATAACTGAGTATAATAAATATTATTTATTATTACTGTTGGTGAAACACGAAATAAGCAAAAGTGGCCGCCTCTTATTATCACGAATGATAATGGGGTAGATATGTAGGGTGCTGTGACAAGGTAACACAAACTGGTGTTCTGTCAAGTTGTGTTACCCATCGATATGTGCTATTATGAAGCTATGCGAATGCGCACATACAGAGTAGTTTTTTTTATGATAACACGTATTTTTTTTGAGTACACTATATGCATTGAATGTACACAACGAATCTATTTAAACAAACAAATAAACAACCAGGTAATGCAGCCACATAATTAGCTAGTTGGGTTATTTACCCTAAAAGCTAGAAGATACAGTGATTAAACTAAGCTAAGCTAGGATATCCAAATATTCTGCCTACTACACCTGACAACCAAAGTAGTTAGCGTTAATATCCAAATCAGTGTTTTAGCTAGCAATTTAGGCAGATTTACCTAGTTATAAATTTAGGCTATGTTAACACCGGTGTTCTGTTCATTTACGCTACTCATCAATACGTGCCCATTTGCGCACGCGCACATATAGAGATTAATGTATTCATGTATTTTTAATGCATGTATTAAAACTCTTTGCTTTGAAGCATTAAAAAAAAGTATTTTATTGCAGCCACAGCGTTAGCTGTGCTAGTCATCGATATGTGCTAGTTTAAAGCTATGCGCATGCGCACATATAGAGTTTAATGTTTTCTTGTATTTTTATTGCATGTATTGATAACTCAGCTTTGCTCGGAAGCACTTTTCCTATAGAAAGCACGTAGTGGGCCTAATTAAAAAAAAAAAAAAAACATTTTGTTGCAGCCATAAAGTTAGGTTATTTAAGTTACCCTGAAAGCTCTTAGCTACAGTGATTTCACTAAACTATGCAATCCAAATATTCTGCCAACTACACCTCACCCAAAAGCATTTAATAACAACCAAAATGCCGAATACCAGTATTTTTTAACCCAGCCACTTAGCTATTTACCTAGTTATAAATCTAGACTGTGTTAGCACAAATTGACTGACGGTGTTATGTCAAGTTGTACTACTTATCGATATGTGCTATTTTAAAGCTATGCGCATGAGCACATATAACGTTACAATGTAATGTTTTCATATATATTTTACTGTCTCTTTTAATATAAAAAGTACGCAACCCAATTAAACAAATAAAAAATAACATTTTTGCAGACACGGTTAGGTTATTTAGCCTGAAAACTCGTAGCTACAGTGAATTATCTAAGCTGGGCTATCCAAATGGTCTGCCTAACGTTACTACATATCAGCTAAAAGCATTTACTGACAACCAAAATACCCAAGACCAGTATTTTTAGCTATTTATCTAGTTATAAATATACACTATGATGGCACGCGTTGACGTGGAGGCATTAATGGCCAGTAAACAGGCTAGCATTAACCCATATTCAGTTCGCTAGGTCCAAAACAAGCCGAGGTGTTCTGTCGAGTTGTGCTACACATGAATACGTGCTTCCTAAAAGAACTGCGCATGCGCTGACATACACTTACTGATTATTTCTCGTTTTTATTTTAAATAAATCCGTTTCTTGTGTGTTTTAGTGCACCTGGACTTACTTGCATTGCACTTAAGTGTAAATGGAAATACATAATAATAAATACAATATAATAAATAAAAAAGCAGTTTGAAATGACCTCTCATTGCCATAACTTTACCATGATACAGTGATTTATGCTATCCAAATATACTAGCTACATCTACTGAGACTTCTGCTGTATAACTTGCTCTAGTATAGTGCTTTTTGTATTTTTTTACAGTTATATATATACACTAGGGTAGCACGGTTTGACTAGGTAGCACAACTCGCCAGAACACCAGCTAACGTTAGCTACAGTTAGTTGTCCGGACAACCATTGGTATTTGGCTAGCTGTTACCTAGCAGGTTAGCTTAGCTTACGCTAGCTGTTATCCGCCCTTATCCTCCCACAGAACCGGTGCCAGAGCTCATTTAAAGCGTTGGCATTTGAAGCCATAACCAGAAAATGCATTTAACACTCTTATTAAACATTTCCACAGCCATTTTATCCGTTTAATCACATTATAACGGGGGATAAACACCGGCTACGCTGGTAGCAGGCTAGCCCAGCTCGCTTAGCTCACTAACAGCCAACCGCTGATATAGATAAGACAGAGGTGACGCTCATTCATTTAATACAGGGTTTTTAAATCTCTCACCGGCATGTTTGCTCCTTATTGTGCTGTTTTTTAAACAGCCGAAGAGAAAGCGCTGGATTCCCGCTTGGTAAACAATATGTCTGAGGTCATCCGCCGCCGTTACCCGTCCATTCTCAGATGCCCATCCCCAAACGGTGCCGTCAGCCCGGGATACTCTGAGGCTGCGCAGAGCGGTTATTGGAGGATCCAGGCTGGAGGATGGAAATCTGCCCTCAGTGGAGATCACCACCGCCCTCACACATCATCATATTTCTCATAGCTTTAGAGGCAAGACATTATTATACAGTACTAGTCAAAAGTCTGGATACACTTTCTCTTTCAATGTTTTTCTTTATTTAACTTATTTCCTGAATTGTAGATTAATATTAAATACATTTAAACGTTTTTTTTATTCCAATTTACACGGCCAACTACCCAACCCACTCACGCCCCAACACCAGGAGGGTGAAGACTAACACATGCCTCCTCTAATATACGTAAAGTTAGCCACCATCTCTTTTCAATCTGTTGCTGATGCAGCATTGGCAAGTAGCATCACAGCGCGTTCGGAGGAAAGCACAGCAACTCGGTTCTGATACATCAGCTCACAGGCGCCTTGTACTGATCGACATCACCCTTTGGAGTAATGAAGGGAGAGAGCGCCATCTACCCACCCAGAGAGAGAGAGGCCAATTGTGCTCCCTCAGGGCTCCGGCAGCTGATGGGAAGCTACATAAACAAGATTCAAACCGACGATCACCTGATCATAGTGGCAGCGCTTAGCCCACTGGACCACTTAGAGCCCGAAATACATTCAAACTTAAAACTAAATTTGTAATGGGGACCTAAACCCCCTGATTGTAGCTGAATTCACCCTTAACTCAAATTTGAAAAATGCTAAAATAAAAAGGGAGTAGTAGTAGTAGTAGTGATGTATGGGTTTAGGGGTGGGGCAGAAGGAAGAGCTGATTGGACTAAACTGCAACAGGATGTCAACAGGGGGCAGTATATTGATTAATTGATTTGCATATTATGAGTGTGCGCACGCTATAGTACACAGAATAAGAAAGTGATAGGCCCATGCAAAAAAAAATTCTATATTTTTACACTATTAATAAGCTTAAAGTCTATCCACACTTTATTAGTAGAATTCTTAGGACCCTGACATTTAAAATGAGGCACTGAGAGCTTTGAAAGTGCTCAGGTAATAAAAAAAAACACTGTTTATACACACATTACCTTGAGCTAAAAAAATAATTCAGTGGAAATTAAAATATCTCTATAATATTGATGCATTTCCAGAGGAAAAAAATGCAAGCTGTTCCCCTATCATCTGCACTCTCTTCTACAGTGCCATTTAATATTATATTTATTTATTTATGCCATAACTTTATTTGCTAAGTCAAGAGAATATTAAATAGTGCTCAGGTGCAATTCTAGAGTCTGTGGGGGCCTTAGACAAAAATTCACACAAACTGAGAGCAACAGTTTTGACATTAGGAAAATTCTGTATCAAAAAAACACTAAGATTACACTAAAGATATGGAAAATACTGCACTAATGCACCATTGTTCATTTAGAGTACATTTTTTTGCATCTAAATTTAAGCATAACTTAGCATTCATCCCTTCACAGATACACTAGATACACTACTCTGCTGGCTAAGTCTAAGTAAACATAAGGAATAAATAGACACTAGTGTAAGCTATGTTATCCAGCTGTCTCTTATTATATTTAGGGCTATACCAACAGCATTTAGCTATTTTATTTTTAATTTAATCATTATTATTTTAACCTCTCTCCACCTTCTTGTTTTTTTTCCTTTTTCTTTCTCTCTATTTATTTTGAATGCACACCTCTTGCAACAGGGACAAGTGGACTCAAAGAGGGCTCTCTTAGGGAGGGTAGACATTTCCTACTGCCCTTCCAACTAGCCTGGGGCCCCAAGCAGACCAAAATGATTCCCTCTTTTTTCCAGAGTTATGAAGTTAATAAACCACAAAATAAAAACATCAACACAACATCATTTATAATTTATTTTTTATATTCCCAGAGTTCAAAAAAATAAAGTGACCAAATATTAAGGGTTAGCTTTAAGTAAATTACAGGGGGTTAAAGGACAACGTCATCTTCTTCCTGTATTGAAAATGAACTTCAAACAGGTTTCACGGCTGTATAATGACAAACCTACAAACCTACCCTGTATAGTTACTGCATTCAAACATCAGAATCTTGTGCTCTCAGAGACAACCTCAACAATCTCATCGTCCATTTAACAGTTTTTTGTTCAAGTGTCAATAATACAAGCAGGTTTCATCTAAATCATCATTTCCCTCAAAGTGCATATGACCATCAAAACCCCAAGCAAAGGCACTAGTATCTGTCATAAGTGATGGGCGACATAGAGGAACACGTCTGAGCAGGATCTGGGGTTTGGTTGTGTCTGCTGACTGAGACGAGGCATGCGGTGCACGGAAACATATTGGAGAATATTGCTTTCTTATAGAGTTCCTTATGTAACAGACTCACTCCATGTGAATCCAAAGCAACAACAACACACACGCGCGCACACACACACATACGAGGACAGTGGCACTCAGACTACTTTGTCCAATATGTCCAGAATACTGTTGCGGAAGAGGCCTGTTCGTCCAGTGATCTCCTGGGTCACTAGGACCCTCCCATCCAGTCGAGGCCTTTGGACCAGTACCAGCTCTCCTTCCAGAAGGTTCAGCTCTGCATCAGTCTGTGCATTGTATCCCATCAACACCCGGTGTCTGAAAGAATGGATATGAAAATTAAAGGAATTTGGCATTAGTAAACCTTTATTTAAACTTGGAGATAATTGAGGGTGACCTCTTATTTATAATGTACCTGAGAAAATGCATAGAATATTGATTAAGAAATAAGAAATTTAGATTTATATAGTTTCAAACATTTGATATAAAATGAGTAAGATAAATTATAATCGACCAATTTAAGGGTCAAAATATAGTTAAAAAAAAACAAAAAATAAATAAATTAAAACATAAAATAATAGTGAAGAAAATAAAGAAAAAGAAGATAAGACAACAGTTAAAGAAATAACTAATTACCCATAATTTATCACACTTTAATTGATTTAAAAAAGATCATTTTGTGGAGGTCTCTTAAATATTTTTTTGGTGATAATAATCCAGAGCAGAGTAGCCTGTCACAATACTTGTCATTAATAAATGTCAATGCTGTATTTTTTATCATATGATATTGATTTAATTATCATATCATTGCCCTTAACAATGGTGCATTTGGAATATTATGCTTTCATATTATTAGTGGCATAGTAAAATTATCATTTTATATTTTACATAGGTTCTACCTTGGCTCATAACAATTAACAAAATGTATATATATATATCATATCATCATCAATTCAAATCATTGGCTTGGTCAGGGCTGGGATTGACCACATACCTGCTGGGACTGGACTGGGAATTGATTATTGGTGGCTTGATGGTTAAAGGGAGGCCATCCACAGTGGAATGATTCTGAGCAGGTCCTTTTCTCTGCAGAAGCGTCTTTGTGTCTTTAAGAACTGACGTGCTTCCGTCCCGACCCAAAATCGCAGATGGGTTCCAGTGTTCCAGAGCCGCAGAGGAGCTCTGAGAGTTCCCCATTATCTGTGTTCCAGAGGACAGTGAGCTCAACCTGGGCGTGGTCTGGGAAAGTTCTTCAGTGGAGAAACGCACTGTCTTCACAGGCTGAAGAAATGAGAAATAAGACAGGTGGGCATGATCAGATCTTATGAACCACATTGTCTACTCTTTCTATTTATTTCATTTGGGGTATTTATCTTTAACTATTTTGTATATTCTATTTTTATTGTATTCCTTTATTGTACTTTTATCTATATATCTATTTAATAACAGCTCCTGGGTGTAAACTGGATCGTGAGATCACAATTTCGTTCCACCTCATGTACCACATAAGATGCGAATGACAATAAAATCTCCTTGAATCCTTGAATCCTTGAGCAGTATTTCTTCTTTTCCACTGATTTGAGCAATAAACGACTTGAATGGCACAAAATATCTGCCAATAGAATCATATCAGAAATAATGCTATTCTTCTTCTTTATACTACTTTATTTTTCTATAAATTAACTGTATATGAGCAAAGGTGGATAGAGGTAGATCTTATTATAGGAAGATTTGATAATTGCTGCTGTAAGCTATCAGTACATTAGCAATATTTTATGAAAAGCTTAATTCAACTTAATGTTGTATAAAATGCCTAGAACAGAGGTCTAGTTTTTGTTATTTTCCCCCACTATATCAAAGTCCTACCAAAGGTGAGATCCCTACCATGGTCTATGTGTACCACATCATTCAATATATATATATTTTTAATTTTCCATTGTATTTTTTCTCCATTGAAGTTATCCAGAATATGAACAAACACATAAGGAATCATGTAGTAACTTAAACATGTTAAACATGTTAAACAAACCAAAATACACTGTGAAACATTTAGCTGCTCTTATCTAGGGTTTTTTAACTTGCGGTTTCTGAAGCTGTTAACTTAGTGGGAAGAGAGGGAACTCTTGCTCTTTCTTTCCTGGGGCGATCCTGATGAGAGCCAGTTTCATCATAACATTTTTGATGGTCTTTGCGGTGAATGCACTTGAGGATACTTTCAAAGCTCTTGAATTTCTTAAAATATATTTTTTCTTTCCTTACTCAAGTAGTTCTTGCCGTAATATGGTTTATTACTCAAATATGTTTATTCACTTTATACCCAACTCTACATCTTCACAACTTTACAACTGATGCTCTCAAACACATTAAAAGGCAAAAAAGTATTTAAATTATTTAAATTAAATAACTCTTTATAAGTTCAGCACAGCTGTTAACTGAAAGACATTCCAGGTAGGACTACTACTATGAAGAATTTAAAATATAAAACATATTCTGGTTTGTTACCAAATACCTATGTTTTTCTTTATAGTCAGATTCCATTACTTAATTAAATACCACATAAATACCACAAAATTATCCACATGCTATAAAGAGCATCACACCTTTACATATATATATATATGAAAAATAGTTTTATTTACCTTTTCTGTGTTGTACTTATATGAATCTGGCTTAACCAGAATGGACTGAGGTGAAGTAGACGTTTCTTTTGGGAGGGAATATTTGGCATCCATTGTATAATAGCCACCACCAGAGGGTGTCAGTCCTTCACTAGTCCAGTGTTGAGGCTTCATGGGATTTGTAAACAAACCATTTCTCTTCCTGGGGAGAACAGGGGAGCGGCCAAATCCGTAGATCTGGCCCAGATCCTGAGGCGGGGGCTGGAAGCTCTGGGCTGCACTTTGGGAATGGTAGCTGTTTCGGTGGGGCGACCCTGATATTAAAAAAGGGAAGAAAAAAATAGAGAAATAAAATCAAAATACAACTATAAAGGATCATTCTCTATTAGTCTTTCTATTAGTATACCATTGCAGGCTGATGCATGGATCACTATGATAACACTACAGATTAAAACACTAAAAAAACAATCAATTTCTATTTACATAAATATCTGTACGCTTCCTGTGCATATTTAGGGGTTTTCAAAGGCATTTTATGAATAAAATCTGTGAGTACCTCCACAATGCTGATTAGATAAAGGTTTCAGTAAAGGGACTGAATCATACCCGTCTCTTGCACTTTATTTATTACCCTGAGAACCACTTGTCAACATATACAGCTCTGTAAAAAAAAATAAGAGACCACTTAATAATGTTTTTTTTTTTCTTGATTTTACCAAACTGAAACTCTCTGGAATATAATCAAAAGGAAGATGAATGCTCACAAGCCATCAAACCAAGCTGAACTGAACTGAATTTGTGCACCAGAAGTGGCATAAAGTTATCCAAAAGCAGTGTGTAAGACTGGTGGAGGACAACACGCCAAGATGCATGAAAACTGTGATAAAAAACAGGGTAATTCCACTAAATTTTGATTATTAAAACTTTATGAATATAAACTTGTTTTCTTTGCAAAAAAATCATTTTTGCCACTAATATTGCTATAATAACATATATAGTAATAATACAATAGTACATCAATACAATTACATAATTTTAAAGAGCAATACTCTTTTAATTATTAATAAATTGGAAGATGTTTGTTTTGTCCTGCCTGTCAAATGTTTGGTGTACAATTTTAAATATAACATTATTTCCCTCAATTATAGTCAGTGCTGCTGCACACGAACTAAATTCTGTACAGGACAACAAGACTGGGTAAAGTTTAAATTAATGCTTATTTTAATAAATATGTATGTAAACACAATGGGCACCACTTATAATCACAGGTCAGATAAAATTAGCCAATATTTAGCCAGTATTTATCATGATATGCCTGTGTGTTCATATTTTGTGACATCTCAGTAGCAAAAACCTTGTATTTCCATTTCAACGATTTTTAATTCTATAATACTAGTTAATCTTTACATTATGCCACATTTGTAGGATGTATGAACCAATAGCATCGCTATACAATTATTTTGAATAAAAAGCCTTTACACTGATTTCAATTAAGAGCTAAGACAGTTTTTCCCCTTTCTGGGGGCTGTTTGTATATGTGGCATGTTCATGTAAGCTGTTAACACAGTGTTAATATACATTACCAGTCAAAAGTTTGAACGCCTCTTAAATTCAGAAGCCTTTCACTATTTTAAAATGTTCTGCAAAAAAAGTGTTTTAGATTTCTTTCTTATATGACAGTTTTGCACATTCTGGCTGGATTTTCTCAGTCAGCTTTAAGAGGCAGAGTCACCTGGAATGATCAGCTTTCAGTTAACAGCTGTGCTGAACCTGTTAAGAGTTAATTACTTGAATTGCTTGCCTCTTACTGTGTTTGAGAGCATCAGGTTGTAAAGTTGTGAAGAGGTAGAGTTGATATACAGTGAATAGCCCTATTTTAATAATGTTCTAATCCATATTATGGCAAGAAGTACTCAACTACCTGAAATTTAAAAAATCAGCAAAAACGTTATGATGAAACTGGTTTTCACCAGAGTTTCCAGCATCAGAAACCACAAGTTAACAGCACCCCAGATAGGAGAACCTAAATGCTTCACAGGGTATTTTGGTTTATTTAATACTTTTAAGTTACTACATGATTTCTTCCTTCATAGTTCCTTCATGTTCCTTCATAGTCTGGATGACTTCAGTATTTATTTACAGTGTAAGTGAAGGTGTGTCCAAACTTTTGACTGGTACCGTATACATGAGGATAATGTAGTTTTTCATAATGTATCCCCTTTAAAACAGGTTTACAGTGTAAACACAAGCTCTTGGCTGCATTCGTTTAAACCAGGCACTTCTGCTTGTGCATGATGTGATACATATTGTGCAATGTGAAAATATTGTGATGTTATTTTTGCCACATTCCAAGTTGTCCTCCAACAACCCAGACAGATGCTGGATGTTGCTGCTGTGCGGTTCTCACCTCTGTGCGAGGGCTGGAAGGCCCGTCTGACCGTGTCCCAGCCAGGCTTGCCTCCCGCCTGAGGAGCTCTCGACGCTCCGCCAGATGACACGGCCGGCTGAGGCGGCATGGCAATTACTGGGGCAGCAGAAGTCCCATCAGTCTTAACTTTATCCAGGGCCAGCACCACAGCCTGGGGCTTCTGGTGCGTGTATCTCTTTGTGGACACAGAAGCGCTCGCGATGGGTGCAGCCGGCTTCAGCTGCTCCAAAAACCTCGCAGACGTTCTGCAAGAAACGAGTCAACACTTAACAGAACACAATAGACGGCCATTCCAGAACATGTCAAAGAGCTTAAACATGCCACACCCAGAGATTATGACTGTTTGATGCACGTCCCAGTGTGAGCTGGTGAGCGTGAGTTCTTTTTTTTTTTTTTTTTACTGCTGGCTGCTGATTAGACATTTAAAAGAGAACTTTTGTGCTTACCTGAGCACAGGTGTGACATAGTTGGCAGGCAGGATGCCCACTTTGCCAGTCCGGAGCGATAGGCCACGTAACCAGCCTTCCTTAAACTTCCCATAAACTCCCACCATCTCGCCCTTCCGCAGTTCCAGCTCCTCGGGCCGGTGGGGGCTGTACGAGTACAGCGCTGCACACCTACAGAAACAGACCTGTCTGCATTAAACCGCTCTGCTGCCTAACCACAAGAAAAGCAAGCCACAGTGAAAAAAGTGCACATCACTGATTTACAGATAAGAGATTTCTGATGAATGACAATAGGGCCATTCCCTAAGAACACCTCATTTAAATATATGCTTAGAGCATAGAAAAAAAAAACACGAATCTTTAGAATATTTCTAGATTTTTTTTTTACTTAATCTGCATTCTCTGTATCATTAAACACTTGATTACCGTGGAGAATAATTAGAATTATTTCTAAACTCACAAAACACCTACAACAGAGGTCAATGGGCAATTGCTTCTGTAGATATTTCAGCAGAAGGAATTCAGTAAAAATCTCAGCCAGATTAGCAGTTATATGCTAGTTATGTAACACACTTGCTATCTAACTACATAAGACCAGTTTTTTTGCCTTTATAAATCCTTTCAACTTTAAATTATAAAATTCATACCACATACTGAATAACAACACCAGATACTAGAATTAATACAGGATAATGCATAATTCATAGTGGATACTAAATAATTTATAGTGCATTCTGAATAATTCACAAAAGACACAGATTAATTCATAGATCATACTACATAGCTAAAAGTAGGCTGAATAATTCTTAGTGGATACTGAATACATCATTCATAGTGCACATAAATAATTCAAATTCAAGTATTCACTAAATAATTCATATTGGATACTGTATAAATTACAGTACTGAAAATGTATAGTAGATACATAATAATTCACAGTGGATAGTGAAACGTTCCTTGCAGACGCAATAACTAATAGTGACTACAGAATAATTCATAGGGGATAATAAAAAATAATTAAGTGGATACTGAGTATTTCATAGAATATTCCAAAAAAGATCATAGGATCAATAAATTATTATTTAAGTAATTGTTGAATAATTGATAGTCAATACTCAATGGATTGTTGTAGTTATTCAATAATTAAATCACTGATATTAATAAATTATTGAAAATACTAAAAAACTGATTATAAATGTGAAAGGGGTTAACCATTTAATGTACTGTATATAGGGCTTACTTCTCTCCTATAGCCTGAAGGCTTTTCTGTAATGGAAGCCTTGTTTTTAAAGCTGCATCAAACCTGACACTAAGTGAGCCTTTAGGCAATAACCCGTTAATGGAGAAGCTAAACCATATTTTTAAAGCTCTACCAGACCCCTGTCATGCAAATATGTACTGTATTATATACACAGTATATTAGAACATAAACTGTATATATAACATACTGCATTAAAAATGTATTTTATACTGTATCATTCAATGTTTTCTTTATTTCTGGATTTCATTTATTTTCTAATCTGTAGATTAATATTAAAGACATGAACACTATTAAGGGACACGTATGGAATTATATAGTAAACAGTAATAAAAGTGTTTGTCCTCCACAATCCCCTGAGCTAAACCTGATGAACTGAGATGCTGATTTGAGGTGATTTGAGATGAGCTGGAGCTTCACAGTGTGAAGGAAAAGCAGTAACTATTTTTCAGCACCTCCAGAAACTCCTTCCTTCAAGACGCTGAGAAATCTATTCCAGGTGACTCTCCCTCATGAAGACAAGCTATTTTTTATGATCAGCAATAAAGCAATCAATTAAGCTAAATATGGAACTTAGGAGAATCTAAAGTAGAAAACATATTCTCTTTTTTTTAAACATGTTTTTACAGAATAATCCAGCATGTGCTCCTGTATAGCTTTAATATAGTCTTCAAGATTAAATTTACAATGTAAAAAATCAAAAAGGAAGAAAACACTCTGAATGAAAAGAGGTGTGTCCAAATTTTGACTTGTACTATATGTGTGTTAAGGTTAAAACTAGAGATTAGTAACCAAATGTAAGGAAGGAGAGATACTCACACACTGATAGAGAGCTGCTGGGTGGAGGACTGTTTGCTCTCTGGGGGAGGTGGAGGGGCCTGGGGGTTGATCAGAGCCATAGTGATGGTTGGAGGAGCTTCACCATTCATTTTCCTTTCACCCTGCAACAGAAAAAAATATATATATAAAATATAAATATTACCTTTCTGGGACATTTGGGATAAACCTGTGCCTAATGATTAGAGATTAGAATCTGACCAATATGCAGCTTTTGTTGTGTAGCTTCATGTCAAGTCAAAAAGCTTTCAACAGACAGGATTAAGCCCTAGTCTTATGTTATATTGGGAAACAGTGGAACACTGCCCCTTAAAGTTTCAACAGAAATCTGCTGAAAGATATATCCACACCTCCAAAGTTCAGCCACAGATGTCCACATCGTCCAAGTCAACCCCAATCCATTCAACAGTGTTGAAATCTGGACACTGGGATCATCAGATCTGAGAACAGCCACTGCTTAAGCATTTACATTGTTTTATTTTTTATTTTTTCTCTGCAGTTTAAATTGTAAAGGGTGAATGTGTGGATGGAAACAAGAGGCTCGTGGACCATGGCATTAACAGAACATGGAACTACGCAGCATTTACGAATATTGTGAACGATATTATACCCTGAAATATCAGCCACCCCTAATTATCACAGCAGGGTACTACTTTTTCTTGCTGTTCTCATTTCCCATATATTATTATATATCTACTAAAAACATATTATATCTGTCCAGTATCATTTATTTCACTTAATCCTGAATAAATTGAGAAATATGAAGTGCATTATTAGTATCATGACATTCTGGATCATTGACTTCTGTTACAAATCTGACTCAAATACAAATTCTTGTATTTTTTTTTTTAAATATCTCAGTTAGGGGTGTGCCATATCACATTATATGCAATAATAAAAAATGTATATACATTTTTTAATTTTCATTTTGTTGCAGTAGTGTATTCTTGAATTTCTTTTTTTTTTATTTAGTGTTTTCTCATATAGCCAAAAGTATCGTTTTGGTAAAAAAATCCATGAAATATCCATGAAGATATTATTTTAAGGCCATATTGTCCACACCTTCATGGAACATCGTATTAAATTCAGCAGATACATACAGGCAGCTGTGCCTAAATTATGAAACATTTTTCATGTTTTGGCTACCTGTGCATAAGTCTTGTGAGACACATTTAACACCTTGCAATAAAAAAAAAACTGTCTGCTTTAATTAGGCCTATTTATGCAAAATGAGCTTGGTCAAACTGTTCCTACACAAATTTACATTTTACTTTTACTCAACTTACCTTATCATATATTTCACTAAGCCATATACCCCAACATAAAAGCTGACAACATCTCAACATCAGAAAGTGGCTCTGCAATGTTGCACTCCATTGTGACAACAGATTACAGCCCACCAGTCCCACTGCTCCAATTATCACACATCAGCTCCAATTTTAATCATTACAATGAAGCATAAACAAATCAAAGCCATCAACACTCATTTGTTTGAAGCACTTTACTGGCAAGGAGCTCCATTTTACTGTCACGCATCCCAGTTACTGATGTTCCTGTTATAATGTATGATAATGTTTTATAATAATTCCAAACTCTTTCCCTTTCTTTTTTTTTATTCCAGTTTGGTTACATAAGACAACACTAAACATCTCTGACAAGCTTATGCAGCACTAAAGAGCTGACTCAACCAGGAAACAGCCGCAGACGCTGGCTTGTCCCAAGGTGTGGTTACAAACTGTTTAGGAGGCACAACTGAGAGAGCTGAGAATAGAATTTGACTCATGGGTATTTTTCAGTGACTCAAACCGAGTCCTCACATTTCCGCACACCAGAGTGCTAGGATTATCACTGCCCTGCTACTGTTCAGCTGCTTCATGATGCAACCAAAAACCAAGCTGATTAGCTCTACTGTGACCTTCACTGATAAATATTGGCAAATCTAACAAAATCAGGCATGATGCATCTCGCAGTATCTCGCATCACCCTTATCTTTCTCTGCACATGTAATATAAGATCAGTACCTACAGTAATGCGGCACGGCGAGCGGCAGCGGCTTAGAGAGGTTTAACTGAAACTGCCGCTTATGATGCTGCTATTTCGGTCTTGAGGAAAAGTGCAGCGGTGCCGTGGAGCAGAAGTAATTGGAGACGAAGTCAGCACTTCCGATCTCAGAGACAAGTGACGATCGTTTTCAAGGGGAGATGAATGACAAAAGAATTTGCTTCTGGTGCTTTCGTTCAAGGGTACAAAGTAGCAGAGAGCACAGTAAATCACTGCATTAATATAAAAATCCTCTTGGATCTCCATTTTTGAAACTGATCACTTTTTTGTGTAGTTGTTTTTTATTTTGTATTAAAATGTCAGAATAAAGGGACCAACAGAAATGTTCCAAAATAACTAGTATATAAAAAAGCTATAATGGAGAAACAAGTTTTTTGTGTGAGACAATATCATGTTAAAACAACACTGTTTTTTTTTTAACATAAACTTATATACTTTGTACTTTGCAAGTTCAGAATTGTATGAAATGTTGTGATATCATATAAAAAAATCTCTTTAAAAGGACTAAAAGGATTTTTTTGAAATGACGTATGCAGGTAATAAAGATACAGTAATTGATGATGCCCAATCCAGTTACCTATTTCTACACACCTAATGAGAGAGAGAGAGAGAGAGAGAGAGAGAGAGAGAGAGAGAGAGAGAGAGAGAGAGAGAGAAAGACAGAGAGAGAGAGAGAGAGAGAAATAAGGCAGACAGGAAGAAGAGATAAGAGAGAAATGTACATCAAACATAGCTAACATACAGCTCAGAAAAAAATTAAGAGAAATAAACATTGTTTAGAAATGGCTGAAATAACAAAAAAGATGCAGAGCTTTCAGACCTCAAATAGTGCAAAGAAAACAAGTTCATATTCATAAAGTTTTAAGAGTTCAGAAATCAATATTTGGTGGAATAACACTGGTGTTAATCACAATTTTCATGCATCTTGGCATGTTCTCCTCCACCAGTCTTACACACTACTTTTGGATAACTTTATGCCTTTACTCCTGGTGCAGAAATTGAAGCAGTTCAGCTTCTTCCTCTTGATTATATTTCAGAGGTTTTCAGGGTATTAAACCCTGTTGCTCACTGAATGTGCGTTACAGCGTGCAAAAATTCAAAATCATTGTCTTTGGTGCCACACTGCACTTTGACAGTACCGCATTAAAGCCATACAGAGACATAGGAAGACAAAGTGGATTACATTACAGGACTTAACCCTTGCACAAAGTAAAGCAACCAATCTTATGGCAAATAAAAAAGTTAAGTTAGCACAGCTAACAGTACTATGCTAGCCCTGTATATCTCATATCTTTCAACTTATATCTTACAGCCAGTTTGTAAAGAGGTGGTAAACTGAGCAATTTTTGACCAATCCTGATAAATGAAATAAAGCATTCATCACCACTTAATGGTGGGCCTGAAACCTAGAGAAAGGACTGCTATTTCTACCTTCCTGAGTTTTGTGAAGAAATTAGAACTAAAACAATTTGACAGAAACTGCAAAATTGTCTGTAGCAGGACCACACATGTAATGTTGCTTTAGGGGTTAAATACAAATGAAGCTGTGAGACCTGTTTAAGTTTGCTAAGTTAATAGCAGTAGTTAAACCATCTGCGCAAATACAGTACCATTCAAAAATTTTATTAAACCTTAGCCATTTTATCATTTTAAAATGTTATACATTGTAACTTTATACTAAGTCATCCAAACTATGTGGAAAAACATATAGAATTATTAATAAACAAAAAAGTGTTAAACAAACCAGAATATGTTTTATAGTTTAGATTTTTCAACGTAGCACCTCTTGCTTAAATTACAGCTTTGTACATCTTTACTGCATTTTCTCAGTCAGCTTTATGAGGTAGAGTCACCTGGAATGGCTTTCAGTTAACTGTGTTAGCTGTGCTGAACTCGCAAGAGTTAATTACTTGATTTTTTGCCCTCCTAATGTGTTTGAGAGCATCAGTTGTAAAGTGGTGAAGATGTAGAATTGTTGTGGCACCCTTAAAATGTGGTCACATTAAAGTAACTATTTATTTTTAATATTTATTATTTATACATGTTCTTTTGGTCTTTGAATAGGTTATTGTACTATAATGTGATGCCTCCAGCCCTGTAGAGGGAGCTCTTTGTTTTCTCTGTCATTCAGATTTTATCTAGGCCCAACTGCTACTACCAACGTACACACCATAGGGGGTGTAACACTGGTATACATAGAATAACCCTATTTGAGAAATGTTTTAATCCGTCTAAATAAAGAAAAAAATATTTTAAGAAATAAAGGTCAGTCAATCTGAAAAATGTCTAACTTTTAAGTATCCTTAAAGCTCCACTAGGTAGGATTGAGATTTTGTGCTCGTGGGCTCCCCCTACAGTTGTAGAGTGTAATAAATGTTTCAGGCGGATTAGTTTCTCTTTCTCGTTTTCTGGCTTTCACAGACATATTCGGTCTCTTTCCAGCTTCTGCCAGAGTGTCTGTATGTTAGTTTGTAAAGAATGAACCAGTAGTCCTTGTAGAACTGTTAGAACTAAAGGTCGGAAAGCAGGTCGCAGTTCTCGCGAGCTTTGGTCGAGGACGCCTAGGAAAACTTACAGAGTCTGGTTTGAGCCCAGAGGAGCCCGGCACAGACACGAGAGCACCGCTATTCCTCCTATTACACCTCAATGCAGCGCTGAAGGAGTTTCAAGCTGTAATTTCACTTCTTTAAAAAGATAAAAAATCAAGAAAATCCTACCTAGTGGGGCTTTAAGTGTAATCGCAAAGACCAGCAAAAACATTATAATGAAACTGGCACTCATCAGGACCATCCAAGGAAAGGAAGACCAAGAGTTACATCTATTGTACGTGAAAAGTTAATCAGAAACGGCAAGTTAACATAACCCCAGATAAGAAAACCTAAATGCTTCACAAAGTATTTTGGTTTATTTAACACGTTTAAGTTACTACATGATTCCTTAGGTGTTTCTTCATAGTCTGGATGACTTCAGTATTCATTTTCAATGTTTTTTTAATGTACTAAACTTTTGACTGTTACTGTATACATAAGCATACTTCTGATTGATAGACACTACACTGCTTTTAGACAGATGCAGTGTTGAAAAATGCAGAAAACAAACATGAAGAAAAGAAGAAAAGACCAAGAACCTTACTGATCCTAATGTCAAGTGAACCTCTCTAATTCCCACCATTTCTCACACACCCAAAACAGGCTTCTGCTCTCTAATAAAACATATTGTGACACAATTTATAATTGTGATTTAAACATATAATCACATTACCCAGCCCTCCTAGAAAGGCATCTAGAAACCTAGGAATGGTCTCTGTCTAACAAACTTGTTTGTGTTAGTCCCCAGCTTCAGCCGAGCCCTTCAGCCAGCACTTATCTTATTATGTGACATTATTGACTTCACAACCAGAAGTGACAGAGCGTGTGGTGGCGGCGGTCTGATGTGAGCGGACAGTGGTAGCGCTGTTCCTCACGCGCTGTCAGCTTCGGATAACCTGTGAGATCAGAGTGAGTTCACACTTTGACCTTATTGCAGCTCCTCATCCAGCCTGTCGCCGGTTCAGAGCACCAACACACTCACACACACACACACCTCATAAACAATAACAGCAGGGGTGTGCTGCTAGCATATTAGTGGTGCAAGGACCATCAAAGCACAGTCACACCATATTTGAAATAATACCATGTGATTAGGATTTACAACCCAGTGAATCACGAAGTCATCGCACGCAGCTTAGAAATCGGTGCAAAATACTGTGTATCTAATGTTCAATGGTTTTTCAATACAGCACACAAGCTAGCAGAAATGTACATCCTTTTTTAAATTGGCTTGGAAACACCAAAGTGGACAGATTTAAGCTCTTAGACCCCTTTCACACCTAGAAATTACATGCAACCTGGGTAATTAAATCACAAATCCTTGCCAAAACACATAGGCGTAGTTACATATTTACACCTGGCATTTTAAATGCGTCCCTGGTAATCCGATCACAAATGGTTGCCAAAACACCTAGTCTTTTACAGCTGCCATTAAAATGCATCCTGGATGATCTGATCACATGTGATCGCCAAAACACACATAGCCTTGATTTTCAACGATCAGCAGCCATGGACTCCTCTAAACAGCTGCCTATTTTAAATTAACAGATGCCCATGAAGCAGGAGAAACTACACGAATATAGCAACATGTGTTCAGGTACCTGTTTTTCTATTTGCAATGCTAAAATCCACTGTTTCTTCTTCTTTGTGAAATACTATAGGTCTCTCTGAGTTGTATATGGATGCTGTATATGTACTGTGTCTCAGCCTCCCTTGTCTGCAGTAGCAAGTAAAAGGGAAACCTCAGAAATACGAGTTGATCAGGAAAACTTTAGGGTGTCTACATCAACCAGTGAGCTCATGGCCTCGCCCACCTCGGCTCAGGACCGCCCACAGACAGAGCTGAACCCGGGCTACAGCGTTAGAAGCTATAGCTAGAAGGATGAGCTAACAGCTCTGTTCACTCTGTTTACAGCTTCTGTTTACTAAGCTAGCTGAGACAGCATTAGCGATCTTGTGTACGTAACTATAGGTTTATATTAGATCCCTGGTTGAGTCTGTGTTTTACTGAGACCTTAAATATACACTAGGTTATTCACACTGCCACGCTGGGCCGCTTGAGTCTGACGTTAAGTGAAGTTTAAGGGTTAAATTTACCTAGCACTCAGTGCTGTATCTATATAACTAAGGCTGTATCTCTGAAAACATTTTGTCCTTTGAGTTTTAGAGCTGTAAAATTGACTTTGGGAGGAAGGAAGGTAGGTGTTCTCTTCTGTAGTGCTGTTGGCCGATCAGAGGTGGTATATTTGCCTGTATGAATATTCATGCGCAAGAGCCAAAATCCTGTCCTTCTTCAGAGACCACTAATCCAGTGAACTAAAGCAGGGCTAAACAGAAACACCTGAGCACTTTTTTTTTTTTACAAAAAATGGCTCACATGGCATTCATTCATACTAGAGACCACTAAAATGACTTTAAAACGATGGAAAGAGACATTTCGGAAAATAGAGATTAGCATGAACGATGGAGGTCAAAGTGAGGTCTGGAAAACTGAAAGAGCTTTCAAATAGAACTGATCGTAGGACTGCTAGAAAGACACATTATTCTGCCTACAATTTAACTCAAATTTTGAATGTTAGAGCTGTGGATGAAACCACACCTTGACAATGAATTTAACATGTTCCAGTAAGAGAATTCTACACTATTTTAAAGAAGCAAACATCTCACCAAATGTAACAAAGATGAAGATGGCAAGATTTTAAACCATCCTCAAAATCCACATTATATCAGCCGAACATAAAAATAATAATAAAAAAATCTAAAATCTGTGCATAGATATCAAAAGAATCCCCAACAAATTTCCCAAAAACAAAAAACAACAAATATTAAATACATAACGAGAAGTAAAATAACATTTTAATAGCTGCTACAAACATATTATAAGCTGTGGCGTTTGCCAAAGAAGTTGCACTGAACAATGACTACAAACAAACTATGAGATTATAGATGACCAAACTATTATAGGTATTGTTTATTTGCTGTGTTTCTCCAAACGTTTGTGGACACCTCTTGTAATTAAAGACATTCAGCCACTTTATGGTTGTTTAAGCACCTATTGCTCACACGGATGTAAAAATGCACACACACACCGCTTGGCTAGTCCCTGTAAAGATGTACTGACAATAGAATACAACTCTGGAATTGATAAACAACAGCATATTTCTATCTATCACCAGAGTGCTGCTCGTGACCAGGTTTTGTTGAACAGGGCTGGTTGTTTTCTCTTTGGGTGGGCTGAATTTGAATGTGCACTGGAGGAGGCTTCACCTCCTACATCAATTCTGCGGACGTGCAACGTGTGTTGCTTCATCTACACTCCCTGAGGTAGCTTAGAACACGACTAAAAACGTAGGGAAATGTGTTTATATATTATACATATTAATGCTAAAAATGCCATCCATCAAAATAATGGATAAATGTCATCCCAGTCATATTAAAAATCGTTTAAATCAATTATTTTTTCTCTGAATTAGAACAACACGCAGCCTTTTCACATATGCTGCCTAGGCTTGGACAATAATTCTATAATAATATAAAATGTGTCTAAAGTTTTCTTTAAAATTTGTGATCTGATTTTTAAACATATGTCCAATATTTCAATAAACACATTATTTACAGCATTTTAACAATGACTGACATTTATAACAGGGCACATTTTTCAGAAGTACAGACATTGTGGGAAACCTTGCCAAATACTAAAGACTAATACGAGTTTTTTTGTAAACTATGAAGGTGAAAATTGCCTTTATAAAAGGCTCTTCACCGGCAGTGTTGATAATAACTAAGCTCTTAGTGCTTTAAATTACAGGTACTGTGATTAAATCACATGAGCTGTGGAGCACAAACAATCATTTTAGCTCAAACGTAATGAGGATTACCCCAAAGGCCCCTGTTTATTTATTAATGGGACTTTTCCTTCAATCCACAGATTAAATAACATTAAATACATGCAAATATACAAGTAAATCCATAAAATATCAAACTGCATCAACATCATTGTTTTAATCACTGTCTTAATTGTTAATTTAAATACCAATTTCAGTGTATAAAGTAAAATACACAAACACGTGCCATGTTTGTTTTATTATTCCTCAAATCCACATGAACAACAGAATATTTTGCTAATGATCATTCATCATATGCAGTCATAAGATTTTAATAGCCAAGAAATACGTTTCCATGGCTTGGCTGAATTTCTTAATAAGGTTAAATCAGCACTGGAACTTAAGCAATAGATATTTCTGATAGCTAGGTAAAAAATTAAGAGACCACGTAATTTTCTAAATTAGTTTCAGATTAGTTGCTATTTATAGGTTTATGTTTGAGTAAAAATGAACATTTTTGTTTTATTCTATAAACTACGGACAACATTTCTCCCAAATTCCAAATAAAAATATTCTCATTTTGAGCATTTATTTGCAAAAAAAGAGAAATGACTGAAATAACAAAAAAGATGCCGAGCTTTCAGACCTCAAATAATGCAAAGAAAATAAGTTAATATTCGTAAAGTTTTAAGAGTTCAGAAATGAATATTTGGTGGAATAACCCTGTTTTTTTAATCAAAGTTTTGCATGTTCTCCTCCACCAGTCTTACACACTGCTTTTAAATAACTTTATGCCTTTACTCCTGGTGCAAAAATTTAAGCAGTTCAGTTTGGTTTGATGGCTTGTGATCATCCATCTTCCTCTTGATTATATTCCAGAGGTTTTCAATTTGGTAAAATCAAAGGAACTCAGCATGTTTAAGTTGTCTCTTATTTTTTTCCAAGGCTGTATATATAAGAAAATTGATAATCGACTAGTGAACGCCCAAATCTGATTCCTACAGTCCTAGTTCATATTGATTTTAGAATTATATTGTATAAACCAAAATTAATTAAAACACTGTGAATTCTGGTCATATCGTCCAGCCCTAAAACTGCCAATAACAATGACCAGCTTAACCAAAACCTGGGGATGCAGCAACAGAACAAGAAGAGAGAGAGAGAGAGAGAGAGAGAGAGAGAGAGAGAACAAGAAAGTGAGTGAGTGAGAGGAAGAGAAGAGATTGAGAAAGTGTTGCGTCTGCTTTTACACAGTGTTGCGCAACCCAGAAAAGGGGAGGGGGTTTGTTGCAAGGGGCCTGTGATAACTGGCCTACGGGCAGGTCATAGTGTGAGGCAGGCAGGCCGAGTCTTCTGCATGCAAGGATGTACCCCACAATCGCCCAGTCAGCTATTAATGGTGCAGAGAGAGATGAGAGAGAGATGGAGAGAAAGAGAAAGAAAGAAAGAAAGAGAGAGAAAGAGAGAGAGAAGAAAGTGAGGGTGGGAGTCACTGCTCAGCCGAGAGGAATAAGCCTTTCAACCAGATAAAGGGGGGTGGGGGGGTGGTGTGGTTGAGCAGGGGGGGGCTTACATAACCACTATATGAGTCATGAGCTTACGGAGCAGCAACAGAGGAGGGGGAATTTTTAGCTCCAAAATTTTAACACGAAACATAGCAGAACAAGGCAGCGGAAAACGGCATAAAATATCATCAAGGTGCGATACAATTTTCACTGTTTTTAAAATAAGACTAATAATAGCATTATAAGCAAATGGTGAAGTTGACGACTGACTCTGTGGAGCCTGTTTACCAGCAGTGTTGATGCTAACTGAGCACCGGGCACTTTAAATCACAGGTACTGTGATGGAATCACATGACCTCAGGACCAAAAACAATCATTTTAGCTCATGCATAATCAGGATTATCTTCAAAAGGTCCCCATTTATTCCAATTGCCAGATTAAGTGACATTAAATACAAGGCAATACACAATGAAATTCATAAAATGTCAAAAGAATCAAATTTATCCATCAAGAACTGCTTTTCCACCAATCTTCTAATAAGCCACATGCACTGCCATTGTGTAACAGCAAGCAATGTATTATAAATGCAGCGTAATAACATAAGAGCATAACTTTCTAAGACTAGTGACCGCCTTTCACAACTGTTTTATAACCATAACTTTGAACCATTGATCTACAATGAAGCTGAAATCAGCTGAAAGTCTATCAAATGAGAACAGAAATACATTGGTCTGCTGATGCTTAAAAATCCATGCCATTACCCACTACGCACACTAACATACCTTGATAATCAAGCATGCTACCAGGCTGGTAAACAGGTGCCATGTTTACCATACTGGTCTGCCTGTATTTCAATATCCATGCAATTACTCACTACAAACACCGCCAAATTATAATAAACAAGCTGGGAACAGGGTGGTAATCAGGTGCAATGCACATTGGCCTGATGATGTTGCATTCAACATGCAATTACTCACTACAACTGCTGCCATATTCTAATAAACAAGCTGGTACCAGGCTGGTAAACAGGTACCATGCACACTGGCCTGCCTGTGTTTCAATAACCATGCAATTACCCACTACATTCACTGCCAAATTATAATAAACAAGCTAGTACCAGGCTGGTAAACAGACCATGCATGCTGGCCTGATTATGTTGCGTTAAACATGCAACTGCCCACTGCACATACTGCTGTATCCTAATAAACAAGCTGGTACCAGGCTGGTAAACAGGTGCCAAGCACACTGGCCTGTATGTGTTTCAATATCCATGCAAATACTCACTACAAATACTGCCATATTCTAATAAACAGGCTGGTAAAAGCCATGCACATTGGCCTGCCTGTTTTTCAATATCCATGCATTTACCCACTACAAATACTGACAAATTCTAATAAACAAGCTGGTACCAGGTGGTAAACATGTGCCATACAAATTGGTCTGTCTGTGTTTCAATATCCATGCAGTTACCCACAACATACACTGCTGAATTCTAATAAACAAGCTGTTAACAGACTGGTAGACACGTGCCATGCACAATGGCCTGATGATGTTGCATTAAACATGCAACTGCCCACTGCACACACCACCATACTTTAATATTTAAGCTGGCATGCCTGTGTTTCAATAACCATGCAATTACTCACTACAAACACTGCCAAATTTAATAATCAAGCTGGTAACAAGCTGGTAAACTGGAGATATGCACATTGGCCTGCCTGTGTTTCAATAACCATGCAATTACCCACTACAAACACTGCCAAATTATAATAATCAAGCTGGTATCAGGCTGGTAAACAGGTGCCATGCACATTGCCCTGTCTGTGTTTTAATAACCATACCATCACCCACTAAATCATTGTCATACTCTAAAAAACAAGATGGTAACAGACTTGTAAACAGGTGCCATGCACACTGGTCTGCCTGTGTTTCAATATTCATGCATTTACTCACAACAAACACTTCCAAATTCTAATAAACAAGCTGGTATCAGACTGGTTAACAGACCTTGCACACTGGCATGATGATGTTGCAGTGGTGTGTGCCCACTGCACACACCACCATACCTTAATATTCAAGCTGGTATCAGGCTGGTAAACAGGTGCCATGTTCACTGGCCTTCCTGTGTTTCAATAACCATGCAATTACCAACTGCAGAGACTGTCATAATCTAATAAACAAGCTGGTACAAGGCTGGTAAACAGGTGCCAAGCACATTGGCCTGTCTGTGTCTCAATAACCATTCAATTACTCATTAAATTACTGCCATATTTTAATAAACAAGCTGGTACCAGGCTGGTAAACGAGTGTCATGCACATTGGCCTGGTGGTGTAGCATTAAACATGCAACTGCCCACTGTACACACCAACATACCTTAATTTTCAAGATGGTACCAGGCTGGCAGGTGCCATGCACACTGGCCTGCCTGTGTTTCAATATCCATGCAATTACTCAGTACAAACACTGACGAATTATAATAAACAAGCTAGTACCAACTGGTAAACAGGTGCCATGCACACTGGCCTGCCTGTGTTTCAATACCTATGCATGCTGCCTGATGATGTTGCATTATACATGCAACTGCCCACTGCAAATGCCACCATACCTTAATTATCAAGCTGGTATCAGCCTAGTAAACAGGTGCCATGCACACTGGCCTGATGATGTTGCTTTAAAACATGCCACTGCACACTGCACACACCACCATACCATAATAAACAAACTATCAAACCGGTGCTATGCACACTAGCCTGCCTGCATTTCAATAACCACACCACTACCTGCTACATGTCACACACTGCTGTACCCTAGTAAACAAGCTGGTAATAAACTAGTAAACAGGTGGCATGCAACAGCCCACTGCCAAAGACAGACCTCTCCACCCACCCACTCACTCTCTCACCCTCCTCACCCCGCTCTCCTCACCTTGCTCAGGCTTCTGCGAGCACTTCCACCTGTCCGCTGCTTGGAGGCCGGGCCGAGCTGGGCTGCTTTCCCCTGGGCAGGTGGTGGAGGTGGAGCCGCGGGTCCGCTGTACTGGGGGTGCTGGCTTTGAGCGTGGCCGTAGACAGGTCGACTGTTCAGGCTGTTCAGGAGGCTGACCTGAGGAGGCCTGGTGGTTGCAGAGACCCGCCTGCGGCCCCTGCTTTGCCTCGTGTCCTGAGGTCGAGATTCCGCACCGTCAACACCCTTGCCTCTCCCGAGGAGTTTGAGAGTGGTGGGATTAGGCTAGGGATGAAGAGAAGAGAAGAAAAGGAAAGAAAGATGTTAAAAGCAGACAATAGAAGATACGTCAAAGCCGCGGATGATGCCTGGCTCCTTCGCATGGCCCTCTCTTTACCTGCCACCTCTCTGTAGCGAGTCCAGTTTCACGAGTGAAGTTTGTTTTGTTCTAAAGAAGGTGGCAGCACAATGCCATTGACTGATTGGTCACCCTTTGGTGCCTGGCCCCCTCTCTCTGGTCAGCTTTGACCGAGAGACAGGAAGCCCGAGCCACTGCTGGTCCTGCTGCTGCCGCTGCTGCTCCTGCTGTTGCTGCTACTGCTTGCTGCTGCGAGCTTTAGAAGAAAGAGAAAGAGAGAGACAGGCAGAGAGAGAGAGAGAGAGAGAGAGAGAAAGAGAGAGAGAGAAAGAGCGAGAGAAAGAGCGAGAGTGCTGCAGCGCTACACACACACACACAACTGATGCTCCTGCTCCCCCTACGCTGATGTGCTGTTATGCCACCAAAGCAAGGAAAGCATTACTGCGCCTTCACGGCTGGCTGGCCAGCACGGAGACGGCAGGCTCGCCGAAGCTCTGCCGCGAGGGAAGGAGCCTCTTTTATCTGACAAACAGCAGATACAGTGCAGCTCGGAAGTAATTGGACAGTGACACAATGTTGTTGTCATTCCACGCTTCTTTAGAGCTCGCTGGATTCGACTGTGACGTTCAAGCACAGACTGTCAGCTTCTATTCGAAGGTACACCGTGTTTCCAAAAGCTTGTGAACACTCCTTCTAATGAGTTATTCAAATATAGGGGATGCAGTAGGGGTGATGCCAAAGAACAGACACTTTGGGTGCATAAATTGCTATGTTAGTACTGTATGTTGGAGGTGAGTGCAATCAGATCTTCACAGCAATGTTCCTCCTTTATCTAGAGTTCAAGTGTGGACCACAATAAAAGAATGGGCACATGCCCATATACTTTTGGCCATGTTGAGTAATTACATCTGTACAAAGTGAACTACATGGGGATATGTATGGTACTTAGGGGTGTGCCATATTGTAAACAATAATATTGCCAACATGTTTATATGTCGTAAACAATATTATATCACCCACCCCTAAATATAACATCAGGGTTCTACTTGTTTGCTGTTTTTAGCAAAAGAAAAAAAAATCACAATGATCTAAATTTTGCTTTATATGTCTACTAGAGACAAATTATATCCGTCCGGTATCATTTATTTTACTTTAATCCTGGATATATGGAGATATTTGAAGTGCATTATTAGGATCATGACATTCCAGATCATTTACTTCACAAATCTGATCAAATTCTTGTATTCCTTAATATCTCAGTTAGGGGTGTGCCATGTCACATCGAATGCAATAATAAAATAAAATTTTCATTTTGTTGCAGTAGAGTATTCTTGAAATACTTTTTTTTATGTTTTCAGATTTTTGTCTTATCGCCAAGAATATTGTTATTGCAAAAATAACATGAAATATTATATTATTTTAGGACCATATCGCTCACCCCTAACAGTACTTATTAAAGTCATGGTTTATCTGAAAATCTTAGAGATAATGCTTCCATTTCGCCAACTGTATTTCCTATGGCAGTGTTTAAAAACTCCAGCAGCACTGCTGTGCCTGATATATTCACTTATACCAGCAAACACACACCAACACACTGCCACCAAATAATAGCTGCTCTGTAGTGGCTGTGGTCATGACTATTGAAAAACAGGGTGAAAGAATAATGATAAAGGATGCAGAAAAACAGATACAGAACTACAAGCTTTAACTATAGAACTACAACGTGATTTTTTTATGCTCTGTGGAGTAGGGCTGCACATAATAATCATTTTTTAATCAATTAACCTAACGATTATATTTCTGAATAGCTAATTAATCAAATGACTAATTTATGGCTTATTCTAAAGCAGATTTTGTGTGTGTGCCCAATTAATCCATAACAATTAATTACATTTTTAATTTTCTTAATATTTCAATATAGAAAATGATTATTGAGTATTATATTTTACTTCTATACAGATTTATATTACTTAAATCTTAAAACATTTATAGCTTAGAATTATTTAATCATTGGGATAATATGTAGGTAAGATAATCACTGGTAAATCTACATTTGCATCAGTATAGGATGAAAATGGAAAGGAAAACTTAACCAGTGCAGCCTCATACAGGCTGTAGCAACAGGAAGCAATGTTTGTTCTCTCACTTGTTTATTCTCTCAAGTAAAAAGAGTCAACGTACCATACATGTAAATATATGCTATAAATTGCAGATGTGATTTAAGAAAGAAAGAAATTTTTACTTGCTATAAAATTTTAACCTAAAACGAGTCTCAGACTATAATAGGCACTATTAAAGTAAAAGACAAGGGCAGTATTTAGTCAAAGCCATTACATCTCACAAAATTAAAACAAGTTAACAGTTCTAGTGATAGTTGTGGTGTTAAGTAACTGGACTACTGCCGGCTCTGCTGGTTTTTTTTTTTGGCTGGGTCAGCTCATTTGGCTTGTCCTTTTTCTTTTATGAACATCTAAATAAAACTGCCAATAGTCTTAAAAATGCTGGAGTTTATGCTGCAACAATGTTAATGTTGTGAAAACATAACCTAGTGCCCAAAGGCTGATGTTGGTGCTAAACTGAGGTGGGATTAAATCAGAGCAAGGCTGAAACAAAAATCTCACATGGGTAAGAGGGGAGAATTTTTTTTTTAAATCCCAACACAGTGTATAATCAACTATGCACCTACCAAAGCAGCTACTGATGTACCATATATTTCGCACTATTAGGCGCACTTAAAATCCTTTAATTTTCTCAGCAGTATTAAAGCAGTATTAGCATTAGCTGCTAACCGCACTAGGCACTAGCTCTTTTGCTGTTTATATGTGAGTATTATCGGACTGTAACCTGATGCTAACCCTGCTAACTTGCACTGCTGGAGCAGCATTAGCTGCTAACCGCGCTAAGCGCTAGCTCTTTCTCCATTCAGAGTATATTGGACTGTAGCCTGCAGCTTAACCCTACTAGCACTGCCAGAGCCGCATTACCATTAGCCGCTAACTGCGTGTTAGTGTTAGCTTTTTCGTTCAGAGGTGAGCATATCTGACTGTATGTGTGTACTGGACCTGTGTGTGTACTGTCTAGCACTGTCAGACGATGTTTACAAGCATTAACTGCTGCTAGTGCTAGTGGTTAGCTGCTAATGCTAATGCTGCTGCACCCAGCTCACCCTTATTCAATCAAAAAATAAACAGTTTTCAGGAAAGAAATCTGTGTAGATTAACATCCAGCACTCGTTGAGAAAGTTTTTTTTTTTGGAATTACAGTTTTGTTTACTTAGCTTAACTTTACTTAGCTTAACTTAGTTACCCCCCCCCCCCCACCACCACCACCACCACTCTCACCAGAGACACCTGCTGAATTAGAAGGAAAACATGGTGACACCCCTGATACTTTCTAGTGTTGCATAATGAGCCTTCTGCATGTCTTATAGTGCGAATAAAACGGTACTTCACAGCATTGTTCTGTCATTATTCTCTCCTCCTTTAAACCTACAAATCTATACGTTTCACACAAAGTCAAATCAACTATGCATACTGAAAACATTACATGTTAGACTCACCTCAGTGAACTGCAGAGGAAAGATCCCCACCCTGTCCCTCAGTCTCCCTTCACACCAGTTCTCATCCACCCGCTTAATGACACTAATGAGGTCTCCCTGGATAAGAAAACAAAAAGAGAGAGGAGAACAGGGACAGACAATGTGAGATAAGGGAAAAACAGCGGGAGAGAGAGATCCACGTGTGGAGCTTCTAGAGATGCACGGGTGTCCCAGAAGAGGTTTTCTTGACTGAAATCACTTTCAGCTGCAGATATCATGTCCCCTTTGTGCCTCCGGGCCCCTAACTCGTCTCCCTTAACTCCAATCCAGACCCATCTGCTCTCAGAAAAAGCCCCACTTCACTGGGATGCTCTTTAATGGAAGTCTTGCCCAAGCCCCTGCTGTTATATAATACTCTCAGAAGAACAGCCTCGCACTGAGTGTGACTGATAAGAGAGGTACACTCTGTAGTTTTAGAAGGCCAAGGGTAAATTCCATTACTTCCAAAACCCCCAGACATTTATAAGACATAAGCCAGGGCTGTAGAAAAACATAATTTGCCAGTATAGCAGAGCTGATGTGGTTAGGTCTAACACAATAATTACTTTATCGTCTTATTGCACTAAATATATGGACATGACATATATATATATGGACAGTCATTTTAGCTGACCTTAATGTTGTTGTCTACTGAGTTTGCATGCATGTTTGTTTACATGAGAAGAGAGCTGGGCAATATGGTGATTTTTCATGTGATATCACGATACATTTTTATTTATTTCTGTTAATACCATATAATTGTGATATTGATATAAACAGTTTTAAATCCAAAATATAGCAATAAATATTGAGCATCATGCTCTGCGTTTATTGCAATATTTTGACATGCAGACAAAATGCAACAGCAGCAGCAGATTATTTGAAATTGCTATTTAAAGTACTAGTAGTACAGTGATTTTTATTAAATGTTCTCTTTCTTTCTTTTTTATTTTTTGGTTAAATTTCTTCTCAATTTATAAGGTCAATTACCCAACCTACTAATTACGACTCCTCCTATCACTAGTGATGCCCCAACACCAGGATTGTGAAGACTAGCACATGCCTCCTCCGATACATGTGAAGTCAGCTCTTTTCCAACTGCTGCTGATGCAGCATTGGCGAGTAGCTTCACAGCGCACTCGGAGGAAAGCGCAGCGACTTGGTTCTGATACATCAGCTCACAGACGCAGCCTTGTGCTGATCGACATCACCCTTTAGAGTGATGTGGAGAGAGAGCGCCATCTACCCACCCAGAGAGAGCAAACACAATTGTGCACTCTCAGGGCTCCGGCAGCTGATGGCAAGCTGCATAAACGGGATTCAAACCAGCGATCTCCCGATCATAGTGGCAGCGCTTAGCCCACTGGACCACTTGAATCTTTAAAATGGTGTATTTGCTTTATTCCACAATTATTACACAAACTGTGAACACTGAGCACTGATTATATTAGTGGAATTAAATAGGACCGGGGCAATATGCTGATATTTTAATGTATTGTGATAAAATCTTCTTCTTGAATCGATAAAGATTTTTTTAAGCATATCAAAGACAACATCAATGCTTAAAGAACACTTACCCAACTGCAAATTTCATTACAAACAGTGTCATTACTGCAGTTTAACTGGATAAAGGGCAGGACATTTTGAATAACAATCACTGTACTCAGTATGGGAGGGTATCTGAATTGTAGTTCCTAAGGATCTGTCATTTTTTATGCATTGCATTGTGTGCATGATCATGTGTAACAGGATAAATACTGTTTATCAAGAAAATGTTTTTAAATATCATATATCATAATTCAGTATTTTTATTGTATTTTTATTATACCCAGGTCAAGATTTAAATGATATTCATATTAGAATTATGACCACAAATATTTCTGGGGAAAAATATAATCAAAAACAAATATCATAACAGGCCTATATGTGAGGTTGTTTAATATGTGCAAGTTTAATCATTAGTTCCATCAGCTCCTCTGTAAATCCCAATGCATTCAATCACATGCATCAAAAAGTAATTTGCAAAATAACCTCTTACCAGTTTAAGCTATAGCCTTATTATTAAGTTCTTCATCTCCACGCTTATTATCCTCCAACTATGACAAATCACCCAATAACTACTGCAAAATTACTGTGTATTAGCTGGCTGATACCGAGCTGATACCCTGTGGATTCATCACTATCTGCAGAAACTCCTGCCAAGGAATTTATTGACCTAATTTACACTGTAACAAGTAGACGCTTCTGTTGTGAGAAAAATCATCCATCATTGTGCTTTTAGTGGCTTCATGCTTGTTTGCCAGCCTTCACAGCGAATGCTAAGCTGTCAGTCACCACCTGCTCACTTCTGTTACAGCACTACAGGCTTCACTGCAGTACCAAATCAAAACGAAATGATACCAACACCTACTGATAACATGATGAAACTGAGGAACATTACGAAAATGAGAAAACATAACTGATAATAATTCTGCAAAGCTCTATTCTTGTGCTGCACAATCTGTGTGGTTCTTCAATTAGGGGTTTATTCCCCACATTAGGGGTGGGTGATATGGCCCAAAAACAAATTTCACAATATTTTATGGTATTTTTTCAAGAATACACTATTGCAACAAAATGAAAATTAAATGTTATTATTGCACACAATATAATATGGCACACCCCTAACTTAGATATTAAAAAATACAATACTTTTATCAGATTTGTAACAGAAGGTAATGATCCAGAATGTCATGATACATGTAATGCACTTCAAATATCTCCATACATCCAGGATTAAAGTAAAATAAATGATACTGGACAGATATAATCTGTCTCTAGTAGATAAATAATGGGAAATGAGAACAGTGTGTTTTTTTCTTTTACTAAAAACAGCAAAAAAGTAGTGATGTGTAGAAGATGTGATAATTAGGGGCGGGTGATATGACACCCCCACGATAGGGTATAATATAAGTTACGATAGAAATGAGCTCTCTAAGACCTAATAATTTACACCAAACTGTATTGTGCTTTGTTGGCTGGGATGTTAAAAATGTCCAATAAATGTTTTCCAATTCCAGTTTTGTAACTGCTTTTTACTGTTCAGTATTTGGTTTTCGGCCTTCTGCGAAATATCTTTCATATTTTCATTCTGGTGCATTCCTTGTAAAAAAAGAAAAAAAAAGCCCCAAGCTAAAATGGGTTATGTTCTGGACTCTGAGGTGGTCAATCCATGTGTGAAAATGATTGTCTTATACTGCCTAAACCTTTTGCACTCGTTTTACAATTCCAGCCCCATGAATCCTGACATTGTTATCTTGGAATATGGCTGTGCCATCAGCGAAGAAAAAAATCCATTGATGGAATAACCTGGTCTATATTCAGTATATTCAGGTAGTCAGCTGACTTCATTCTTTCAGCACATACTGTTGCTGAACCTAAACCTGCAGACCAACTGCAGCAACCCCACATCATAGCTCCACCCCAACAGGCTTGTACGTTAAGACACGTTAAGATGATGGTGCATCACTTCAGCTACCTCTTCTTTTACTCTGATGCTCCATCACTCTGAAACAGGGTAAATCTGGACTCATCAGATCTACCCATGACCTTCTTCCATTGCTCCAAAGTCCAATCTTTATGCTCTCTAGCAAATTAAATCCTTTTTGCCGGTTATCCTCAATGATAAATTATTATCTTAAGGATACACAGCTGTTTAGTCCCAAACCCTTCAGGTTCCTTTGAATCGTGCATGTGGAAATGCTCTTACTTTCACTATTAAACATATCCCTGAGTTTTAGTATTGTTTTTCTACCATTTGATTTAACTAAACTTTTGAGACTTTTTTATGTCAAGACCTTTTAACGACCACAGTTCTTTCTCGAAGTTGATGTTTCCCCACAGTCCTTTCACTTTTTAAAAATGCTTTTGATATTATTTATCTGATTTTGGTAGTTTTAGAAGTAGTTTCTCCTCAGACATTTTCTCTGTTGGATGCATGCTCACAATCTGCCCCTTCTAAAACAGACTGACATCTTTCCACATGGTTGTTAAACAGATTTGAAGCTACTCACTGCATCAGTTAGGGTTAAATATAATTTGATGCCAGCTAAAACATAATCACCCCTGCAGTGATTGTCCAATGGAAAGCTCTTACCTATTTGCTTAGTTTAATACAGGTAGTGGTGATGTTTTTGGCCAGGTAGTATATACAGTTGTGATCAAATTTATTCAACCCCCACTGAAATAAAGTGTTTTGGCCAGTTTGACATTGATTTTGATCATTTCAGTCATCTTATTTACAATTATATCAAAGAGGCACTTATAAATTAGACAAATATAACATAATATTTATGATGGAATAACCACAAATGTCTTTTCTGTGCTCACATCATTATCAGTTTTATTCAACTCCCTAGTGACATTATTTTTTTAGTACTTAGTACAACATCCTTTTCCAGTTATGACAGCTTTCAAGCGTGAAGCATATCTTGACACAAGTGTCTTGCAGCGACCTATGGGTATCTTAGCCCATTCTTCATGGGCAAAAGCCTCCAGTTCAGTCACATTCTTAGGCTTGCGCACTGCAACTGCCTTCTTTAGGTCCCACCAGAGGTTCTCAATTGGATTTAAGTCTGGTGATTGCGATGGCCACTCTAGAATGTTCCAGCCTTTCATGTTCAACCATGCTCTAGTGGACTTGGATGTGTGCTTCGGATCATTGTCCTGTTGGAAGGTCCAACGTCTCCCAAGCCGCAGGTTTGTGACTGACTCCATCACATTTTCCTCCAAGATCTCCTGGTACTGAAGGGAATTCATGGTACCCTGCACACGTTGAAGCTTTCCTGTTCCATTAGAAGCAAAACAGCCCCAAAGCATAATTGACCCCCCGCCATGCTTCACAGTAGGCAAGGTGTTCTTTTGTTCATAAGCCTGGTTCTTCCTCCTCCAAACATAGCGCTGGTCCATTGTCCCAAACAGTTCTAATTTAGTTTCATCTGACCACAGTACACTGGCCCAAAACCTTTGTGGCTTGTCCACATGACTTTTGGCATACTGCAGTCGACTTTTCTTGTTCTTTGGAGTCAGCAAGGGGGTGCGCCTGGGAGTTCTGGCATGGAGGTCTTCGATATGCAGTGCGCGCCTTATTGTCTGAGCTGAAACTTCAGTGCCCACATCTGACAGGTCTTTTTTCAGTTCCTTAGCAGTCTTAGCAGTTTTTCTCCACATTACACTTCAGGTAGCGCACAGCAGTCGCGGTCAGGATCTTCTTTCTGCCACGACCAGGTAACGTTTCCACTGTGCCCTTTAACTTGAACTTGCGAATGATACTTCCGATAGTGTCTCTTGGAATATTTAACAACTTCGCAATCTTTTTATATCCATTGCCATTCTTGTGAAGAGCAATAACCTCTTCTCTTGTCTTCTGGGACCATTCTCTTGTCTTCACCATGCTTGTAAACACACCAGTAGATGTCTAGAAGGAGCTGAGTATCACAGTCCTTTTAAATCTGCCTAATTGGTGCTTATCATGCTTGATTGCTGCTCGTTGACATCCACAGGTGTTTTCAATACCTGATTGAAAACACTGGAATGAACCTCTGTTCTTAGGAGTGGTAGTCGTAAAGGGGTTGAATAATTGTGTCAATGAAGAAATCACAAATAGGCCATTTAATACTTTATGACAAAAACAACTGATGCTATCTTAGTTGCATTTAGTTCTTTAACAAGTCCTTGTAAGATTTCATTATGAACACAATTACAAATGTGCACTGAATTCCATAAAACCCTTCACAGCATTGGGGGTTGAATAAATTTGATCACAACTGTATATATATATATATATATATATATATATATATATATATATATATATATATATATATGCCCAATTTTATTTATTTTACTCCAATCTCTGATAAACAAAGGGCATTGTTTAATGATTAATATCATGAAATGCTGGATCCTTGTCTTCTGGAAAAATCTGGCAAAACTTTGTTTTTGATTATATTGTAAATGTTGTAATATGTATCAAAGAATTTAATGTATCCCAATGTATTTATGTTCAATACTGTGCAGCCCTAGAGCTGAACTGAACATACACTGAACATAATTAAGACTGACCTTTAGGAAGGGCAGGCATTCCTTCCTGTCCTCAGGGTCCAGCCTGTTCACGTCAAAGTCGTAGAGTGCCCGGCACAGGGCCACAGGCTGGGCTTGATCACTCAACACCTGCACCATTTTGGTGGGAATGACACCACCGCTCCCCTTGGCATCGGTGTGCCACCAGTTTTCATCAGCTCTCCAGCGGAGACCGGCGATGTCGCCGGATTTCATGGCGAGCTCTCCGGGTCCATTGCTTTGGTAGTTGTACGAGGCTTTAGCCAGCACCTGGAAAAGCAAACACAGATAAGAGAAATGAATGAGCGGCAACAATGAGGAACGTGCTGGCACGTACTGTTGAACATGTCACCAGTTTAAATAGCTTTGAGGCACACCGAGAGTATGACTAGTGCTAGCTCCACAACTTAAAACAGAACTTTAAACAATTCATTAAATTCCTTCAAATGGCCTTTGCACCCAGAGAAACCCAAAACGCCTGACCTACTTAAGCCCAGCTAAGACCCAGTGTGCTGGGCTGGCTTTGTTAACAAGCAGCCCAGGCCCGAGAGACACCAGGTCCAAACAGACAGAGCTTTGACACGGATATAACAAGCAAACTTGTAAAGCTAGAACTGCTCTCTGAATGAGCGAATAAAAAAAAACAACAGTTCTGACTTCAGGTTCTGGGAATAAACACAGCTTGTCTGTAGATCTTCAGTCAGTGATTTTCACTTATTTCACTCACAGCTTCAGTTTTCTGACCAACAAATAAGAAAAAAGCTTGTTTTTTTTGGCATGATAAACCATACTAGAGGGAAAAAACACACACATAGACTACACACACACACTTTTAGGACATTTGTTACTATTTCAGAGCAGTGCTGAATGTGCATTTTACTGCCTTTGTTACATACAGTGTACATTCATTGTAAAACAATGTGTTAAAGATGTGATAAGACCTGTACATACAACGAAACTAGCAAGTTATCAGGAAACCAAGCAAGTTGCTGAGTTAATAGACTAGCTGGATGGATGTACTGATCAACGCACGGATGGATGTACTGACCGATGGATGGACAGATGTACGGATGGACGGATGCATGGATGGATACAATACAGTGGTGCCCTGATATCACATATTTTTGATACAGCAACAATGTAAATTATAATAGGTGTGAATTATGATATTTTTAGGTATAATTGTACATTGTTATCTGTTTCATATTCTTCTTCTTCTTTCGTATTTGTACCCTCATTTGTCTTAATTATTCTGCAGTTTCCAAGTTTCCAACTCGATATTGTTAACTGTTGTGTGATGCAGCCTTGTATACAGCTTTTTTTCTAGTATTAATATTGTTAAATTAAGGGATACATTAAACACATTTGTAACACTAATAACACAAGTTACTTTTATAGGAACTGTTACATGCAAATGGCATATTTGTGTGTATTTTTGTGTGTGTGTCTGTTTGCAGGTGCAGCCTGGGGTGTGGTCCAGGTGCTGAGGTTCAGCTCTTCTTTTGTTTTCAGTGGAGTATTCTTTTTGATAACTTCTTTGTATATGTGTAAATATTGGATCTTTTGTCACTGTATATATTGAGTTGTGGTTTCAGTAATTGGTTTAAATGGCAATTTATCTGGTCTGTGGTTTTCTCCCTCACAGTTTTACACACCCATACACTCATTTAACTCATCCACAATGTTACATGCCCCTCTTATCCCTAGACAAACTTAAGGGTTTGTAACAAGAACATTTTAGCCATAAGCTAAAATAGGATTATGATTTTGAAGTAAAGAGGAGAAGGAGAAGGGATTGTGTGCAGTAACTGCAGGCCTGTTTGTTTACTTTGTTACTGTGTTATACCTCAGCAAGATAATCAGTACTAAAGGGAGTATTATATTAACTAGTCTGTTGAATATTTTGTTTGATGTCTGTGCCTATGGAAATGAAAGGCTTGTACAAACAACAGCACAATATGATATGACATGTATTTACACTCAGAGAGACAGATAGATAGGTATTAGGGTTGTAATTGTTCGCAAAGTTCAATTCAATAAAATACAGTGGTGCCTTAGTGCATTACTTTTCGACACAGCAATAAATGTACATTACGTTAATTATCCTAGTTTCAGGTTTTTGGACAATCCAATACCTTAAAAGCACCACAGTGTGTGATAATATTGTTGCTATGAGCTAATACAAGATTACAAGATTACACCTTTCCTCAATGCTCTGTTTTTGAGAGCTCTACTTTTAATCGTGTTTTTATCATTTTTGCAATACGAATCTTAATGTTAAAAACATTGAAAGAGCTGTGATCACACTTTGAACAATGCCAAATCCATTAGGCTAGGTGCAGAAGGAAGGAGCTGTGATCATGTGACATAACTAGGCAGGAGGCAGAGTGAGGCAGAGGTCCACAGTGGACACCAGACTACTTCTTAGCATAAGAAAAATGAAAAATGCAGCCAGGACAATGGCAAAAATCTTTGACGAACTTAAACTAAACAAAATTCAGTTCATTTAAAACTATTTACAGCGTAAAACTTACATCTAGTCACCATCTGTAATTTAATTCCAAATTCACATGCATGTGAATTTTTTTGTGGGGAAATAGATTTAGAACATTTTTTGAGGATGACTGATCAAAGTAATTTTGTGAAATTTATTATGTGCAATTAAACAAGCAGCATGAGTAAAATTGCCTTATTATGATGAATATTATTATTTGTATTAACTATATATTACTGACATTGACATAGATGTTTACCATTTAAATTTATCATATTGTATTATCTGCATTTCTTTTGAGAAGAGTTCTTTCAGTTATATCACTCTGCCCTATTCTAGATTGGGCAGATTATTTAAAAAATATGCTTATCAGTGTGTACTGTACTTGCTAAACAGTAAAGTACCCTAGTGCAAATTACACTGACATTAAAAGAAGTTACAGAAACCAAAAAAAACAGTCCTAGCAGTAAATTAACTCACTTTAAAATCTCACTTGCCACACTTCTAAGGGAGTCTGGCATGTCTGGCAGTACTCACCCCCTGAGTGCTCTGGCCCGTCTGCTGCTGGACCGGCTGAAGAACCTCGACCACACTGCCGTCCTGAGCTGTGGAGCTCACGCACACTCCACCTCTGTTCCTCGGTGTTGTCAGACGTTCCCTTTGGAGGCCCTGTATGAGTCGAGCCAGTAGCAGGTTAGTGGGCAGGTCCTCCACCCTGCCTGAGAGAGGGGCGCGGCACTCTGGGCAGCATATGGGCAGGCGTGAAGGTGACGACGACTCCAGACGAAGAAGGCATGGCTTGCAGAAGGTGTGCTGGCATGGCAGGACCTTGGCTGTCACTTCCAGTGGCTCCATGCACAAAGGACACTCCAGCAAATCCAGCACTCCCACATCCTCCACATGATCCTCCTCCTCCAGAGACCATCCACCGCTGGCTGTGGCAAAATGCATTGTAGCAAAGGTCTTCACAAGGTCTTTTCAGAGGACTTTAGATGGTCACAATAGAGTGTTACAGGAGTGCCGGTCCTTCAAGAAAGAAAGGGTAACTTTTTACATATTTTGGACACAAGCTGATAGCTGGTAGTTTAAGATGGTATAAGTTGGCCATTGAGGGTCTTTTAGATAACAACATAGTATACTCGCTGGTATGCTAGCTAGTTATCCAGTTTGTGACCAGCATAGTGTATGTTGCATTTGATTTTGGTCATGCTTGACCAGCTGGTCAGCTAGCTTCATTTTGCAAGACATGCTGGTCAATCAGCTTGGTCATATTGGTTATTTACCTTGGTAAGGTAGATCATGTTTGCGGACTAATTACACAATCAAACTTAAACTTAAAATTTGCCCACGATGGTCATGCTGGTTGGCAGGATGACCAGTAAGACCACATTGAACAACCAGCTTGGTTATGGGGGTCATGCTGGTCAATCATCTGGTTCCTGGTTGTCATGATGGTCTTCCATCATGGTGTTGTTAGTCAAGCTGTACAACAAGCATGGTCATGCTTGGTAGAACTGAATATCAAACTTGTAGACCAGTTAACGATCAAATTTAACATACATTAAACTGGTAAACCAGCTCGGTAACCAACTCTTGAGTAGCATTACGAATGTTGCATTTAATTAAGGTCATGCTTGGCCATGCTGGTTTGAACCTTTGTTTGAAGGTTATGATTGTCAACCAACCAGCTTGGCCAGGTTGATCATGTAGACCATTTGAACTATCAAACAAAAAACATACTCCATGCTGGTACACCAGCTAATTAACAAGCTCTTGACCAATACACTGTAGCTATGTTTCATTTGATTTTGGTAATATTTGGTCATGTTGGTCAACCAAGTTGGTCTTGTTGTTCTTCCAGATGATCATGCTTTGTAGCCAGGTTGGTTATGTTGGTTAGCCAGCATGGTCAAGTTTGGCCAAATTGCTTATCTAGCTTGATCAGATTGTCAATTTCTGTATCTTATTGAAAAACATGGTCATCTCAAGCTGACCAGTACAGGGTATGTTTTTGTTTAAGTTTAATGGTTTAGCTGGTCAACCAACTCAATCATACTGGTTATCTAGCTGGGTCGGGTTGATCATGTAGACCAGCTAAACAAATAAACTAAAATTAAAACATACTCCATGCTGGTAAGCCAGTTGTTTAACCAGATCTTGATCTGTATGTTGCATTTGATGTTGGTAATACTTGGTCATGCTGGTCAATCAACTTGATATTGATAGCCATGCTGGCCCACCAGCTTCATCTTGATGGTGCCAGCATGGTCAAGCTTGGCCATATGGATTATTTATCTTGGTCAAGTTATGCAAACACATAGTCTTGGCCACCTCAAGCTGACCAGCAGTTGAATAGTTTAGCTGGTCTACTTGACCAAGCTTGCTAGCATGAATAACAAGACCAAGCATTTGCCAATGTGGTTTTACTGGTCATCTTGTCAACCAGCATGATGACCATCATGGGCAAATTGCTTGACATGCCAGAACAGCAAGACCAAGCCTGTCAATCGACCAGTATGTTTTTTAATTAAATTTAATTGTTTAATTAGTCTACAAACATGATCTACCACACCAAGGTAAATAAAAATAACCAATATGACCAAGCTGGTTGACCAGCATGGTCATGCATGACTAAAATCAAATGCAACATATACTATGCTGGTCAAGACTAATTAACACGATTTAATAGTATAAGTTATGTTTTTGTCTGCATTATTTACATTTTGTAACCACCTTAACTATCAAAGAACAGCTTTGAACAGATTAACTTCTGCTGGTCATAAGCTGGATTTCTCAGAAAGGCTAGACAAACTAATACAGTCATTATACAGTCATTGAGTTGATAAGCCATCAAACTCAAACATAACCTATACTTTTTTAATATCTGAAGAGGAAAACCAGCTTGAGCAAATAGAGCAGCACGAGCTGGCCACGCTGATTTATCAGCAGGGGTAGTAGTGAAGGTGTAATAGTACAGCAACACTTCCGTAAACACTCCCCTCCCTCCTAGCTCTTACCTGTCAGGAGCTCCAGGTAACCATTTCAACACAGACACACGCAGGTACTAACAATACAGCACCTTCAGCACCTCCAGCACGTACCAGCCCCTTTATCCTAGCAGACCAGTGTCCATTAACACCAATAAACCTTCTGTTTCCACCCAAACTACTCTAAAAACAGGCTGCAGTAAACTAAAACTACCTGCACCAGCAGCTCTACCGTCTACAGCAGCACCTGACCAGCAGCAGGAAGTCAGCTAAAATGCGCCATCACTCGGTTCAGCAGCGCTATGAAGCTTATCAGCTTTAAATTAGCTTTATTTCATTCTGTAAACATTATTCTGACCTGCACAAACGCTTCAGTAAAAGCTGTGGTGTTTTATATGAGACTGCTATCAGCTGCTACTCACCTCCATTCTGCCCCAGCCTGATGAACACAGCAGTGAAGGCAGTGAGGGCTGAACACACCAAACGAGTTCCTCCCGGATCATCTTTCATTAAAGCTGCTGAGATTCACATTCACAGTCAGGCTGGGAGGAGAAATCAGCTGAAACTGAGTGATACTGCAGCACAACACAGAAAAAAACTGCAACTCAGCTCTACTGTAGCTATATTAACACAATACTACTGGATAAACAATATGAATTGTTTTCAAGCAGTTAAAAATTAACTTTTTTAAAGCCTGCATCATCAAATAAATACCAGATATATACTAGTGCATCTAAATCAATTGAATATCATTGTTACAAATTTACTTTGTTTCAGTAACTCAGTTCAAAACGCATATATTATATAGATGTTTTAAGCACAGAGTGCACAGTGATCTATTTTAATTTATTTTATTTATATTTATTATTTTATTAATATTATTTATTTATTTTATTGTTAATGACTATGGCTTACAGCCAATGAAAACCCAAAAATATGTCTCAGAAAATTAAATTATTACACAAGGCCTATTGGTACTTTTGGTAGTGTGGGCTGTGTGCCAAGTCCTGCTGGAAAATGAAATCAGCATCTCCACAATCAGTGTTGGTTTGAAGAGTCATGTCATCTGCTGGTGTTGATCCACTGTGTTATATTATCCAAGTCCAAAGTCAGTGCAGTGTTTTCCCAGAAACTCTTACAGCACTTCATGCTTCCTTCTGCTGACAATTTTTATGGAGATGCGGATTTTTATTTCCCAGCAGGACTTGGTACACTGCCCACACTGCCAAAAGTACCAATAAGGCTTATATAATATTCAAATTTTCTGAGACACTGATTTGTGGGTTTTCATAATCATCAACAATAAATAAACAAAACACTTAAAATAGCTCACTCTGTGTGTAATACATATATATAATATACGAGTTTAACATTTTGAATTTTTGACCTTCTGAACAATTATTAAAAATAAATAAATAAATAAATAAACAAAATTTAAGTTACTGCATACACTGATTTGATTTTGTATCTTACTCAATCCTTTTGGAATTTATTGTGTAGAGCAGTTTAAAAATAAGTAAACAAATAAAATAAAAAAAAGCTTGATTAACCCCTTAACCCCTTAAAAATGAATTAAAACTGAAACATTTTTTTAGTTGTGTAAAAAATATAGCTGAAAAAGGGGGGGGGGGGGGGGTAGGAAACAATTAATTTAAGCAGCAAACTTTGAATACTGTTTCCTACACCTTCAAAACACTCTTGAAATCTGCTGACATATTTTAATAAATCTGACTAGTGTGTAAAATGTCCTGTTTCATTGAGTGCAGCAGAACATAGCTATTTCCTGTGACTTCTGGAACTGTACCAGATAATGCTGCTACATTAAACCCTGCTAAAACAACATTCATTCATTCCTTCATTTGTTCAAATCAAACCCCATGTTTTATCATGCTGTGGACATTTTGCATATGCATGCCCCTCACTTGCAGAGACCTGAGCCTGAACTAATGGTATATGAGCTCCCTCTGCTGCTGGACTGAAGAACTGGCTCATATTTCAGCTAAAAAGTTCTCACATTTGGATTTAGCTTGGTTCTGGTGGATGTGTGTGCTCTGATTAGCCTGTATGGACTTCAGAGCATCTTCATCCCATCTTAAATTTTTATACATATATATATATATATATATATATATATATATATATATATATATATATATATATATATATATATATATATATATATATATATATATTTACTTTAACCAGAGTTCCATGTTATCTTACTCTATATGGCTGGGTATTCTTCAGCTGTTCTGTTTCCTGTTTTGCAGAGAACAGCAGAGGAGAAATGGTTAATCTCAGTGTTGATCTGAGTGAGATTTTCTTTTGTTTAAAAAAAGCTAAGTGGATTAGAATCATTATACATTTTCTTTGTATTGTATAAAATACTGAGGTCTATTGTTAAAAAGGTAGCTATTTAAATTAAAGCTTTATAACTCTAAATTAAATAAAATTCTTTGCAATATGTACAATTTTTCTGAAGTCTACATCAGATTCATGATTTTGTTTTTTACTTGTAGAATTGTTTACAATTATGCTCTTAAAACAATGGATCTAGGCCTGCACCAACTAATCAATAAACCTAAATAGTTGAATAATTGTTATGTCTATGGTCTGTGGTGAGTCACCAGCCCCGCCCCTCTCTCTTACTTAATATTTAGCAAGTTTTTAGTTCCACCTAGTTAAAGAGTAAAATAAATCATTCTAGACATTTTTAACAATAAATGTAAATATTTGGAAGGACTTTTCTGACTCTAAAGTTGTGTGAAAATGTTTAAGAATTACAGCCATGTGTATATTTGCATTACATACACGTTTGTGTTATAAATAATTGTAATAATGAAATTAATGTAAATCTTGTGTTAATTCTTTATGTAAAAACTGATATTTTTAGGTTGTGCATTCCTTATACTATTACATCAATAGTTCTCTAAAATATGTAATATCTGAAAAGTATCTGGTGTAATGTGTTAAATATATATATTCAATAAATTATATTAAAACAAATATTTAATTTTCATCCAATTAATAATCGAATAATCAAACTCCCTAGAGGGATCCACTGTACAAATAAAATAAACAAATCACAAACAAGAAAACAGTGTTCCAGAATCTTCAGATTCTTCAACTTCAACTTCCTAAAGCAGATGAAAATATTGCATTATTAGTTTTTTCAGTCCCATTATCAGTCAGATACCATCTTTTAAACTCTCTCAAACTAAGTTGTTATAAATACATTTGCCTAAATGCATTTTGTTTAAAATAACCCTTTAAACAACATCATTCTTAAACAAATGTAAAACAAATATTATACTTCCTTAAAGGAACAAATACACACAAATACTGAAGAAACAATTTAATGGTAAGTTTGCATTCAAAGTCATCACACTTATACATGCTATTAGTCAGTCTTATATAAAACAGGTGGAAGCAGAGATCCACCAATTACAGATTAGAGGCAGATGCAGAGGACATGAATCCACCAGTTAGACAAGTCGAGAGGCTGAAGATGACTTCTCTGTGCTGCATCATTGCAAAGATATTAACAGAAACATTGGGATACATCCAATTTGACATGCTAAGTATTAACGAATGCATTAAAAATGCATTATTATGTCAGTTAGTAAAAGGTATTACCAGATTATTATTAAATAATAGATAGCTGAATAAGAAAGTTTCTTTATTCTTAATTATTTAAAGTGTTAATGATAATGTGTTGTTATGAATATATAACGCTGGTGGTGTCTCTAAAAGTGCACATTTTGCACAAATCTCTGTGTGAAACAAGTCTGACGGATGTTTCAAATCCATCGGAATTCAATTTCACACATCCGTAAAACCCAAAGTCCCACGAACATCTCGGGCTTCAATAATGCATCTGCGTTGGCTCTGCCTTCTCTACAAGTTCAGGACACTCACTTGAGTTTTTTAAGTGCGCATGAATGTTTTATCTGTGAGTCTGCAGAGTATAGGAGAGACAGAGAGAGAGAGAGACTTCTGCTTGTGCTTCATTTTCTTCCTTTCTTGCTTTCTAACTTCTTCATCTTCTTATAGAGTCATCATTTTCCTAAGAAGCAGACGAAAATACAGTATTTTATACTTGATTTGTTATATTAAATGCTTGTATTTCCATTAAAACATTAAAACAGCCTGATGTGCTGCAGAAGTGTTTTTATTAACCTGCTTTAGAAGATACCCCAGCAGTAATGAATGAAGCTCAGGCTCCAGACGGTGCTGCTGCTGCTGCAGCTTCAGCTCCCTTCAAGAGAAGTTTACTTTTCAGATCAATGGACATTTGATGGGAGGCACATGATTGCTTTTTAACAGGCGTACAGTGCGATTCTTGCAATGAGGCGAGGTTAATGGAGCCTATAAACTCAGCACAAAGCATTTGATTACTGGAAGCTGTAATGCTACCTCCATTAGAGTGCTGTATCTCATCTCTCTGAGTATAATGTGGTAGAGCCACATTGAGTCTAGACATAATAATTCTGTGAAAGCCAGGCCGGATGAGCCCGGGCTCGGTAGTGAGTGGGGTTTTATCGGATCAGGGTGAGGCCTAAACACACATTACAGGTCTTCAGACGCACAAATCGAACTAACTCTCGGCCCAGCAGAGGGAGCACCTTGCATTCTTTCATAAGAGCCACTGGAGAAAAAAGCTTCTCCAGCCTCTATGAGTTTTATGCAACACAAGCCTGGCCTTCACCCCCATTCTCCCACGACTCCAGCTCCAGCGATCTTTTTTTATCAGCCCTGACCACGTTTATGACCTGAAATAACCAATTCAAAGTGTGTCCTCTGGAAACGGCCGCTCGTACGCGCTTCCATTACAAACAATCAATTATTCATGAGCTGATTATATGGCTGTCAATGTACCCTGCCATTATTCCTCAGCTGGTACATTTATCAGAAGCATCAGCACCCCGTATTCCCCGGCAGCTCCGGTCCCGGCCCGCCGAAATTTACACCAGCAATCACCACGACTGGAGCCAATAATGATGAGCCATATTAAAGCTGTCACCGCAAGCTTTTACGGCTGTTATCCTGCACATATAGGGATTAACAGTAAATCTAATTGCGGCTAAGGTGCAGCAAGGCAATGTAATTATCCAGCTCTGTTGAGGGGACCTAATCTGTCCTGGCTGGGAGGAGACTAGCCCAGCTGCGCCTTCAAGGGGGTTCAAGCACACACTGGTAACGTTAATCTAGTTTCATTTATTAAAAGTCCATTAAGATGATATTAAAAACTCCCTGAATGTCATATATCCATTTAACATAAGACAGAGCACTTATTTTTGAAAGGCATGTACTGTAGGCTGTCAGAAAGTTTGGCACCATTCTGCTCTACTGTATGCTTTTCTATAATGATATCAAAAACTGTATATACAGCTATGGAAAAAAATTAATAGACTACTTAAAAATTATGAGTTTCTTAGATTTTACCAAATTAAAAACCTCTGGAATATAATCAAGAGAAAGATGGATGATCACAAGCCATAAAACCAAGCTGAACTGCTTGTGTTCTTTAGCTTCCATTGGACATTCCAATAGACATAGGACAGGAGCCATCATAAGCTTTTTGGCATGTCACTTTACTATGGTGGTTACTTGTATTAATGGACAACATAGAAGGACACTAACAATTATTTTACCACAGTTAGTTCCGACCCTGCAATGTGATTGGCTGAGAGGCTTTCTATGAGTGCCATTATCAGCCAGTAATGTACTGTAACCGAAGCTCTACATGTATTACTCCGCCACATACAGGTAAACTAGCAACGATGGAGCGCTTACAAGCCAAACAGCGCTGCTACAAACAGAGCAGCAATGGAACTATTTTAACTGGCAGAGTGTTTATAACCAAACAGATCATATCTTCTCATCCTCTTTAACCTCTTTAAGTTGTCCTTTTGAATCTTTCAATAAACAGTGATAACAGAACTGTGGTATAATCGCAATAATTCACTCGAGGTTCATGCTATAACTCTATGCCTACGACCACAGCAGTGCAGGTATCACACATTATAGCACTCCTTCTCGTGTATTATTGCTTATGTATCCATCAGATATTAGTGTTGGGTGATCAGTTCTGGATTACAAAATTTCAATTTTACAGTTCCATTGCATTGAAACAACTAAAGCTTAAGCATGGTGACCTTAAGATCACCAGATCAGTACATGCTTCAACCAAAGTAATTTTATTCTATTGACCATACTTTTCTATAAAATAACTTTAAACTAGAATTAAGGAGGAAGGTCACATTATGATAAAAACAAATATATCTAATAACTGAAGGTACAATGCAGGTGTACCTAAATCTATTTATATTCACAATTACAGATCAACTCTTAAGAAATAAAACAAAGCAAAACAAAAAAAAACATGACAAATGTCATACTGTATCAACTCAATTATGCTTGTCTGAATGCTTAGAATCTAATTTGAAATCCAAATGTTAGTAGGTCTCGTAGCAGGTGGTCTTCTGACAGACTGTTTTAACGTCCGTCTGCAGAGCACCTGTTTTCCATTTTAAGCTGTTCTCATCTATATGACAGGCTGTCGCTGCCGGTCAGCTTCCTCAATAGCTCTACACAACTGTTAGCATTATGTGATTTTTAATATTCTGTTTATATTTATAGTCCATATATTTATTTATTTTTATCCACACTAATATGGGATTATGGTATTTGCTTGGTTTTAATATTAAGACAGTCATCATACAATTTTGCTTTATTTTTGTTTTTAACTACTTTTCAAACTAAACATGTCCCCAAACATGGTTTTGTTTGACCTAGACTCGTTTTGGCATAACAAGATGGACCTATACTATATTAGTTAAGTGGTTTTAATGTTATGGCTGATAAACAAAGGCAAATACATTAGATACATCTCATCAAATTTTCACAAAAAACAGTGAATTAAAAGTGAGCTGTTTTTAAGCTTAAGATATTGTTTATGCACCATGTATTAAAATGTTTGTGGGTGCCCTTCTAACAAATGCTACTATTCAGCTATTAAGCTATTGAATTACACCCCTTGCTGATACAGATAAGCAAATGCACACACACATACACACAGTTTGTGTAGTCCCTGTAGAGAGGTATTGGAAATAGACTGCCACAGCATTGCCAAAAAACCTTAGAGTATGTTCAGACTGGCTAGCTAGATTACCTGGATAGTAATGACTACCACATATTATGCTTAAAAGGTTATAGGGTCATTTGGACACCAAGAGGATCCAAAAAGAACCATAAGACTGTGTAGAAAATAAGATTGTGTAAATAATTAGACAAAATTCATCTTTTTTCTTGATCCGGATACAGTTCTGGTTGCATTATACAAGCCTATGGTTTAAAGCCACCCCTGGGCTTTAAAACAGACAGGTTAGCTGGGTATCAGGTCTACAACTGATTTGAATGAACTTAACCAATATTATAGCCAATCACCCTGTCAAGGTGGCCAAACACTTGACAGACAGACATGGATACCATACACACAGTTTATTAATAAAGTAACAAAACTTACAGGAGTGATCAGGGACAGGCAAGGTCAGAAACAGAAGGACAACAAAGATAAACAACATACCAGAGTGAGCAGGCAAAAGGTCATACACAGGTGATCCAAAATAAGATAAAAGGGCAAGGTAAAATGAGTAGTCAAAATACAAAATTAGGTTGGCAACGAGAAAACAAACAAGCAATACAGGACTAGGCAAAGAGAGTGGTCAACAATACAAAAAATGGTTTGTACCAAGTTAGTAAACACAAAAGAAATGTGGGGTAGAGGACCTAGGGATCTAGGTTCAATACTGGGCAACTGGGGACAGAAACAGGGGGCTTTTTATACTAGGAGGACAGGTGTGAATGATTAGAAGGCCGGTGAATTAGAAGGGGTTAGGCCGGTGGAGCCCTAGACAGGCAATCAGTCCATCGCAGGGCAGAAAGACACAGACAGACACACAAACACAGTCACTCACACCTAGGGGGAAATTTTAACCAACACCCAATTCACCTGAACGTGCCGTCCTTAGACTGTAGAAGGAAACCAGAGCACCCGGGGGAAACCCACACAGGGAAAGACCCCACAGAAAGACCCGGGTCACCCCAGCGGGGAATCGAACCCAAGCCATCTTGCTGCGAGACTGCAGCGCTACCCACTGCACCATCGTGCCACCTTTTTTGTCCATTCATCCAGTAAAAAACTAACAGTAACAGGTCTAGTCACTGAAATGAACAAAATCTGTGTTTTTAAGGCAGTAAAATCACCTTATATTGACTTTGTCAGCACAACATAAAATACAGCTGCAATAACTGTCAACATATTTCAAGTATGCAGCCAAACAAGTCCTTCAAGTTGGTTAATTTATTGGAGTGTACGAGGTGGTGCTCCCGCACTTACACCCAGGACACATCAGATCATGTTTGTGTAAATGAATGTAATGGCCTCCCTAATGGAAGCGGTTGAGGGTTATGTGTGATGATGGCCTGTCAGTACCGAGGACCCAGGGAGGCAGCTATGGACTCGGGCAACCAGCCCGGGGGTCAGGGGGAGCGTCATCGCTGTGCCGATGCCACGATGATGACAGTCGCTTCTAAATGGAGATGTACAGTAAGATGACTGAATGGAACAAGCCACCATGCAAAATCGCCCTCAAGCTTCAATACACAAGCTCTATGCAGCAAATAAAGCATCCCTGACATTCGTTTGGGCATAATTACGCATATATAGGTTCAGCATATTCTACATGCTGGTGCTCACGTATGGCATATTGCTATTCTTAGGAGGAGAGTCTTCCTCTAATGCAGCTCTTAAAGGAATAGTCCAGTCCTATGAGAAATGAGCTCTGAGGAAACTGTGGACACCAAATATGTCTTGGCTAATGAACTTCAACTGGGGCAAGAGGAGTTGCTGTCTAATGAAAAATAAGCATCTTCAAACAGCAATTTTACTAAAAAGAGTTCATTTCAGCTCATTTTGGAGAATTTTTATTTGTTTAATCTGCAATTTTTTTTACATAGTTTAAGAGACAGTTTCAAATGATGTATTAAATTAAAAACCATACTTGTTTTTCATTGGATAGCAACAACATGCTCTATATAATCAAACATAGTGGGACACCTGCTCATTCATTGTTGCATTACTAATAACTTAATACTAAATAATTGCTTTGTATAGCACCAAACTGTAAAATCTAAAAGCCCAGACCAAACAAGGTAAGTATGATAGTGCCCTTAAAACATTAATAAAGGGATTTCTACAAGTATACCTAACAAATTTGGATTAGTAGAATGTTTTCTGAATGTTAAAATCTGTCAAGTTTTCTGGATGTTCTTAGAACATTTTTTCTTTTTTTAATAATTTTATTTAAAATTTTTCGCATTTTCTCCCCAATTTACACGACCAATTACCCAACCCACTCACTAGGACTCCCCCTATCACTAGTGATGCCCCAACACACCAGGAGGGCGAAGACTTACACATGCTTCCTCCAATACATGTGAAGTCAGCCACCGCTTCTTTTCGAGCTGCTGCTGATGCAGCATTGCCGAGCAGCCAGCGCGCTTGGAGGAAAGCACAGCGGCTCGGTTCCGGTACATCAGCTCACAGACGCCCTGTGCTGCAGACATCACCCTAGGAGTGATGTGGGGAGAGAGCGCCATCTACCCACCCGGAGGGAGCAGGGTCAATTGTGCTCCCTCTGAGCGGCGGAAGCTTGATGGCAAAACTGCATGAGCGGGGGTTCGTGCATGTGTCAATGTTTAAGCAAAGCACAGTAGCGCAGTGGATAACACCACTGCATGCCAGTAAGCTATCACATCATGTGGGAGACTGGGGTTCAATTCCCGTGACTGTACTGCTCTACACCAATAAGAGTCCATGGGCAAGACTCCTAACACTACATTGGCCCTTCCTCTGTAATAGAAATAACCTTGTAAGTCGCTCTGTATAAGGGTGTCAGCTAAATGTCGTAATGTTAATTTTATTAATCTAGCTGGCAACATTATGTGAGAAACCTTCTAATAACATTGTGATGCAAACCATTATTATGTCACATGTTCTTAGAACGTTTCTGGAACATTATTACTGTATGATTACAGGATAACCTTCCTGTAACCTTTTCAAAATGTTGCCAAATGTTCTTATAATTTTCTTAGATAGCTTGGATGTTGTCCTCATTTTTTTTTATACCATGGATTAATCTTCGTCTTGTTCCAAACGAGACCACGGCCCCGCCTGAAGCCTCGTTTTACCGCTGGTTCGAGACGTATAGACTGAATAGAGCAGTGGGTATAAAGGATTCAATTCTTATTGACGTTAGCATTTAATTCCCCTGCCTCTCTCAGAAACATCTGAATACACAAGCAGCTGTCTGAATAGGGAACATGCGCACCGGAACCTAAATAGGACAAACACAAAAACACACACACACACACATCCACACACACACCTCCGAGCCAGCTGCCTCCCTGCCTCAGGAGCTCCCTGAGTGCACTCTATTTTCGCTGCTTGCTTAAAAAAAAAAAAGATGAAGGAAAAAAGATGGGGTGGGGGGAGTGGACGAGGTCAGGAAAGAGACAAAAACCAAAGCAGTAATCTCCCTCCTTTAATCTGCCCTGGGTTAGGCCTGATTAGCCAGTACAATTAGAAAACCACCCACAACGACCTCGACACCAAACAGATTTCTGAAATGATTAATCTGCCCCAATTCCCTCCTGCTTCCTATGCCATTGATTTCCAATGAGCCCCGCTGCAGCCTCGCCTGAAGGGAAATGCCTTCACTGGTGAATAAGAACGCCGGGGCGAAAATAAGGCCATATGTAACGTCCGATGACATAAAGTAGGCTATACAGTAAATGAGCTACTTTATTCCAGGCTGCGTAGAGCATGCATAGTCTATATTATTCCCCCTTTACTGCAAGAGCAGAGCTGATGTTTTTCTCCTCTAAATCAACACCTTGAGTGCTGTTGGTTTAGTGCAGATAAATAAGCTAAAGGATCTGAGTCATATATACAGTATAATACACTGCCTGGCCACAAAAAAAGGTTGCATGCTCTAATATTTGGCATGCATTCACCTTAAGCTTCTGCAATGTCACAACATTTTTTACAGAATTGCAATAATTTTCCCCAAGATCTTGTATTGATGATGGGAGATTTGGAGCAGTATGCAAAGTCTTAATGGGATTCTTAATGGGGTTAAGATCTGGACTCTGTGGTGAACAATCCATGTGTGAAAATGATGATCTCATGCTCCCTGAATCACTCTTTCACAATTCCAGCTCCATGAATCCTGACACTGTCATCTTGGAATATACTTGTGCCATCAGGGGAGAAAAGATCCATTGATGGAATAACCTGGTCTATATTCAGAATATTCAGGTAGTCACCTGACCTCATTCTTTCAGCACATACTGTTGCTGAACCTAAACCTGATCAACTGCAGCAACCCCATATCATTGCGCCACCCCCACAGGCTTCTACAGTAGGCACTAGTCCTTCTTGGTAAATCTGGACTCATCAGACATGACCATTTTCTATTGTTCCAATTGAGTCCAATCTTTATGCTCCCTTGCAAATTGAAGCCATTTTTGCCGGTTAGGCTCAGTGATAAGTGGTTTTCTTAAGCCTATACAGCTGTTAAGTCCCAATCCCTTGAGTTCCTTTCACACTGTGTGTGTGTGTGTATGGAAAAGCTCTTACCTTCACTATTAAACATTTCCCTGAGTTCTAGTGTTGTTTTTCTACCATTTGATTTCACCAAACATTTAATAAATTGCAGATTAACATAATTCAAGACTTTTTAATGACCACATTCCTTCCTCGAAGATGATGTCTTTCCACTTTTTAATAAGCTTTGGACAGTTCTTTATCTGATTTTAGTAGTTTTAGCAGTAGTTTCTCCTTAGATATTTTCTCTGATGGATGCATGTCAATAATCTAAACCTTCTGAAACCACAGGATGAGTCTTTCCACATGGTTGTTTAACAAATGAGAAGCTACTCCCTGCATCAGTTAGGGTTAAATAACTTGTTGCTAGCTAAAACTCTACCTATACTCTTACCTATTTCCTTTGTTAAATCCATGTGGTGATATTGTTTTTGGTCAGGCATTGTATATGAACACGTCCAACTCTCACTTATGGCCCATATGAAATAAAAATAGTTAAATAGTTCTTCTTTATGATTCCCCAAGAAACAATATGACTATGGTTTCAAGGGAATACAGCTCTTAAATAGCTTGTGAATTCAAAAACACGAATTATAATTTGATTTCTAAATGTCAACCTAATTCTAGTCCCCTTTTCTTATTCTAATTCTAAGGCTAGTCCCTTTTTAAAGCAATTCGTAATTCTAATAACAATTCTGACTTTAAGTTTAATTCAAATTCAAATTATGGTTCTGATACAAATAGTAATTCTAATGTAGATACCAGTTCTAATTCAGATCCTGATTCTAACTTTGATTCTGTATATCTGACTTTATAAATCTGATTCTACTTCTAGTTCGGAGCTAACAATGATTCTGATTCTTAACTAAATCTTCCTACTAACAAGAATTCTGAACTGAATTTTGAGTCTGAATCTAATATTGGTTCTGATACGATTCAAATTCTAATTCTATTTCACGTAATTATAATTCTAATACTGATTCTGATTCCAATCCTGGTTCTTATTCTAGTTCTGATACTAACAGCAATTCTGATATACCTGACTTTATTTCTTAATCTGATTCTAAACTGAATTCTGAATCTAATCCTAATATTGGTTCTGATACGATTCAAATTCTAAGACTGGTTTATGTAATTGTAATTCTAATACTGGTTCTGATACTAATAATGATTCCAATTATGAATCTAATTCAGCGGTTCTGAAACTGATTTTAATACTGATTCAAACTCTTATTCTAATTCTGGTTTGAATTTTATTTGAGTTTGTAATTCTAATACTGTTTCTGACTGTAAATAAGATAATAAAGTATACAGTATGTATGTAAATAAGACTATGCACACGTCCCACTCCCAAATATAAATAAATAGCCCCTCTTCATTATTTCCCCAGATACTCTGCGACAGAGCTGCTTGGTTTCAAAGTAAAAGGCAGTAACGTGATTACATAGCTCCCCGCATGTTTGTGAATGATGAAAGTAATTCATGTCTGAAATTATACTGGCTCTGTTTCCCCTCACTTATCTCCTGTGGACCGAGCCAGCTCCATCACCGCTTTGATGTGTTTGTGTGCATCTAATTGTAATTCCATACAAAGATGTCTCAGCAGCGTCTCCATCCCCGTCTCAGAGAGAGAGGCAGGGACACGGCTCTTCTGCTTTTTGATTATTTATTAATTTTATTTTTTTAGCTTTCACTTTTTAATAAATGCCACGCTGGATGAACACAACATCTGCTGTTTGTGTGATTCTGTAAGATCTGTGGGGAGGAAAGAATACAAGTAAACTGAGGCAATAAGCATCCGTTCAGCGCATCAGTCTGGATTAGGACAGCACGTCTCTGTCAAACCCGAGGAATACCCATCATAAATGTTTATCTAGATAGAACACATTTACAAGACGTACAACATAAAGTGTCCTAAAAATAAACCCCAGGAACCCTGCAGCGCTGCCGCCACTCACAGACTAACAGATGGAAACAGAGATTCTGAGGCTGTCAGGTAGTTCATAGATTTTTATTCTAACTTAATCTACTGCTGATTCTGATTTTAACTCAAATCTGATACTAATTCTGATTCTGATATACAGTAGATCCTGATTATAACACTGATTCTGATAATGGCTCCTTATGACTCATTGTGACTAATTCTGATTCTCATACAATTAATGATTTTAATAATGGTTCTGATTCTAGTTATAACACTGATTCCGATCTAGATACAGATTCTGATTTAGATTCAGATTAAGATTGTAATTTCATTCTGACTCTGACTCCAATTCTGATAATGATTCTGATACTGACTTGAATTGTACTATTATTATTGACCATAATTCTAATTCCATCCAGACCAACAATAAATCTGATTCTAATTTTGGTTCTAATGCTGTAGAGACTCTGATCATGATGTTTACACTAATTCTGATTCTAATTCTAATAGTGATTCTAATACTAATTATAATACTGATTCTGATTTAGGTTGTAATTTTGATACTGAGTCTGACTCTAATCCTGATACTAATTCTGAATTCTAATAATTTTTGTGATTGTAAGTCCCATTCTTATATTATATTAGTGATTATGAATACAATTATAATACATTAATTTAATGCCAAATCGGGTTTTAGTAGTTCTGATCTTAATAGTTATTCTGATCTGATCCAGATCTGTACTCTAATTCAGATTTAAATTCTGATGCGGTCTTTATAATAAATAATAATAATAATACACATATAGGTTCTAATAATTCATCAATACTAATTATTATAATGCAAATTATGATAATGGACCTGATTTTGATTTAGTTTTTTTAAACTAACTTTAATAATGATTGTTATCTAGACATTGACTCTGATTAAGAGTTAAATTCTAATACTGTATTCTAAAACTAATTCTGGATTCTAAAACTTATTGTGATTCATATGATAATTGTGATGTTTTGTTTGGTTACTGATTATGATTGCAATTCTAAAACTGATTCTAATTCTGGTTTTGATACCAATAGTGATTCTAATCAAAATTATTTTGTTTTTATCACTGATGGCAAGCTATAAGAACAGGATTCGAACTGACCACTCAGAGCCCAATTATAGTATTATTTTTAATTCTTATTCTCTTTTATTTCAAAGGTTTACTCTGATTCAGAGTCAAACTGTCTCTTTTTGACGTTGTTTCTTTGTTTTCTGATCCAGGTCCTGATCCTTATATTGAGACTTCCAGCTGTTATCTTCATGGTGTACAGTACAGGCCAATAGTTTGGACACACCTTCTCATTCAATGCGTTTTCTTTATATTCATGATTATTTACATTGTAGATTCTTACTGAAGGCATCAAAACTATGAATGAACACATGTGGAGTTTTATGTACTTATCAAAAAATGACCTGACCTCCACAGTCACCGGACCTGAACCCAATCCAGATGGTTTGGGGTGAGCTGGACCACAGAGTGAAGAAGGCAAAGGGGAAACAAGTGCTAAACACCTCTGGGAACTCCTTCCTTCAAGACTGTTGAAAAACCATTTCAGGTGACCACCTCTTGAAGCTCATTGAGAGAATGATGCCAAGAGTGTGCAAAGCAGTAATCAGAGCAAAGGGTGGCTATTTTAAAGATACTAGAATATAATTTTTTGTTAAGTACATAATTCATATGTGTTTACTTATAGTTTTGATGCCTTTAGTGAGAATCTACAATGTTAATAGTGAAGAAAACGCATTGAAAAAGAGAATGTGTGTCCAAACTTTTGGCCTGTACTATATATGGGAGGATTATGATGAGGTCCAGGTGTGATGGTGCAGTGGCACCTCTCGGTGGTGATCAGGCTGGAGAAAACTCACTCAAATCACAGAGACAGGAGGTGACAGGTCGAGGCCGAGCCGGGGTCACGGCTGCATGTGAACACGGACAGTGCAGCCGGGAGAGGGGCGAAAATGTCGCCTGTGCCCTGAAGGCTGAGCGCGTCGCGGGGCGAGGGTCACCGACCGGCCCTTTAACTCAAGCGAAGATATCACATCTGCTCATTTATCACCCGTGACAGTCTGGCCTCTCCAGAAAATGCTAGACAACCTTTGCCTGGTCTGGCGCCATTCAGAGTCCATTACCAATTCAAGACAGAACATTTTTCATTCTCTTTCAAATCTGGACTTTAACCCTTTCACACCATCACACCCTATCATCTCACTGACTGTGTCACTGTGCTATGTCTTTGTGTCATTTAACTCATTAAACCCCTCCCCTTCAGGAGCTGGGCTGCAGAGCTGGCCATTTCATGTGAGCCAGAAAATGCATCAACATGTGGAATTGAGGGTTCTGTGTGATGCTGTGTTTTCTGTCACTGTCAGAGGAAAAGAAGAGACAGACTGAGAAAGACAGGAAGAGAGGCTGCATTCACAAACCCCAAAAGTTACTTCTTTTTTCATACTGATCACCCTCCTCTCCTCTATGATCCACAATGAAAGATGCTGTTTAAAATTCACTCAAAGTGACTTCCAGCAGAGAATACACCAAAGTACCCTATCCAGGTAGAGAATATATCCTATCCTTTTAGAGGATTTAGACATTTTGGAGTGACTTCACTGTGGCCACGCCCACAGAGCACATAAGCACACTTTTTTTATTGATGAATTATTTATTAATACATTTATTTATAGAATTTAGCAATACATCATGTAGAAATATTACAAAAACATAGCAAAACATCCCATAACATACAAAACAGTAGGAAATATATTATCACTTCTTATAACAAATAAAATAGAGATAAATTATAGAAATAACACAGGCTTTCAGTTCTATCTGATGCAATTTCTTGTTTCTTTCTGATGTAATAAATTCTTTTGTAATTTCTCTTTTCTTCACTCCTCCTCCTCCTCCTCCTCTCCTCTATTCCTCTACCTTCTTCCAGGATCCAGAATAGAAGAGATAGAGACAGAGAGAGAGAGAGAGAGAGAGAGAGAGAGAGAAGCTAAGAAACAAAGAGAGAGGCAGAGATAAAATGAGGGACAAAGAGAGAAAGAGAAGGAATGAGAGAGAGAGAAGGAATAGGAGACAGAATGAGAAAGAAAGAAAGAGGAAAAGAGCAAGAGAGAGAGACAGAGGAAAGAGAGAGAAAAGGACAAAGAGAGAGAGAGAGAGAGGACACAGAGAGATAGAGAGAGAGAGACCTGGCCTATATGAGGGTCTGCAGTTCACTCTCTCACTCTCAGTACTACACATTACTCTCACAGTTACTGAAGCCCTTATAATAATGTTTCTAATAACATGTCTATAGATTAATGACTTAATAATAGGCCAGCACCCGAGGGCTTAAGCAAACTCCTGCCCTCTCTTGTACCCATAATCCCTTTGGGCTGGAGATCTGTGCTCCTCTAACCAGCAGGGCTGCTGAGGGCCACACTGGTTGCATCATTGATCCTCGGTGCAGCAGCAGCAACAGCAGCCCAGGTCAAAGCATGTCAACCAATCCTGAGAGCTGGAGCTGGAAGCCGCAGTATAGATTAAGTTTCCACTCATTAAGGCCAGCAGCACTTATAGACTGCCCCCGAGGCCCTCTATACGCTGTAATGACCGCGGCGGCTGGATGTGATGAGTCAGTGCAACTGACGGCAGTTAGAAAGGCCATTATGCCACTGCGCCTCCATGTTCACAACATAATGGAGAGGACAAGCTCCATTTGATGAGACTAAGCTGCTTTTGAACTTGCTCTTGTAGAGCTGGCGTGACCATCACTCTGGAGAATACATAGCTCAAAATAAATAACTAAAACAACAAAATAAAAATACTACTTTTACAAAAAGTAGTAATTGTTTAGTTTATATTTTAAATGTGTCACACCAATTGAAGGGGCAGTCTTGAAGCCTAGTCTTGGACTACACAGCATTTTGAAAGGAGATTTTTCATTTAAAGGAAAATATAGTCTAGAAATAAGCTTAATAATGTTATAAGAACGTATAGCAATGCTATGAAAAGGTTCCACAAAGGTTAGCCTGTAACGTTACAAAAAATAATGTTCCAGGAGCTTTCTAAAAAAAAAAGTGACATAATATTGGCTATATAATTTTGGTTAGAAAAACATTTTCTGAATGCTATAGGTAACATTCTTAGAAGGTTCAATTTGTCAAGTTTTCTGGATGCTCTTAATTTTAAAAGTTTTAAATATTCCGGTAACATCGCTGCAATGTCACGTGTGCCAATTTTTGACATCACATTATATTTTTATTTTTGGGAATGATACTTTAAGTTTTAATGAGAAACGTGCTCATAACGTTGTCATGCAAACCAATATTATCTTCCACATTGTCACAATGTTCTTAGAACATTATTTCTGTAACATTACAGGGTAACCTTGTTGGATCCTTTTCAAAACATTGCTAAACATCCTTAGAATGTTCTCTTAGCTTAGCTGAAGGGTTGTATAACCATGTTTTTTAGATTTAGTTTCTCACATAACATTTTCACATCCCAGTTGGACGAATGCTAATATTATGGAAATGTTAAAAGTAACATTCCCAAAACTAAAAATTAAAACATTGACAAAAAGTGACTTTGCAGCAACCTTGAGTGTTAATTGTACCATTCCGTAAAAACTGAGTTGAGTTTAAACTTGGCCTGCTTTTTGAATGATTATACAGGACAGCCAATCAGAACAGATGACAGTTACATATGTAATTTTTAAAGGCACTGTTATAACGACAATCTGTGTGAAGTGTAAGAGATAAAGACGGTTAAAAGTTGGTCAAACACTTGGGTTGGTCTTCCAGACAGGGATTTAGATATATAAAATCTATATATTTTCCTATGGGATTAAGCCTAGTTCTGGACTATACAGATCTGTGAATGGAGATTCTCCAAAGAAATGTGTAGTCTAGGTCTAGGCTCCAGGGGCCTCATGTACTAAAGGTGCGTACGCACAAAAACATTGCGTAAGCCATATTTCACGCTCACGGTCAGATGTACTAAATTTGACTTCAACGTGAGAAAGTGCATTCCCCCACGGAACTTTTGTTTCGGGCGTACGCCTTTTTTTGTACGTATGTATTGTGTTTTTGTCATTTGGCGACACTTAGAGGCGATGCATTGAAATTACAACTATTAAGACATCCTTTATGCACACATTGTAGTCAGCATTACTGGGTAAAATAAAGTTAATAAATCAGACAATTTCATTGGCTTACATAAATAATCGTTCAACGTGTTTCCACTTAGCCTAGATTATATAAACATGCATAAAGGTTTGCGCTGAAGTTGTTGGAGTTGGCAACGTTGGCATTATTGGAAAATATTGCTAATGGCCGAATTCATTGAGAGCGCATTTTCCACGACCATTATGTTTTTTTGGCCCATGATGATGACTGGCTTATAAGCCGTTTTAGATTTCCAAGAGCATAGGAGGATAAGAACACAAGCTGAGTGCGTGCCATGTGGCTTCTTGGTAAGCAACTCATTTGAAGCATTTAAATGAAATCATTTATTATCCCTCTTAGAATAATACAATTTAAAACATGGGTAATTATACGCTACGCGTATATCATATTAATAATAATAATTTAATAATAATAATTTGTATTATTATTATTATTATTATTATTATTCTAACTTTATACTCTGAGTAATTGAGGGAGGAGTCATGGCAGGTGTGTTGTTTTCGTGCATTTGCGCTTGATTTCAAGTTGATTGCGATGTACTAAGAGAAAGTACGTGGGATTCTGCCTACGCACGGTTTGATAAATCCAGATTTTTTTGTGCGTACGGAACTTTTCAGGTCTGAGCGTACAGAACATTTTAGTAGGAAGTCCACGCAAGTCTTAGTACATGAGGCCCCAAGTCCCTGTCCAGGAATAAACCCTATAACTCTTTCATAGAATTTAATAGACAGACACATCCATCCATCCATCCATCCATCCAACTTCCCAAGAAGCATAGCATTGAGTGGCATTTTCAAACGGTGCACACAATGTACAGCAACGAATATCCACTCAAAACCAAACTCAGGAGAAAAGTGAAAGAACTGAAATCGCAGCTTAGTGCTCAGCAGTCTATCTTCACAAAGCCCAGCTCAAAAGCAAAAGCTGCCACTGTAGGGTCATTCTGGGGTGTGCTATAGTGAGGCACAAGACATCATTTCCATCATGTCCAGACTACGCAAACCTGGCTGAAACCATTTAGTGTAAATCATCAGAATAAGGTTATTGTGATTTGTGAAGGTTTTTTGTGTGTGAATTGTCATGCAATGCTGATAATATCAACAAGAAGCTTTTAAAAATGAGGCCTAGTAGATTATGGTGTCTTGTCCACTGGAAAAGTACATCTTGGACCAGAAAATTGTGGGCACTCCTGTTTTAGTCTATATAAATCAGCTTTGTTTTCTTCCTTGGTGTGATTCGGTTTAGCAAGTGTGAATACATTAATCACACTTGTCAATCTAGAACCAAAACAACCACACCGAGACCTTCTAGAGGAGATGGTTCTCGTCTGGTCCCAAATGAACCCCAGGGTGTTTTGTGGTGAGCACATTGAGATCAGATGTAGAATGCAATATTCAGCTAAGCATCCCCCATAACCAGGTGTAACCTGGTATATTTCAGAGATTATTACAACAGCTATAAACAAATGGCATTTCCGCCATTGGTACATGTTAAACTGTACATAAAATTGGTGCGTATGGATTTTTTGTGTAAAACCAACCAAACCACGTGAGATGCTTCAAGTTTACAAACTCGTGAATGGAGGTCCTGGAGATCTGTCATCCTGGAGAGTTCAAATACAATGCATCTGGTTCCAGCATTCATGAGTGGGAGGATGACAATATAAGTTCTGGAGAAGAAGAAGAAAAAGCCATTTGATTCCTGATGAGATGGAAATTGTGCCTATTGGGATGCTTAATCATAAGTGAGGGATGAGATCAGTTGTCATTAGAAACTATCAGAAGAATTTTTAGCTTAGGGAAAGCTGTAGAGGTCAAGATGGGAGAACTGTTTATATCATTGTAAGACATAAAAGTCAAAGAACTAAGGTGATTAGCTTAGTCTAGAGGATGGTGCACCATTTTACTGTGCAGCTTTGCATATATGTGAAGGGCACATGTCTCTCTAAGATTTCTTGGCGTGAGCCCATGAGTGCACCTGTGTTTTCTGTTACCAAGATAGCAATATGCCAGACATTCACCTGAACACACCTCACTTCCAAGCAACCATACCCATTGGCGTAGATGTATTTACAAGCACAATTGCTATTTGAAGGCCTTTAGATGCAAACAGAAGGCATATAAAATAGACTATGTAAGATAAGGCCACTCATTAGGAAGGGTTCAGCAAATATTTTTTGTTATACTGTGTTATGTACTGTTTATTAAGTGATAATTTGCTAATTATCTTGTATGTCTAATTGCTTGTAAATGAGAAGACTGGCGTTATTTATATTACTATTAACAAAAATGTATATGAATAGCCATTTCTACTAAGTAGCATCTTTTAGACGTGGATGACTGTCTGAGACTCCCTATGTTCATCATCATTGGTTCAGATGGTGTTCATAATTGGTATTTATACTGTTTCAGTCAGCTACTTTGGAAAAGTAGATTTAGTGTAACTCATATTCAGTTTCTATAGGATATTTAGTGGATTTAATTTCTTTGAGTGTCTTCCCTAAATCCCATAGTTTATACCAATCAATACCAGTACAGAACATTCAGAACAAACTCTTCTTTATGAAAGAAAGGGAAATACTCTCTGTAAAGGCTGGTATTAAGAGGTTACTACCCACTCATACAACATTTTGCTGGATTTCCCCAGCTCATATACCCTAGAGGGGTATAAAGCCCTCCCAGCTTTGAGACCAAAGTGTAGCACTGAGAACGCTGTTCTCTAGAATGAGGGAATTCCATGCAGTACTCATGGGGATGATGTAGGGTGGTCATGGTAACCCAACATCATGAACTAACTAATTCTGCTGATGCTGATTTCAGTCAAATCAATGCCCTTTAAGAGTTTCAGTATTAATTCACAATGTAGGAAAAAAAATAAAAACACTGAATGTGAAGGTGTGTGTGTGTGTTGTGTGTCCCTCTCTGCTAAAGGGCTGAAGCAGGTAAAACACATCTGAGAAAGAACCCAATACCACATGACAAACTATCTCGGGGAGGGTCCTGCCACGCAGTATGGGAGGTAAACATCATCAGTTTCTGCAGCTTTTTTTGGTGATGAGTAGATAATAACTCACATCAGGGCACTAAATGAAACTCACCAGGAAGAAGCAGAGCAATTTACTCCGCTGCTCTTCCCTCTGACACACACACCAATAAAGATTAATGAGAGCCCACTGATACCCCAGCTCTTCAGAAACACGCAGCGCTTCACCTGGTCCCCCACCCACAATCCTCACTTTCCTCTGGATTATCACAACACACCGGTGGACTCGTGCCCCCATGACTTAAATAACATTCCTTGTAAAAAAGGAAATATACTTACGAGCATTAAAAATATGTTCAAATTAGGTAAAGAATACTAAAAGTGTGTTTTCTATTTAATATAATTTATAAAAATTTATAAAAAAAAAAAATACATAATAAAAATACTTTCTCTGTATTTCTATAAAATGTATTTTTTAAGCAATATGCTTTGAATTATAAGTTGTGTTGATAGAATATTTATATAGTATACACTTTAGAGTATCTTTTTTCCAGTAGCATTAATGTGTACACAATATTTGCATAAATATGTGTCACCGGGGAAAGGACGCACACCAAATGACAAAAGAACTTTTTTTTTCGGGTATTTTATTCTGATTTTATTGTACTCAAAATAACAAAAATAAAATGAATATGTTACGCCCCTGAATATAGGGAGTGAAAAAGACCACAGTAAACAGTGCTGTTTCCTCAGTGATACTTTTATCTAGAATTTCACAAAAATATATTATAAAACAAGGCTTGTTTACATTCTCTTCAATTCAGTCTTTTTACAGAGAAATAGAATTTAGACACATTCCAATACATGAATGATTTCCAGTGCCCAGTGTCACTGCAAGAGCTACAACTTAAGAACAGTGAGATAATAATAAAAAAACATAGAAATTCCTTTTCTGACAACACAAAAATATAGAATGAAATATTCAAACTCAAACTCAATTTTCCACTAGGTATATGTATACTTTTTTATATAGTTTTATCTAGAATGAGGAAAACGCTGTGCCTTGATACTGTCTGAATCAAGGCATAGCCACACAATCACAAATCACTCTGGCAAGTACTATTAGCTGATTTCCAATTTATAAAACAGCTAGACTTAATGTTTATAAATTCTTTTGTTTTTGTAAATACCTTTTTTTTCTTCAGCATGATTTCACCATAGTTTTACTCTTTTCATACATGAATTTGTAAATTAATTCTTAATCAATTTTTAGCTCAGCTTTTACCACAGATAATTGTTTTTAACATTCTACTTTTAAAGTACTATGCAACAAATCATGTATTATTGTTCTTTTTAACTAGTCACAAATACACTGTAAAACCCTAGTTTAGAACACAGTACAGTATTTGATAGTGGCACTAATTACAGAAAATAGATAAATAACATTAATACCACCTTAACCTTAATACCATTAACAGAGCTCTTTTTATATTTGATTTTAAGCTCACCTCGATTTACTCAGCTTTACTCAACAAGACTTGAGCATTTCATCAAGAGAACTTGGACAAACAGCTTCTGTAACCCAGAAAAATACAAGGCTTGAACAGGAGGAGCACACTACCCGACTGAAACAATGCCATCTGCCCGCATCTGATTGTGATTCATCCAAAATACATGTTTAGAAAGGCAATATAGGCATCTACTACTGTTATAGGCCAACTAAACCTTATATTGTTCAGTTTTTCCTGATTTTTACCTCTTATTTCATTAGGATGGCTCTGGATGGATCCTAAAATGGAGCACCACCATTCACTGCAGCTTGAGCCTCCTTCTCTTCCATGCTCTTAGCTCCTCCCTTTCCTCTCTCAGGGTGACAACACTTCTGATTTTGTTTCTTAAAGTTACACACACACTTTTTAAAGGTGTATTCTCAATTCACCACCTGGCTACATATGCAAAGTAATACATTTATATACATCAAGTGTATTAAAAAGCGCTTAAAAAACACACATGCTTAAATCTACACAAATTTGCAGAAGTTGTAAAAAAAGCACTCAAAAGCACAATTTAATGCTTTTATGTTGTGTTTAAATATAGCGTAATTACAATTGCCATAAGTTGTTCCAAACTAGTACATTTATTATGTATTTAAGAACATATTTTAATTTTTAAAAAGTATGTACTTTTTCATGTTAAGTATATTTTTTAAAATATACTTAATACACTTTTCTTTTACGAGGGATCCCTAAGGTGCCTTCTAGATTTGCAAAAACAAGACACTGTGCCTTTTAGGGTGCCTTTCATTGTAGTAAATCATGATCGTGTGCTATCTAGAGCACAGAAATTGAATAACTCTGAAAGCGTCATAGTAAGAGCCCTTACTGTATATGGCTGCCCTTTCCGATAGAAAATGTGTGATGATTAAGTAAACCAAAATATTCTCTGAATCTGGCCGGCTCTTAACTTGCAGTTTCTGAGGCTGGTAACTTTGATGAACTTATCCTGTGCAACAGAGATAACTCTTGCTCTTTGTTTCTTGGGGCGGTCCTGATGAGAGCTAGTTTTATCATAACGTTTTTGATGGTCTTTGTGACTGCACTTGAGGATACTTTCAAAATTCAGGAGATGCAGGAGATCGCCAGTTTGAATCCCAGTCATGTAGCTTGCCATCGGCTACTGGAGCCCTGAGAGAGCACAATTGGCCTCGCTCTCTCTGGGTGGGTAGATGGCGCTCTTTTCCCTCGCCAATCCAAAGGGTGATGTCAGTCAGCACAAGGCGTCTGTGAGCTGATGTATCGGAACCGAGTCGCTGTGCTCTCCTCCGAGTGCGCTGTGATGCTACTCAGCAGCAGTTCTAAAAGAGGCGGAGTCTGACTTCACATGTGTAGGAAGAGGCATGTGCTAGTCTTTACCCTCCTGGTGTTGGGGCATCACTAGTGATAGGGGGAGTGGGTTTGGAAATTGGCTGTGTAAATTGGGGAGAAAATGGGGGAAAATTTTGAAATAAAATTCAATCAAAATTGAAATTGATTTTTTTTTTAGAACATTAGCCATCTAAGCAAGAGGTGCCTACTTATATAAAAACATTTTTGTTTACTAAATAATTCCATGTGTTTTTCTTCATAGTTTGGATGAAGAAACACACATTTAAGGCACTGTACATCTGGATCTGTTTATCCGGAGTATTATTATTAATACTATTAGTAATACTTCACAACAAGAACTGGACAAAATGCAATGTTAGTGTGATGGACATTTGTGTCAGCAATGGGTCCAACATAAAGTATATCAATCCATTTGTTACAATGGGTGTCCACAAATATTTGGATGTATAATACTAAGCTCTGTACATGCACATCCACATCTTTATGCCTCAGCTTCCTTAGCATCACCACAAGCCTTGTCAAAATGCCATGGTCAGTTTTTTACTGTATTTTTAGACTCTTAGCGTAGTCCTGGCTCTAATATTCACAGTTTTGTCCCTGAAAATAGTCTATTTACAGAATATGGCATATGGCTAATATAGACAACAGCCCAGGTAGCATGTGTTTTTTTCAAGCGAGGCAGTACCTACTCCAATAATAGCCTATTGTCTGCTTACAGTGCATTGTACTGCTGAACCGATGTGCCCATATATATAAATATATATCGTAATTAATGAAGCCATATGTTGGCCTCTTAAAAAACCTGAGGCTGCAGACATCAGGGGGATTCGATTACGCAACGTGTTCCAGCCTCCGTTCAGCTTTCAGCCGTTCAGATGCTCCGCACGTCAATACGGCAATATACTTACCTTGGAAAAAACAGGCACAATTAGAATGCAGAGAGCTCACGCCAAATTAGCTGCGCTCGCTCCACATGGCAGCGAGCGATACAAACCGCCTGCTACAATGTTGACGTGTCATGTGACCCTTATGAGGGATTTATTTAATTAAACCTGAGTCACTCTAAAGCCTCGCAGTCAAACGAAGCGCTCCATTTCCGCACAAAGATTACTTCTCTCTTCTGGAGAGCCGACAACTCCCACAATCTGTTCCGCGGTGCTCCATTTTTCTCCCAAAGGCTCCTTATTCACAAGCACTGAAAGAAATTGTGACCAAGCCAGGCCCTTATCTCCAAACGCTCGGAAAAGGGCAGCGTGAAGAGCGCTCTCCAAAACTAATTAAAGGAAGATTTGTTTAAGAAAGAAAAAAAAAAGGAAAAAAGAAAAAACACAATTGCACCTCTGGGTCTAATTTCAGCATGCATCTCCAATCTCAGCAGGGAAACTGCTGGAGCTCAAGTGTGTAACCGGTCTGGATATGCACACACAGCTCGGTAGCCAAGAAATGAAATCCTCAAGGGGGCGATTTTTCAAAAGCTTTTTTCAATCGGGAGGACTTTGATTTCTGAACTAGATTAAATTCCTGAACTGGGCAGTGCAAATATAGCTAGGCCTCAGGATTTAGAGCAATCCAAATAATAAATAAATAAATACATTTAAAAAAATAGCCAGAGGAGGCAATAGCTGAACACCTTCATGCTGTTAATAACTCTGGGTTCAGTCACATATAGATGGCCTGGATGAAATACACCAGTTTACCACCAGTTCAACCTAGAAAAAACTTACCATCTTGGATAACACACCAAACAGAACCCAAACAAGCTAGTTCATGCTTAACTGTGGGCACGTTTACATGCCCACATCAGATTAATAGCTCAATCGGAATAGAGCATGTCCATGTTAACACCTCAGTCTGAACAGAGGAGTCTGATTGAGGTCATTCCGAATTCAATTTCTATCCGATCGAACAAGGTCGATAATCCTTTAAATAATCTGATACAAAGAAGAATAATAACCTTGTAATTCCTGTACCCGATTAGATCACCTAACGGAGTGTTTAATTACGCATCTCACATGTACGAAGGCGTTTTAGGGCTACTTTTAAAAAATAATAAAAACCGTTCACTTTGAGGTTAAAGTCGCCACCACATGAAAATCTGTACACTGTATTATCTAACTGTAACACTGCAGCATTAATAATCAGCAGGTTATAAATGTAGATAACTGATGGCTTAAACTGCAGCCCACGCATTTCCCTCAAAATACCACAACTTTATTCTTGTTATTTACAATTTTAAGTACGACTAATAGAAAAAGGAGTGATAATTCAGCAAATGCTTAGATTATTTAGATATAGTTGAGCAGTACCCTTATATGACTGGAGAGCAGACGATAATAGAAAGCTCAATACAAGCAGAAGAAACTTGAGATTTGACTCGGACTCGTGCCCAAGGACTTGTGAACTGATCACTGATAACCAACTGCAAACTCTGAAAGGAAAGCTTTGCATGTAAACATAGCCAGTGATAGAAACACAAAACTCATTATTTGAAAGTCTTTACATCCCCCTCACCTGCTGTCTTGTCACACACAGTATGTACAGATCCCTTCGTCAGACGAAGTCTGCTGGCTAATTTTGCTGTGTACTGTTTCAGCAGGCTGAAATGACGGCGTGACGGCGTTTAGGGGGTGAAGTGTGGCGCCAGGGTGGTTTCATGCACACATTTCCGTATTGTGACATCACAAAAAGGGAGCATCCAAATGGCTCATAGAAGCATATAATTCCTGACATGACACCAAAATCTTTCAACTGATTGTTTCACACTTGAAGTGTTTATAGGGGCAGCCGAGACCCTAATAGCAATACAAAAGTATGAAAAAGTGAGTTTTGCATATTATATTCACTTTTAATAGCTAATTAATTCACATTTTTTGAAGTGTGCGTTAATTGTAGTTAAAATGCTCATCTCCTGCTAGTCTGCATGGAAAATGATCTTCTCATATGACGTAAACAGATGCTAATTTGGAGCTTCAAGGTGGAACGTCATGCACGCCAAATGTATTTTTATCCATTAAAAATAATAATAAAAAAACAAGTTCTTGTGTGTGAAAACAAACCAGCAATAATTAGCTCCTCCCCCAAACAATTCCAGGATCGGTCCTGGGTGTGGACTCAATTATTTAGGACAAGTGTGAAATCACCCATAATGCATGTATTTACTTAAAGGTCACAGTGTCCACACAGGAGCTATTGGAAGTGATGCATTGCTGAATATATACAGCCTGGCCTTTCATATTCCCAGTCTCATATACAGTAGATATGCCCACCTATCACGTTTTAGTGCCCACCTGGGTCAAGGCAGTCTAGAATCAGGGCTGCACTCCAAATCTCACGAGTGCTTCCAACCAGCGTCTGCCTTCAATTTTTTTTTTTTTTTTTTTTTTTACAGTGGAAGGGTGAAAGCTCAAGGCTTCTTGATGTGATGAGGAGAGACGCTGATATTTATGACCTCTATTTATGCAGAGGCCAAGCGTTTGACACCAGAGCTGATCTGTTCCCCAGACGTCCTCCACTGGTCCAGTGTAGCGCGGCAGCAGTTAGCACGAGCCCCGCTCTGAGACTCGCAGTGTTCGGTCAGGATGCAAATGGCAGGCTGATGACACATCAAAGCTTACAGTATGGCAGCTTACAGCACATCAGAGTATAAATAGATTACACTAATTAATACCGAGAAGCACGTAGGGTTAAAATAACCAACGGAGACAGCACTGCTAAACACATTAACACATGCACACATACACTCGCTCTCTATCTTTCACATTACACACACACATGATGTACAAACAACATCATTTTGCTGTTGAGAGGAAAAATTACTTATATACAGCTCTGGAATGAACATTGTTGTTTTATTCTATAAACAACAGACATAATTTCTCCCAAATTCCAAATAAAAATAATGTAATTTAGAGCATTTATTTTCAGAAATGCAGAGCTTTCAGACCTCAAATAATGCAAAGTAAACAAGTTCATATTCATTAAGTTTTAAGATGCATCTTGGCATGTTCTCCTCCACCAGTCTTACACACTGCTTTTGGATAACTTTATGCCACTCCTGGTGCAAAAATTCAAGCAGTTCAGTTTTGGTTTGATGGCCTGATGATCTTCCTCTTGATTATATTCCAGAGGTTTTCAATTTGGTAAAATCAAAGAAACTTATAAGTTTTAAGTGGTCTCTTATTTTTTTTAGTTTACTGTATGACGTGAACACACATGATGGCCTTTACATTATGTACAAATTATATGCTGAATGGACCAATAGAAATGCTCCAAAAAGACATTGGATTCCACTGATGGTTAAGAATGTTTTTTCCTTATTTTGCTTTTTTGGAGATACATGTCTGTCTTAGGCCAATAATGATAAAGATATTTGATCAGCATTCAGACAAAATTTGATTATTTTATGTATAATTTATAGCTTTCTATTATTATCTTTGCAAAGTACAGCAAGAAAAAATAGTTGATTAACCCCAGAGAGTAAAGGTGATGAGGAATTATTTAAAATGGATGTGCACTGAAGTAACATCTCAAACTTCACATGGCTGAAAGAATTCTGCATTGAGGAGTGGGAAAAATGTTCAATGTCAATGTCAGAGACTAGTATGTGGTAATTATTAATGTCTATAATAGGAAATAATTATAGAAAATGGGTGGCTAACAGGACATTGCTATGTTTATTTTAGCTGAAGGGCAGAGAGTGTTCTACTTGTTTGTCAGTAGAAATTGGCAGATGCTTCTATTAGATTATATATTTTATCTTTGCTACATGAATATTAATACAACTAAACACATACAACTGAAAAATCATTTAATCAGATCCAAAGAACTCTCTGAGGTCTTCAGACAGATTGTTGTGGATGCAGATGTGTCTGGGAAAGGGTTTTACAAGATCTCAGCACTATTAGAAATCTGTCATTCCACTGTCAGCATGACCAGATCAAGCTGACCTATCAAGTTCTGCCAGAGAGCAGACCACAAGATGTGTAAAGAAGACTCCAACAGACCTAAAATATCATTACGGAATCTACAGGTAGCTTCTGCCACAGCTGATGTCAAACCTTACGCATCTATCAAAACATATTTAAAACATTCCACTAAAATGCAACCAAGGAGTGGCTCAAAGAAAGAAACAGAGAGTTTTGGAAAAGCCAGATCCATACTTGGATTCAATAAGTTAAATTATATGTTTCTATATATTTTTCTAATATTATGTTTGTCATAGTACAGAAAGAAATTTAAGCTAAATAATCCTGGAGAGTTAAGATGTTGTGGGGTGATTTGAAATAGACTTTAAATTGAAGAAACCTTTCAAGTATCACATAGCTGAAAGAGTTCTGCATGGAGAAGTGGGAAAATGTTGTCCCAGTCAATGTCAGAAACATTGCCATCTATTTAACATTTTTTTTGTCATTGTTTTGCAGTGTTGATGCCATTACATCATCTTTATCTGCAGAATTAGTTTTAAAAAAATAGAAATAGTGATTTCTTTAAAAAGAACCGATGACAGTATACATGTCCACAAGCAAACACCCGTATACAGTCTTTTTGCATCTTCTCTCAGTCTCTCACTATCACACCACACACACGCAAACACACACGCACACACATAACCACACACACACACACGCACACACAAATTCACAGAGCGAGAAAGATCATCACCCAACCACGGAGATAAAAGTTGCTATTCCAAGATTCAATTCCCAGGTGCAGATACAGGCAGAGATGAAAGTGCTGATATAAAAAAGGGGAAGAGCTCAGCCTTTGCTGTGAACTGATGGATGTGTCACACATGGTCTGATCCCGAGAAGCCCCTCTGCTGTGCACACTCGGTGTAAGGGATACGCATTAAGCCTCAGTCGTACGGAAAATGAAAGAAAAGCAGAGAGTTATGTAGGGTCTGCCAGTTCTCGGCTCCAGTATGTCTTTTCAATTACCTCCGCTGTCCTCACCGCAGGACTCAGGGTTTGCATATTTTTGGGGCAGATTTAGAGAGTGCCAGGTTAGAAATGTGAGCTGATTGGAGGACCTGGATCAGCTTGGAGCCACTTGGCACAGTGATCCACCAGTACGGAGCAGACGCTTTGTCATAAATCACAAAGATGGCAGTTTAGCGACAGCGCCGAGCAGTTTATTGAGTGTGAGGCGTATTAATTCATCAACGTAGTAATATTACAATGCCTCGCTGCCTGAGGGAATGCTTACGACATCCAGACACCGTGTTGTTCCAATACATCAACATATTTCATTTTCCCCTGTAATGCTCTTTACAGGAGCTCCATAAATTACAGCTCAGCAGAGCTCCGCACCTCAGACTCAGCCCGGGATCCCAAATCCTGGCTCCCAATCCTCGAGGCAGGCCTGATTAGGGACCCGGGCGGTGATTTATGGCCACTGGGATCTCCGGTCAGAATAGCTTAATTGACTTTCTGTACATTCCGAGGCAGTCCTTGAGAGAGGAGTAGGTAATGAGGGGGAAATGACGAGGCCAAGCAGATCAGGCTGTAAATCAGCGCTCCTGTAGCGAGACACAGACAATTGCAGAGAAAGACAGGCAGCTAACTGAGGGCGGGGAGAGCTGATGAGCCAGGAGCATCCTCTGACTCTTGGGAGGAACCTTTACGAAACACCTCAGATAAGGCGTCCTCTGCTGCCTGTCATTGCACTCAGAGCTGCAATCCTGGATTTCTGGAACTGAGGCAGGATTATGGCCAGAGTTTATGGACCAAACAAACATAAACAAGCCTGAATGTTTGATTAGAGTTATTCAACTTTTGTTTTTTTTGGAGGGGGGGTTGCATTTTATTATACACATTCATTCATAACTTAAACGTCCTCAGTTTCAAATACAGTCAGCCAACTGCATCTTTTCAGTCTGCTGCTACACGCTTGGAGGAGAACACTAACTGCCAATTCTGTATTCTGTTTCGTCAGCTAAAGCTGGGGTTGCATTACAGGATTTTGCTCCAGTTCAAGAATCTGGTCTGTGTCGGCTGTGCTGGATGGCTCTAGTCTGCATATATTCAGACTTTTTTGTCAGTTAGTGTCAACAGTTAGAGGTAGAACTGAGCAGTGTGTGAGGAAAAACTCAAATGTATGATTTCCAAACTGCATTTTAGACCTCTCAGAACCTAAGTATTTTTTTTGCAGAAACATAGGGTGTCACTTTGCTTACAGAGTTAGTAGTTAGTTAGAGGTGTTAGGACAGTAAGTGCTCTTTGAAGAGCTCTGTCTTCAGGAGTTTATTAAAGATAGCGAGAGATTCTCCTGATCTGGTAGTGGAGGGTAGTTTGTTCCTCCATTGGGGAACTCTGTATGAAAACAGTCTGGATTGCTTTGTGTGAGTGTTTGGTAAAGCGAAGCGATGTTCATTGGAGGAGAGCAGCGGCCGGGAGGTGGCGTAAGCCTTCAGGAGTGATCAGTGCAGGTAGGAAGGAGCTGTTCTGTCATCACCTTGTAGGCGATCGTAAGAGCTTTAAATTTGTTAAGAACTGGTAGCCAATTGATCTCAATGAGCAGCGGAGTGACATGTGCCCGTTGGTTTTGGTTGGTTAAAGACCAGACGTGCTGCTGCATTCTGGATCATCTGAAGTGGTTTTACTACACAGCCCAGGAGGCCAGTTAGTATGGTATTGCAGTTGGTTGTCGAGGCGTGAGATGACCACTGCTTGTACCAGGAGTTGGGTGTTAGAAATGGTGGAATATTTCTGATGTTATACAGCGTGAAGCGTCAGGATCGAGCAACTAAAGCCACATGATTTGTAAAGAATAGTTTGTCTTTAACTATAACACCCAGGTTCCTAGCAACCTTTGTCATGGAGACAAGTGACTTTACACCTTGTTCTTGTGATTTTTACCAACTGCCTGCACTGAAAAAATTATAAATGGCTCAACTTAACTCAGTCAAGTCAACATTTTGCTTTGACCCAGTTAAGTTGTAAATATATACAATTTTAAGTTCATTCAACTTGACTCAGACAGGTTATCATTTATATTTGACTTAGTTATGTTGTAAATATATACAATTTTAAGTTCATTTAACTTAACTCAGTCAAGTTATCATTTTGCTTTGACTTAAGTTGTAAATATAAAACATTTTAAGTTTATTCAACTTTAGTCAAAGCTAGATGATAACAAATCAGTTACGTTTATTCAACTTAACTGAGTTTTGTTTACACAACAGTTTTGTGGGCTTAAATAATTTCGTTTATTTAACATAATATTGCATAATCCTGGGAAAGAATAAGAGTGAACTCTATAAATAGTCAACACTGTAGCTCAAGGACAACATACTGTGATCTCTAGGAACACAGAATAAAGGTGACTTGCTCTTACAGCCTACAACACAGCGGCCTGGCAATCAACACATATATTACACCAATTCATGCCTAGGCTAAGGTAACTTTGGGCAATAGACATCACAAAGATGGTAAGTTAGGGAGAGGCCACACCCAATATGCAAATATTGTTGCCAGGAGCCTATAGGAAAGCTGTAGGAACCAACACTGTAGAAAGAGCATTGACATACGTCTAGTATACTAAAAGTTAGTTGAAATTACATTTTTTTAAATTGGCTCAACAATCAACAAGTTTTCAGGCTGAAGTTCTTTGAACTCATTTTATTGAGTTGTACTGGCTGGTAAGTTCACTCAACTTGATAATTAGTTCTCCTGACTAATATTTTAGAGTGTGCTGGAAAAGTGTGTATTTTATAAGTAGTAGTTGTAAAACGACAGCCAGCCAAACTATAAAGCTCAGTTAAAATGACTTTCCAAATGTTTTGGAAAGAACAGTTTTAATTGATGGAATATGATGACAGTAAGGCACTCATGTTTAGCACCATATGTTGCTGTTTTCAAGTGAAGACAGATAAAACAGGCACATTTTTCAAAGGCATCCGCAGTTATCCACATAAAAAAGACTCTTTTGCTAAAATAAAACCAAAAAAAACTCCAGTGTCATTTTGAAGGGCATTTTAACTCATCCATCTTTTTATCCTGTTCTTCCTGGACCGGGTCAGTGTGGGTCTTGTGTGTTTCTTGGGTTATTCATTGGTACTGCCTGTCCAGCTTGAGCTGGTAAAGCTGGTTAAACTGGTTAAAAGCTGGATAAGTAGTTGCCACTGCTAACATAGACCTGTTCTCTGTCATGTGCACAGACGACATTTACAGAGGTGGAAAGTAATGAATTAAATTTACTCAAGTTACCGTAATTGAATAGATTTTATAAGTTATTTGTAATTTTTAAAGTAGTTTTTAAAATAGGTAATTTTACTTTTACTCAAGTACATTTTGACACAAGTAATTTACTTTACTACATTGGAAAACTCCCCGTTACTGAGTGGGGAGAGGGGGGAAAAAATAATAATGACCTGTAAAACTATAAAAATACAGTTTATAGTCACCTATATGACCATAACTTTTTATTAGTAAAGGAAAAAAATGGATCATAGAAACCTATGCCACTTGTTTTATGGGGTGGTCTGAACAAATACTGCCTGAAAGGTCCAAATTATTATGTGGAATAATAGTTCATTAAAAAAGATTTTATTTATGATTTGTTTTTACTTTTTTACATCAAATAATTAAAAGTAACTATGTAACTTTTACTCAAAGTACATTTTAAATTGAGTACTTTTTACTTTTACTCGAGTAGATTTTTAGATGGCTACTTTTACTTTTACTTGAGTAGAATTTTAGCAAAGTAAAGATACTTTTACTTAATTACAATTTTTCAGTACTTTTTCCACCTCTGCTCATTTATTGTTCCACCTTATTCATTGTTTCTGCTGAAATTAAGACTATTAAAAATGGTTTATGCTGCTTTTGCTGGAGTAGAGTCTGCAATTCTATTAATTGTATTCAGGTCAGGATCTCATCCTCAACTCCCCAACTCATCCCAAAAACATTAATCAGAGCACCATTACTCCAATAAACACAATTCCACTGCTCCACAGTTCAGTGCTGAGGGGCTTTTTACCATTCCCTTCATAAAACCCATGCTTGGCATTATGCATGGTGCCAATAGGTCCATGTTTATCTGCTCTAGAGAATGATGCAATGCATTGCAATTGGTGCAACTTAGATATAGTGTAATTTTAAACCAGTATTTTGGTACACCAACAGGCCAATAGACCAAATATGGCATGAACTGGGAGCCTCCCACACCAGAAACTCGAGCCAGGTGTGATAAAGTGTGATGTTGGTCAGCACAGGCATCTGTTTGCTAATGTACTGGAGCTGGTGATCTGGCGAGAGGCATCAAGAGTATTTTAGTATGGTGGGACAATCTAGGGGGACATATTTCCTGCATTCTGTGTATTTTTAACAGGTTATTTTTAAATTTGAACAGTTTAATAGGTCAACACCTACAGTAATTTACCTACAAAAGTGACTTAAATAACAGGGAAATGTAGTAGGGCTGCATACTATTTTATGTTAAATGTGTGTGTAAACAAGTAATTATGAAATGTGAAGGGGACACCTCGTCTCAGATTTAATGGTGGCTACACCCATGGATCTGGCGCTTTCCTCTGAGAGCACTGGCTTCCCAGAGATGCTGCTATAGTGGCAGCTTGAAAAGAGCCAGTCTGAATGTCTGGCTTCACATGTATCGGAGGAGGTATGTGCTGCTCCTCACCCTCCTAGTGTTGGGGGCATTACTAGTGACAGGGGGAATTCATGAATGGGGTTTGGGAAATTGGTGTTTCTAATTGGGGAGAAAATGGGGGAAGATTAGAAAAATAATCATGTAGCGCAACCATGGCTTCAGTTTAAATTTAAACCCAAAAAATGATTTGCTTTGATTTGCTCAAGTTCTCTTCTCCCAAGAAGCTTCTCTCTCTCTCTCTCTCTCTCTCTCTCTCTCTCTCTTTCTTTCTTTCTCTCTCTCTCTCTCTCTCTCTCTCTCTCTCTCTGTGAGATGGTTCTCCAGAGAGGTCTGTTAGCAGAGTTAAGTCTGTTCTGTTTTTAATCTCGGCGTGCTCTACACTTCCTGCAGTAATTGAGCGCTGGTGGTGTGTGGTGTGTGAGTGTATGCCGCAGATTGAAAGCTCTGTGGAGAGAGAGAGAGGGACAGTGAGGGGGAATCAGTGAGGAAAAGAGATGGAACTGGAGGTGGATTTTTCTCATTCTTCTCAGCTGACCCGCTGGGCTGGCGGTGCTGCTGTGTCTCTGCAGTGGGGGGCTCTCTGGGGAGCGAGAGCCGGGGGCGCCACTGCTGAGCTCACAGAAAACACAAAGCAGGGCAGGAGCTCGCTGTGGGGATGGTGTGTGTACTTTTTTTAGATTTACAGGACCAGAGAACTGACTTTGTAAAATGTTTTTTTTTTTTATGAAAGCTCCATGTTTTATTTAGTTTTATAGAGTCTTACATAAAACTGACAAACCAAAGTGAGGCCAGTTCCTGTCCCATGACTTTTGCCATGTCCCATGAAAGCTAAAGAATGCTGCACGGACCTGTGGGATATGTGGGTTGTCTCCGGCATTAAATGTAGATAGGATTTCTGTTTGCATGGACAATTCTAGCCAGATGTCACTGGTCACAATCATTACTACCCAGTACACTAATGTGTGATCTGTGACAATGTGCATGGAGTAATGTTAAATACCTGCACAACTTCAGAAATGGAATGCCTCATCCCATCTGCACCCACTATTAGGCCTTACTACAGTTTCAATAATTCAGATTGCCTTTCCACAAACATGCTGGCCAGTGTTCATCTTCAATCACAAGATAACACCTCACAACTTATACAGAAGCAAGCTTGCACAAGCCATCCCTTGAGCTAACACTTTTATGATCAATTTACACCCTGCGATCCCATGACTTTTGCCATCTCTTAATGTAATTCATATTACACACAGATGACAAGATAAACACAATTGTATATGGTAGCTTGTAAAGGTTTGTGTACCTCTGCTCAAAATCTTCTGTTTCAGGGAATAGTTAAAAGATAAACTGATCTAACTTATCTCCAAAAAAATGATAAAAGATAAAACATTGTTTTTAACATTTAAGCATGATTTGTGAGGGGGGGAAGGGGGGTTTATACAGTTTTGCAGTGAAAAAAGGAAAGAAGCACCGTTCACCATCAAGTCTGCGTGTTAGATCATCACACCCGTTGGGTCACTTGACCGCAATGTTTTGTCAACTGACCAAAATATCTCAGTGATCTCTCACCAAGAGGTACACTATCCAAAAGTAGCCTTTTTATAGAGAAGCAGGGGAATCACTTTTACACCCTCTTGTGGAGATTTCCAGTATCTAATCACACTACACCTGTAATCATTTACAAATCTACTAATCTCTAAAGTCGCTGCTACATCAATGTTTACATTTTTAGTTTTGGGACCGTTACTTTTAACTGTTCTATAATGTTAGTATTCATTTAACTGGAACTTTATGTGAAAAACATTTAAATAATGTTGAAACGCAAACCATTATTATGTCACACATTTTCAGAACAATCCTGGAACTATATATCTCAAACATCACAAGAGAACCCTCCTGGTACCTTTTCAAGAAATTGCTAAAGGTTCTTTTAATGTTCTCTGTTAGCTGGGATGTAGCTAAAATATTGGTTAGTCGAACATTTTTTGAATGTAACAGTTAACATGCTGAGAACGTGGCATGTCACTTTTTTCAAAAACATTCCTGAAACATTATTTCCGTAATTTTACAGGCTAACATTGGAACCTTTTTAAAATGTTATTAAACGTTCTATTAACGCTCTCTAGGTTCATAGCTGCAGCAGCAGAGCAGAAGCAGAGAAGCCATAAAAGCTGCTGCAGTCAGCACCACAGACAGCTACAGATCCAGATACACCTCTGACCCGCACACACACACACACACACCTCTGACCCACACACTGACACTATCCCCACTCTCTCCCTCTCTCTCTCTCTCTCTCTCTCTCTCTCACACACACACACACACCTCTGACCCACACACTGACACTATCCCCACTCTCTCCCTCTCTCTCTCTCTCTCTCTCTCTCTCTCACACACACACACACACCTCTGACCCACACACTGACACTATCCCCACTCTCTCCCTCTCTCTCTCTCTCTCTCTCTCTCTCTCACACACACACACCTCTGACCCACACACTGACACTATCCCCACTCTCTCCCTCTCTCTCTCTCTCTCTCTCTCTCTCTCACACACACACACACCTCTGACCCACACACTGACACTATCCCCACTCTCTCCCTCTCTCTCTCTCTCTCTCTCTCTCTCTCTCACACACACACACCTCTGACCCACACACTGACACTATCCCCACTCTCTCCCTCTCTCTCTCTCTCTCTCTCTCTCTCACACACACACACACACCTCTGACCCACACACTGACACTATCCCCACTCTCTCCCTCTCTCTCTCTCTCTCTCTCTCTCACACACACACACACACCTCTGACCCACACACTGACACTATCCCCACTCTCTCCCTCTCTCTCTCTCTCTCTCTCTCTCTCTCTCTCTCACACACACACACACCTCTGACCTGCACACTGACACACACACACACATATGCATCTGAATTGCACACTGACACTATCCCTAATCTCTCCCTCTCTCTCTCTCTCTCTCTCTCTCTCTCTCTCTCTCTCTCTCTCTCTCACACACACACACACACACACACACCTACGCATCTGAATTACACACTGACACTATCCCTACTCTCTCTCTCTCTCTCTCTCTCTCTCTCTCTCTCTCACACACACACACACACACACACACCTACGCATCTGAATTACACACTGACACTATCCCTACTCTCTCTCTCTCTCTCTCTCTCTCTCTCTCACACACACACACACACACACACACACACACCTACGCATCTGAATTACACACTGACACTATCCCTACTCTCTCCCTCTCGCTCTCTCACACACACGCACACACAGTTATACATACACTTCTGATCTGCACACTGACACACATACACATACACACATACACAAAGTGAGCCGGCTACAGATCCGGATACAGCTTTGACCCTCACACTGACACTGCCCCCCCCACCCACTCTCCTGCACACACACACTCAGCCACAGTGCACATAAACCCACTCTCCTGCACACACACACACACACACACACTCACACTATTCTTCAGTCTCTCACTCACTCACAGCCTTAGAAACTCTTTCCTCACATTTTCTCTCTCTCAGTTTACACACAGAGCACAGAGAGTGAAACAGAGATTACTGTGTTCAGAATGCCTATAATTGGCTCTGTGTGTGTGTGTGTGTGTGTGTGTGTGTGGTTCCCTTTGTCCTCTAATGTCTTCTCACTAAAGGCTCTGAACCCCATAAGCACAGAGTGATAAAAGCAGTTTCTGGCTCTCTTTTTTGAGGATTAACCCTGAACAAATCTCACACACACACACACACACACACACACACACACACACACACACAAACTCTGCTTATTTCAGAATCACCCCAAAACTGAAGAGAAAAAAGAACAGCATGCAAAAGAGCTCTCAGATAACTTTTAGCAAGGTTTCAGACTTTAATTAGCTTGTTAGTGCTGGGACTTCTTCACCACCGTAGTTAGAAAAGGTCATGTAATGCACATTCCACAGTCAAACTTTTACACTCTGACTATGCAATAAAAGTTTGCCCCAACAATCAGCAGTGCTGAGCTCCTCTAAGCAGCTGCCTACCTCCTAACAGTTATCTAGAAATAAAATACACACTTGCACAAAATTGTTGAAACCCTTCAGTTAACGAAAGAAAAACCCACAATGGTCACAGAAATAACTTGAATCTGACAAAATAAATAATAAATAAACATGCTATGAAAATAAACAAATGAAAGTCAGACATTGCTTCAACAGAATTATTTAATAAAACAAACTCATGAAACAGGCCTGGACAGAAATGATGGTACCCTTAACCAGTGTTGTGCCAGTTCACAGATTTTCTGAACTAGTTCAAGTTCGGTTCATACATGCAAGTTCACGTTCAAAGTTCACAATTTTAATTCTGAACTAGTTCAAAGTTCAGTTCATTTTACTTTTTTCGCCAGATATTCAAATAAATACTTTTTTTCACACTACAAGCTAGAAATCACTATACGTTCTTTAAAATGCTCGTTGTAGACATTTGCTCATGACACTGCAATTGTGGGTTTCTTACCAGGTGATGAAAATGTTCATAAGGAGAATCGGTGTCTGTCTCCGTGCATCACTTCCACTAGCCATTTTTTTTATTGCAGCGCTTTCTCGCACTCTCGTCATTGGGCTCTCTCTCTCTCTCTCTCTCTCTCTCTCTCTCTCTGTATCTCTTTGTATTTCTCTCTCTCTCTCTCTCTCTCTCTCACGCCCCTTGACCTCCACGCTCTAGTCGTCGGTCTCTCTCTCTCTCTCTCTCTCTCTCTCTCTCGCCCTTGCCCTCGCGCTCCGCGCTCTAGTAGTCAGTCTCTCTCTCTCTCTCTCTCTCTCGCCCTTGCCCTACGCGCTCTAGTTGTCGGTCTCTCTCTCTCTCTCTCTCTCTCTCTCTCCCTTGCCCTCGCCCTTGCCCTCCGAGCTCAAGTTGTCGGTCTCTGTCTCTCTCTCTCTCGCTCGCCCTCGCGCTCCGCGCTCTAGTCGTCGGTCTCTCTCTCTCTCTCTCTCTCTCTCTCTCTCTCTCGCCCTCACGCTCCGCGCTCTAGTCGTCGGTCTCTCTCTCTCTCTCTCTCTCTCTCGCCCTCACGCTCCGCGCTCTAGTCGTCGGTCTCTCTCTCTCTCTCTCTCTCTCTCTCTCTCTCGCCCTCACGCTCCGCGCTCTAGTCGTCGGTCTCTCTCTCTCTCTCTCTCTCGCCCTCACGCTCCACGCTCTAGTCGTCGGTCTCTCTCTCTCTGCTTTTATCATCTGTCTGAATAGCATTGAAATCTGACACTCATTCTTGTACATCAGTTCCTTTATAAAAATGGTTCTTTATGGAACCACAAATCATTCTCCTTCTGCACTCCTGAAAGAATCTTTATTTTTGAGGCTGTAACACATGTATTTCACAAGGCTGCCTCTCTGACACACATCACACTCCCTTGTCTACAGAGGTCAGTCTGCTCCGACCCTAATGATGTCCCGTGTTTGTACTGGGCTGTTGCTCATTATTGCTGTTGTTCTCTTTGTTTTATTGCGAGGAAAAAGAGCTGCCATGAGCGAGGATCATCACAGAGCCTGGCCGCAGCGACAGAGCTGCTGCTAAAATAAATATCTTATGTAATGCATTCTCTTTTTTCCTCTTTAACCAGTGCAGAATGTGTCAACACTGTGATGCATTGTTTTTGACAGCTGCATCATTAAGACAGTGAGAGAAACTCTTTCAGGGGAAACGAACTCGCTCTCTCCGGAGTGAAGCGGCCACATGGCTTACATCCCTGATTTTGGATTTGAACAGTACATATGAATATTTTCACACTGTTCACTACATTATCTATCTATCTATCTATCTATCTATCTATCTATCTATCTATCTATCTATCTATCTATCTATCTATCTATCTATCTATCTATCCATCTATCTATCTATCTGAGGACAATCACAGGGTGCAAGCCAAAGAGTGATAGTGCAACAACTGGTGGTGTGGAGAGAGCGAACGAACTCAATCTCTTCTATAACCGGTTTGATTGCCCTGTTTCATCCTCACCTGCTTCTGTCTGTCCTGCTATCTCAGCAACCTCAGCCTCTGCCCCACTGGACACCTCCCTACCTCTTCTGAGTGCTACACCGGTCTCCCTCCCACAGACTGTCAGCACATCCAGTCTGCCACCCCCCACCTCCACCTCTCTGCAGACCAGGTCACAGGGGCGCTGAGGAGACTCCGCTCAAGGAAAGCAGCTGGACCTGACGAGGTGAGCCCAAGACTTCTCAAGGCTTGCGCCTTTGAACTTGGATTACCCCTGTCGAACATCTTCAACATGAGCCTGCAGTTGGGGAGGGTTCCAACGCTGTGGAAAACCTCATGCCTGGTCCCTGTTCCCAAGAAACCTCGCCCCAGTGAGCTCAATGACTTCAGGCCAGTAGCTTTGACCTCCCACATTATGAAGACCATAGAACGACTGCTTCTCCCACTCCTCAGACCCCAGGTACAGCATGCACTGGACCCTCTCCAGTTTGCATATCGCAAGAAGATTGGTGTTGAGGATGCCATCATCTACCTCCTCCACCGAACCTACTCTCATCTGGACAAGGGCAGTAGTGCTGTGAGAATCATGTTTTTTGATTTCTCCAGTGCTTTTAACACCATCCAGCCTCCACTTCTCAGAGACAAGCTGGTGAAGATGCATGTGGATCCTCACCTGGTGTCCTGGATCACAGACTACCTCACCTGCAGGCCACAGTATGTGAGGCTCACTGACGGCACATCAGAGACTGTGGTCAGTAGCACTGGAGCACCACAGGGGACTGTGCTCTCCCCCTTCCTCTTCACTCTCTACACATCAGACTTCCAGTACAACTCTGAGATGTGCCATCTGCAGAAATTCTCGGATGACACTGCCATCGTTGGGTGTGTGAAGGGTGGTCAGGAGGAGGAGTACAGGAGAAAGGTGGATGACTTTGTTGCTTGGTGCCGACTGAACCAACTGCAGTTAAACATATCCAAGACCAAGGAGATGGTGGTTGACTTTCGTAGGTCTGGACTACCCTTGCAGCCAGTCTCCATCGAGGGGGTTGATGTGGAGACAGTGAAGACCTACAAGTACCTTGGTCTGCAGCTGGACAACAAACTGGACTGGTCAACAAACACAGACACCCTGTACAGGAAGGGACAGAGCCGGCTCTATTTCTTGAGGAGACTGCGGTCCTTTAACATCTGTAAGAAGCTTCTGCAGATGTTCTACCAATCAATCGATAGAACTATAATCAATAGAACTATATTTGTTACAGTTGCATATTTATATTATATTTCTATGTCACATCAGCCACTTTCATAATCAATGTCATTGCACACTGCACTTTGCTCTGTTAATTATTTAATGAACATCAGCAACAACTGCACTGCTCTATCTATCTATCTATCTATCTATCTATCTATCTATCTATCTATCTATCTATCTATCTATCTATCTATCTATCTATCTATCTATCTATCTATCTATCTATCTATCTATCTATCTATCTATCTATCTATCTATCTATCTATCTATCTATCTATCTATCGTTCAGAAGCTCTCAGGGTGGGCAGTGTCCAGTTTTTCCAAGTTGGATTTCTCATCAACAGTTGTTGACAGGTTTAAGGTACTGCACTGCATAGTAGGCAGTCTTTTCCAAGATATTCTATATTATCTAAATGCTACAGTAAGTTTCAGTTCAATACTATAAAATCCTTCAAGTTCCACCCTAAACGCTGTTGCTATATTCACACAATCATGCTGCCTTAAACAGTAAAGCAGTTACAGGTCCCTGGATTAAACTGATGCACCATTTAAGGTGGCACAAATCTGTGAGCTTGAAATAAACAGCTACGCTGGCTTCTTTTTCTTCTATTCCACCTTTAAGACTGCAGCTGTTACATAATCAGTGTTCTCCAGCTGATTATTAAAAATTTCTTTTCCACCTTAAATAGTGAATATTTCACTTACTATTATTATACAGTATTCAAATTTATGTATTAGTTAATAGTTATTTTCCATCAAGCAGCAGGCACTCAGAGGGAGTACAATTGGCCCTGCTCCCTCTGGGGTAGATGGCGCTCTCTTCCCACATTACTAAAGGGTGATGTTGATCAGCACAAAGCGTCTGTGAGCTGATGTATCAGAACTGAGTTGCTGCGCTTTTCTCCGAGCGCACTGTAAAGCTTATCAGTAATGCTGCATCAGAAGCAATTTAAAAAGAGGTGGTGGCTGACTTCACATGTATCGGAGGAGGCATGTGCTAGTCTTCAGCCTCCTGCTGTGTTGGGGCATTACTAGAAGTAGGGGGAGTCCTAATTAGTGGGATGGGTAATTAGCTATGTAAATTGGGGAGAAAACGGGAAAATAAAAAATAAAAAGTTATGACATCTTAAAGTGTGTCAAGTGTGTCCACGTTTGCATGAATCTATGAATCTTAAACATTCAATGAAAATCTGGCACTTTAAAACAGTAACTCTGTGGGCACAGTCTAGAGACTGTACAGGGATGTGATGGGTATAGATTAAACTCTTCTTATAACATTTTAACAACATTTTAACTCCTATATCCAGGGCCGCTGCTAAGGTTTTGGAGGCCCTAAGCATAACTGGTCAGGGAGGCCCCCCCCCCCCCCCCCCCCAAAAAAAAAAAAAAAAAAAAAAAACACACACACACACACAAAAGGTTTACGCAAAATTTTACTATTTATTAAAATTACACATGTAACTGTGAATATTTACAACGTTATAAGTAAGGCCAATAACAGTGAAGAACAGCACAAGAGTACTATTTATAATGTATAAATAATAAATGAAACGATGCATGTCTATTTTAAGCAGTGGACACGTCATTTACACAAGCCAGCCTTAAAGGTTATGAAATTATCGTTTATATTCGTGGTGTATTTATATCAGCCTGTCAAAATCTATAGAGCTGTCTGATCCTGCTGTCATACAGACATTTGGACAGTGCACTGACGGCATTAGTCAATAGGTAGGCTACTCTGTTTATTAATTTTTTATTAAAGTCACTAAAAATCTTCAAACTACACTACTACAATTTGCAAACGTGCCACGTGCCTTGCAATACCCAGATTAGTTTCTAGTTAAGCGTTTAAAGCTACCAAATCAGCAAAGCCAACGTAACTAGCTCAGGCAACACCACTGAACATGAAGTAATCAAAACTATTTAAACCTTTATCATCGAAGTCACTCACCAGAAAGGGATGCATGGGCCTCATCTTTCTGCTTCTTTTTCTTCTTCTCAGCTCCAGACTCAAACCGTCGCTTCATAGTTGAATTACCATTTAGTAGCAACTTCGCGCGGTGAACTTGTCTCCTGCCAAACTCAAGTAGCGTTGCTACTTTAGTTAGGACTAAGGTTGCCAGATAGGTTACGATTTTTCATCCTATTTGTTTATTTTATTTTAAGTTTTTAACTTACACAAATATTGCACTGGACAAGTTTTTGTATAGAATGGCCACATACACTTTAAAAATGGTTAAACATGCGCAAGATTTAGCGCCTCCATGCATTTTTTGATTATTTATTTGACTGGAAAATGTCACATCTGGCAACAACCAACAGAGCAAACCGAGCCGTGCCATTTCAGGCAATAGGGGTGGGGGCATTATATTATGCACAAAAATAATAACGTGCCGCTTTTAAGTAGTAGAGTAGGTGCCCCATGCAATGTTTAAAGACAAAAAAGATGAGCGTATCATAAATAATTCACATTGGGTTTTAAATTTAATAATGTCACAATTTCAACACATTTCATTCTCAGTCAATTTGGCTCCCTGCAACTGCAAAATGGTTGAGGCCTAACGCTGGCTGCGTTGTCTGCGTATGCAGAGCGGCGGCCCTGCCTATATCAGCTTCAAAATGATCACAAGTTGGCTCACAGAATTCAGGTAGGAGGATCCCTTATCCAAAACAGGACAGCTCTAATTGTATGGATGTGTTGAAACTTAGTCATACTGGTTGTTTTATTTAGCCTGGTCAGGATGATCATGCTTGCAGAACATCTAAACTATTAGAATAAAAAAATTACCCCATGCTGAGAGCTAAGCCAGTCAGGCTTCTATTTCTTATTTTTTGCAGAATCTTTATTTTCACTTCCTTTGGAAAGAGACATGCTGGCAGCTCCAAATTCTTATCTTGTGAATAAAGAATTACACATCTTTTGCACATTTTAGGTGAAGAATGTTGCTGGAGCAGCGGCTGGCCGACTGACAAGTGATTGACAGTCGTGATTCTCTCACTGATGGAAGACAACCGCGACACTGACTGACTAAATCTCACTTTTAGCTTTTTATACAGCCTCAGTCAGAGCTATAATAACAATAAGGTGTCCCAAAACACTGACAGGAAGTACTGAGCTCAGAAAGTGGAGTTAACTTTACTGGGATGTCTTGTTGTGTGGTAGCAGTATGAAATATTTCTGCAGCCAGACTCAAACTGGACTTACTGTTTGGAAAAAGTCCAACTCCGATGCTGAAATGATGATTCTGAATGCTTCCTCTGTTAAGACTGCTTGTCTGATCAGGGTAATTGGTAAGTATATAATGATGCTAAGAAAGGGCAAATCCCTCTTCAGCTGTTTGACCTTGTTCCTCTCATTGAATAGACTGTATATTGCTGATTATACCCAATAATGAGAATGTTGATAAAGGTGTACTGGCTTCATGTGGCACTTACTGTGACATTTATTTCAAGCTACAAAGAAAGACAGTACAAGAAAGTCAAATCAAATCAGTTTAAAGAGTTTGGTGACAGAATTTTTTTGTTCTCCTTTATATTTTCCTTATGGTGGAACAAACTACCTACCGTTTCCACATCAAACTAACTACTTCTAACTCCAACTACTTCCAACCCCCTTCTTCTTCTATCCCAATATTACCATTTTATCCCCCCTTAGGCCCTGCTATGTCCTCTATTGCTAATTTACATCAGCATTTGAAAGTTAGTTTGGATAAAAGTGCCTGCTAAATGCAATGCAATGTAATGTAATGTAATTTGATTCTATAAGCTGTATAGATGGCTCCCCTACTGTGATGTCACAGTAAGGAAACCTACATATCACCACCCTGGCACCACCCCTCAGTCATCAACCCCCACCAGAGCCTCACCCATTAGATTATTCAAAGAAACGACATTGTTTGCTGGTTGAGCACCATGCATCATCTGAGGGAGGGATCTGTAACTACTGTTCGTGGCAAGTCAGCAGATAAGGGAGATGAAAGTACTTTCAAATAATGAGTTTTGTGTTTTTATCGCAGTTAAGAATGAACTAGCTTGTTTGTGTTTTGCCATGTAGCACAAGCTAACACTAACGTGTGCTAAAAGCTCACAGGGTTTGTGCCCAGCAACAGCTTACTTGCATAAAAGTGACAGATCCCTTAAACGTCTCATTTTGAAAGTGACTTAAACTTGTAAGAATAGAGCTGGTGAGATCTCTTTATGAGAGGGTGATTTTGTGTAAAGAACTTAATGAACATGTTTTGAACAGCCCATAGACCTATTCTAACCTGTGTAAAAAGAGGGATAATTTGCTTTAACTTTTAACTTTTCATAGTAAGATATGAGCCACAGCCATCAAAGATGAGCCTTACTGAACAACACTGTAAATTAAATAGTTATAGTTACTATCTACATAGGTAGGACGCTATAAACATAAAATTTTACCTATGCATGTATTTAAAAGAGTGGAGGAACAAATGAGGTCCAAGGAACACACTTTTACCAGTATACATGCAGGTTAAAGCTTTAAAATAAGCTGTCTGAACAAAAAAAACAGCAGTGCAGCATTGAAGACACATCAAAAATTCACCTAGTGGGCCAGATGAGAAGCTTTATCCGGTGTTATGTATGTATGTATTTCACCCCTGCAGTGAAGGACTTGTTTGCTCAATTTCACTTCAAAAAATAACTTCTGTCAGTTAACCAGGGGTGCCTCAACATTTGCATACAGCTCTACATATGAATGAGATGTTGCTTTACAAGCACAGCAGATTGCTAATTAGCTACCAGGCAGGTTTAAGTCTACCAGAGCGATAAGAAGCATTAAGAAGTGGTGGTTTTGTGGATAGAGCACTGGGCACTATCTATCTATCTATCTATCTATCTATCTATCTATCTATCTATCTATCTATCTATCTATCTATCTATCTATCTATCTATCTATCTATCTATCTATCTATCTATCTATCTATCTACTCGGGTTTGGTAAGCTGTGAATTCTGGACCCTTGAGCAAGGTCCTTAATCCTCCCTAGGTACCGCAGTGAAAGCTTCCCACCATTTGGGTGAACAGCATGTGACATTTCCTACTGGCTTCTGGACATCATTTATTTGCGTAACAGGTGTGTCCCCCAACCCCTAACTCAACATCAGTGTGTCCCTAAGGTATTCAATTAAAATTAAACATTTTGTCAATTTCTTATTCTGACAATTTATTGCTGTTCTAAGTCAGCGTGAAGTCGCAGTTTACACTAAAGCAAATGGAAACTTGCTCTTATAGCCTACAACACTGTGGCCAGGCAGTCGACCATTATGTCAAACATAACTGAATATGCAAGTGAAAGTAGCCCTGGTGGGCAAGACTGCACACTGATGTTGAGTAAGCGTTGGGGGGCATGTCATTATGCAAATAAATTATGCCAAAAGATAGACTTTTTGTGTAAAGTATTATGAAATGATGAAATGTACTAAGAAACTCTAATAATCTCTTTATAAGCAAGTGATTAACTATTTTTGAACAAAAATAAAGATTAGTAAGACAGCTCTTCACACTTCCAGTGTCCCTCACTAAGCAGCTGATCTCCCATCATCCATTTCTACTGGCAGTTAGTTACTGTAATCAGAATGTCAGTCTGCCTGCTCTGGATTCTGTACTACTCAACAGAGACTCCACTTCCCAGCATGCACTCACATCGGAAATTTGCTCCACCTGTCCTTTCTAGTTTAAATACCCTTCGGTTTGCTCTGTTCCCTGATGATTATTGAATCTAGTTAGCTAAGCTCTTCTACAACATGTTTCCTTTGTTTATTGTCATTTGTTACCAACCTGTCCTGATTTTTGCCTTCCTCTCTCTATTGTTTATTTCCGTTGCCGGTTTATTTTTATATATTTTACTACTCTTTTGGCTTAAGTTTTACTGTGTATGACCCTGTTTTTGCCTATATTAGCTGCCATATTGTTACTGACCCTGCCTGTCCCTAACTACTCCTGTAAGCCTAGCCCCTTTGTTAATAAACTGTGTGATTGGTATCTGCAAGTGTTTGTTGTGTGTCTGGCCAGTGTGACACAGAAAGTTCCAACACTGGGGGGCTGTATTTACAGCAGTGTTCTGTATTTGATTGAAACAGTACTTTACTCTTAGAATTCCCCTGTAAAATGGATTCAGTTTGTTACACTATAGAGTTATTATGGTTGTCTTTTTTAAACTCTCTAAAAATGCACAGAAAAGATGGAATACACAACACAATGAAATCTTGAAGTTATTTGGAAATTAGCATTAAGCTAGCAGTGCTAAAGTCCATGAGTCAGAGCTATTTATGAGGCAACATTTTCAGTTTAAAACTATACTGTTCAGATATATGACAAAAAACAGTTCATATACTGACTTTCTCCTCCTATACCTTCTCCTGGTACAGTTTGTGCCTGGTTGTGGATGGAAATGGTGACAAGCAACAGCTCCCAGACAGGAAAACTTTAGCTACACACCCACAGAAACTCTAACGCAGCCAGTGGATGTGGATATGAGTACATACACTCCGTAATGTGGGAGCGAGCTGATTTCACAGTTCATGGAAATGCAATATATAAGTTACATTCTGATTCACTGCAGGCAGATAGAGTTATCTGATAACACCAAATGAAGTGGAGATGATCGAGAGGCAGAGAGGCAATATTTCAAATCATAAAAGGCAATTTAATGCGCTTCTCAGTGAGCAATATAAACTATGCTATAACATAACAGAGATATGCAGATTATAACTTTTTACTCCTATGTTGTTAGGATTTTGAGTGAGACATAAACTTTTGCAGTGCAATAAAGAACTCCATAGGCACATTATGGTTAAAAATGAGAATGAAACAAAATTATATGTTTAGTTGTAGAATTTTGGATATGTGTCTGTGAGACAAAATTATTTATATTTTCACAAAAACATTCTGTATTGAATCAGTTTTAAAACAATAATATCAACTATATTAAATTTTCAGCAAAGATTTATGTATTTGGGGCACAATTACATGTTGTCGTTTTCCAGTGAAAACCATGTATCTCCAAAATAGCAACTCTACAGGAGTGAGATAAAACTTTCTTAACTTTTTCAATGGAAGTAGAAAAAGTAAAAAAAAAAAAGTTTATTTTATGTAATTTTGCAGAATTTCTATTAATACATTAATCAGGAAAATTAACTTATTGCAAGGCACAGTTTGTGTGTTTAAATTGCGTAGTAAACTAAGAATAAAAACAAAACAAAAATGGAGATGCTTGCTTTTCACTGGACATCGACAATATACACAAAATTTTAACTAAATTACTTCCATCTTAAGCATTATTAACTCCTGATTTATTGATTTAACTTAATAATTAATTGTTTTTGTTACTGTTGTTTTAAATTTAACCTCATGTTAATGTTTTATTTGAATATATATATATATATATATATATATATATATATATATACAAATAAAACATTAACATGAGGCTAAATTTGAATATATATATGAAATTGTTTTTCATTTACAGATTGGACATGTTTTTGTACTTGCACTTTACAATAAACTACCCTTCACCATTTTCTCTTTTTATTCTTCTGTTATACTTATTATTCCCTGTATTTACTGTATTATTTTATGTTATTTGGCTACATGGCATATATTCTATCTGCATTCTACATTATATGTTATTTGTATTATATATTATATACAATTATCTTAAGTGCTGCTGACTCCACCACCTGGTTGTATTGGGGAGGAGCCAACCTTTTAAATACAGGAATCCAAGATGGCTGCCAGAGAGAGAGAGAGTGGACTGTGTCTCAATGTGCTGTGAGTTAGGTTTGGTTGTAAATCTTGAATCTTAGTTTGTGTATTTTCCCAGAATTTTCCATAACTGAGTTGTCTGTGCTGGGTCTGTGCTTTGTTTTTTATGGGATTTTGCCTGTAGTTCTTAACTTGGTTTTATAAGAGATTTGTTTGTTTGTGATGGCAAGACTGGGGCTTTTGGTAGATTGAATCAAATGAACCAATGTATTAAGACATTTAAATCATCACCCACCACAGTGACATCTGGTGGGCAATCAGGGCCTAAAACTACAACTATGTCTCCACAGAAACTGAAGTAAGTGTGTTTCCATTACAGTGACATGAAATATTCCCCCGTTACTTAGGTTTATTCCTACAGCAGGTAAATGTGGCTCAAATCCAATCCGTTATGTCAGTTGTGTGGCTGTGTAAACAGAAAAAAACAAATTGAATCTGACACTTTTCAATATGTTGTATTGAAATCCGATACATATACAAATTGCAGCAATGTGACTGTCTGGAGGGCCAGATCAGAATTTGTTATGTGGGAGATTTAGTGTCGGTAAATCGAGATAACAGAGCTCATAAATATTTGGACTGATGTGTTTCTTCCAATAATATAGAACAGCCATACGACTGTATCATCAAAATTAAAACCTGACTATGGCTGAAGCAAAGCTGGAGTGAATTCTCTGTGATAAGTTCAGCTGTAGTCTAAACCCACCCGCTCTTGAGATTCTAAAAGGGATTAAAGTGAAACTTAATGTGAAGCATTGCTCTGTCACACGTGTTAGATTTGGGTCACATCAAAAAAGATTGTGTAAAGAGCTTAAACTAAATATTGAATTTAGTCAGAATAGCTTAAATTACCCTTTCCTCATGCATATTACTGGTTTTATTGAAATGCCACCAGACAAAAGTGTGATTATAACAATGTGACAACCTTTAGGACCCTATCTTACTCCCTGCGCAAGGCATGTAAAGGCCAATTTATACTTCTGCATCGAACCCACACTGTAGGCGTTGGGTGAAGTGGACAGCCACAGCTGTGATTGGTCCACCAGGCCTTGTGTTCCCACCCACACATTCCTGCCTTCGTGGTTTAAACTGCAGAGCGACACAGAGCCGCTAATACGCACATGCAAATGTATAAATGTGCTCCACTGCGTAGCGCACTCTCGCTGGATACGTGTAGGCTATGGTATAGGTTCAATGCAGAAGAATAAATTGTCCTTAATGATGCTCATTGCTATCTTACACCCCATCAACAGTCTATTTTTATGCCTTGCGCCTGTTAAAATTGCATCAGAGCTTATGAACATAGCTGTGTTGATGGGCGTAGGGTTCTGATGAGGTTTGTTTCTCTTTTATTGCTATCTTGGCAATGGAAAACACAGGTGCTCCACTGACTGAAATGAACCGTGACAACAGTCAGCAGTCAGAATTTCATTGCACCACGTGCTATCAGCACATACACCCCTACTTGTTACAGACAAAAGGATAGACAACAGAGCACAAACCCAACTTTTACATAAACAATAAACAGAATATAGAATAAAATAACATTGCTGTTCCTGTAATTTACCTGCTTGCGAACCTTTATATCTTGAACGAGCAGGTCAGTTTCCTCTGTGGAAAAGCACAGAAGCGCTTTACCCTTAAAATAGCAATCTGCCAAAGTCAGATCACACCTGGCTCTTAAAGGGAATAGCAAGTGACACACACTAATTGGCTTATATCACGTTATGCCCATTACACCCATGATTAATTAACCCTCCTTTTATCTTTGGGGTCAATTTGACCGCATATAATGTTTAAAGTCTTTAAAAAAATGGTTGACATTAATTTTTTTTATTCAAATTTATTCTTTTCTTAATTTGATTAAGACAATACATATAAAATTTAATGTTTCAAATGCTTCAATTTCAATCTCTGTTATATGCACAAAACATAAGAAATACCAATATTTTACACTCGTTTGTGTGGTAATAGTGCTGAGGTATAATCTTTCTCTAAACATCGCTTCACTTTAGGCCCTAATATCAAAAGACAATACTTATAATACTTATATAATACTAATATAACATTATAAGAACACCATAACCACTAATTATTCATCAAATAAACATTAAGTAAGTGGCAAATACACATGTTTATTTAAATCGAATTATAATATTTGGTCACACTTTACGTGGATGGTCCATTTTCTGACACTCAACTAACACTGAATTGAATGTCCATTAAATTTAACTTAACACTAAATGATTCAAAATAGAACCTAACCCCAACCTTAACCCTTAATCAACCATAAAATCTAACCCCACACCTACACCCTTACCCTAACCTTAACCTAAACTTAAAATCTAACTCTAAACCCAATCCTAAAATATTAAGATAAGAGTTTGGGTTAGAGTTGAATGTAGGGTTATATTCAATACAGGCCCGTAGCCAGCATTGTTATGGGGGGGATCTTTTTCCCCCAAAAGTGGACTTCATTTGGCTCTCTACTCCAATGCCCCCTAAATACACGAGCACACTTCAAACCTTTTAATTTAGACATATTTTATTTATTATAAGTTTGTTGTGAATCTGTTGTTGCTGTCCTTATGAACCTAGACTTCATTGTCTGTCTCTGTTGCTCACCTCAGTTGTCTGTTGCTTTGTTCCATTGTCTCTGTTGCTGCCCTCCATTGTTTGTCTCTGATGTTGCTGTCCTTTATTGTCTATCTCTCTACTATTGACATAAATAGATAAGAATTACTTCACTATCGGTATTGTCATTAAAACTTAAACATGAATTAATAATAATATAAATTGAAGTGTTCTGTCTTATTCAAATCTTCCTACAACTGTGCTGGGACTTCGTTAACTTAACTTAACGTTAAACACAAAGCGAAACACAAGCAGATTTAAACTCTAAACACAGTTCCGTAATCCGGAGAGGCAGACGGTTCGAATGGTGTATAACATGTCCGCATTCGATCAAATATGGACGTACGAAAAACGCAAATATGAAAATAATATTTCATAACTTTCATAAACCAGGCATATTTCGCCCTAAATGTTTATTTTCTGAAAGGAGATACGGCTAAATAGGCTAGATAACTGAAAAGCTTTAAAATGGCATATTGGGTGTCTATATTGAACCTATAAGTATTCATAAACACAGCCAGATATTAAATATTATATTTTTCTGGCCCGCCGGCGGGCCAGGGCGTGTTCTTTTTACACCTCTATACTGTATTTTATATATGGCCTTAGGAGCCACAGGCATGTTGAGAGTAAAATACACCCTAGCTTGATCGTCAGCATTGCAAAGTGAGTGACTGAATGTTATTGTCACTTAACCTACATTTCTTAAAATTCAACTAAAATCCAGACTTAAGAGTTATCACAATAATAACAGTAATAACCCGGTGTTACATGTACAATATACTATTGGGCTAAGCCGAGCCCGGCACTTTTAACGCAGGGGAGTTGTAAAGAAATAGAAGCCCTGCACTCAGCAGCTTACCGATTTTGGGCCTTTTTTTTAACAAGTCACCAATATTTTGGGACAATGTTACCGCCGTTTTCTTCCGTTTTCGCTCCTTGTCTTCTTTTTTACCCATTTTGTCAAGTAACTTTCCCCTGATTCTTATTCTTTCCACAAGCTAAGAACAGAAACGGGGGAATTGCCGCCACCTACTGGATTGGTGTAAAACAGTCTGAACAAAATGTGTAAAGAGAAACATTAACAATTTTTCTTACTCGTCACTACTCTGGGGGCAGGAGGGGAGTTGGGGTGGCTGAGGGGGGGATGGGGGGGATCGAACGAACCCTTCGATCCCCCCTGGCTACGGGCCTGCAATAGAGAATCATTTACTTTCACCTTTTAGTTTATTTGCATTTAATAGACATGTAGTTGAATGTTAGTTGAATGTCAGTTAAGCTTCAAAGAGGCCATCAAATGGACCATCCAAGTAAAGTGTTACCTAATAATTTACATATATATAATTGATACAGAGAATAAAGGGTGTTAGTAAATTTGAATATAGTAGGAGGGTTAAGAGAACGTGTGTATGCCTTTTGCATGTTTCAAGTTTCAACTTTTCCCGCCATCACGATAGCAAAGAGACACTGACACGCCCTAAATCAAGCTGCACGGTGCATAATTGACGGCTCGTCTACAGATCGCTAAAATAAAGCCCTTGAACTCCAAAGCTTTTTCCAGTTTATGCTGCGTCACTGTGGTCAGACACCAGCTTGAGCTCCACAGACAGACAGCAGTCAGTATCAGAGAACAGCCGCTGGTGAGCCGCTGATCCATGTGGGCTTTCTTGAAGAGGATGCGTGCTATCGATCCTCCACTCAGACCAGCAGGCAGTTCATGAAGCCAAATTCCATAACCCTGTCATGCTCTTAGCATCGATCCGTGCGGGAATATGTCAGGGGCGTGAGGAATATCCGGACGGGCCGTTTAGGGTCAGGGGATGGGTTTAACTGCAGAGAGTGCTGTCTGCAGTGGCAGAGACAGACACAGGGATTCCTGATGCTGTTTGAAATATTGCCTATGCAAAATTGATTAGATGGGCTTTAAAAAGGGGATGGAGAGGCAGAGTGGAGGGAGGGAGGCATGGCAGCTTAGGAGTGGTGGAATCTCCCACTTATGTATTTAATCTTATCAGAGCGAGAACAAAAAAAAAAAAAAAAAGATTCAGTGGCTTTTCTGCTTCTTCTCAATTAACTGATCTATCCATGCCCCGCCCACAAATCCAGCCTTTCACAGCAGCTGCCACCATGAGTTTGGAGAACCTTCAATTGAAAAAATATGTGGTGAAAATCTGTTTAATTAATTTTTGATAAAATATTAAATAATCTAATTATGAATACACACTCATACTCACTCAAAAAGAGTTGCACCCTGAAGAAAGTGTGGTGATGAGATGCTATTCAGGAGGAGGATTAGTTAATCAGTTATCGAGAGAGATTGGCGTAGGAACAGGGGGGATGGGGGGACATGTCCCACTCAAAAATGATACCACAGAAACTGAAACTCTCTGGGGTTTAGAGACAAGATGGTCTTTCTCAGTGTTTCTATTAATAGTTTTGCGACAACAAATCTGCTGCAAATACTTCCTGAATCAGAAGAATCTGCCTTTTTTGCCACTTCATCCAATAACATCTCACAGCCGGAGTTATGAGCCAATAATGAATAAAGGCTCCGCCTCTCGACCTGTCTGACTGGTGAATTTGTGTGTCTGTCATCACCTCTCCACTGTAATTGATGGGTTCTGTATTATGTTTTGTATGACACTGGTCAGTGAGAATCAAAGAGAATCAGAAAACTACTGTGGCGTCTGTGTGTGTGTGTGTGTGTGGCTGCTGTGTGCCTGTCTCTGTGTGCCCGCCTCTGTGTGCCTGTCTCTGTGTGCCCGCCTCTGTGTGCCCGCCTCTGTGTGCCTGTGTGTGAGTGGATGTCAGGTGTGGGGCCTCCCTTTTAGGTGGGGTTATGCAGAGTGGTGGGCACCACTCTGAATCTACCATCAGGTAGATTCCTAGTTGGTTTAGTGACCTTAGGGCTGTTTATGCTGTGTGAGCAGTTGGGTTTTGCTTTCCTAGCCTTGTTAAAGGCTATAAGTGAGTGGCAAGTCTGTTAATAAAGAGCTGTTGAGTACTTGCAATGAGTCTCACGAGTCCTCCTTCCTCTTCCACGCCACACTACTAAGAACACGCCCATTTGTCAACCTGTCAATCTTCAATAGAGAGAGACCTGTGTAAACAGTTTATGCAGTAAGTTTGGAAACAGCAGCGAAAAAAATGGTAGATTCATATTTATAGGAGAAAATATCAAACTAAAGGGGTTAATCTGAAGATAGGCATTAGTGTAGGATAGAGTTTAGATTCTCTGCCCGAGCCCGGCCCAATGCCTGACCCAAACTCAGGCCGAGATTTCCTACCACTTTTCTCGGGCTGGGTCGGGTCAGGCACAAGAAATTGGTCTGTGATGTAGGTGTCTTTTTTTAATGCTATTTTTATTTTATATAAAGCTATGATGTGATAATCACAATTTATAAAGTAAGAAATGTAAAAAAAAAAGTTAGAATGTTATAATCACGCAGCTCTGGCCTGTGCACACGAAAGCTCTCCCATTTGTCCGCATTACGCACTTGACTTGCAATGCATAGTCTTATTGATGTTTTTGGATGTAGGATAAAAGAAATATATTAAAATGTTCATTTGTTCAGAAAGTATTTTATAATCTAAAACCTTTAAATTATATTAGATTAGAATAAAGTTGTTTTAAATTGCTGTTTTTATGTTTTTGCAAATAGGCTATAAGCTCAAAGTTTGTTTGTTTAGAAAGTATTTTATATTAATAAAATTAATAAAATAATAAATATAATAATAAAGTTATATTAGATTAGAGGAAAGTCATTCAGACATCCTTGTTCTCATTGTTTGTGTTTTAATCTTTCGGAGATCTTTTCGGATATTAAATAATAGCTCTATTCTTCTTTCTTCTTTAACATTATTCTGATTTTGCTCATTTAAACAGCCTGAAAATGTATTCTCAATTTTAAAGCCTTCTTACAAAAATATGTGGGTTTTAAATTGGGCTCATAATGATTGTGTATGGGGAAGGGGGTGGGGGGGGTTCGGGCTCAGGCTGGATTTTTTTTTTAGGCCTGACTGGACCTAGACCGGTGGACCTGACTGTGTGTAAATGTTTGGTGTGACCCACATCACAAAAATGTTTATTTTGAAATCGCATTTTGGCAGGAAAGAAAAACAGGAACATATATATATATATATATATATATATATATATATATATATATATATATATATATATTTCAAAACTTTGAAATTAAATGATCAGTGCAATGTCTGATTGATATATATATATTGCACTGATCATTTAATTTCAAAATTTTGCAGTGTATGGCTAAAACCGGCTAAAAAAAAGTGACACTTGTCAAAATCACACACCCATGTTCAATACAGGAGACCCAACATGCATATCCCACACATATACATACATATCATCACAGGTGCCTATAGGTGCACTGTTCTTCTGCTTCCATGAAGCATGGCAATAGTGATATATAAAAGTGTATAGCAATGAACTACAATTAGTGAAAAATAAAAGGCCTTATGGTGTAGATCTGAAAGGGTAAATACATAAATGATGTTTAACATTTTAAAAGGAGGATTTGATGTAGGAGTGATGTCAGGCAAACTGAATTAGCGAACATTAAGAGCCCATTAAGAGATGTACTGGATGTAAAAGACATCTCAGCTACTGCTACTTCTGTCCAGATTAAATTAGGACTGAGTTATGACTGTAGTGTTGTTTCCACCTCTGGAAGCTCTTTCAGGGTGATCTTGGGTCAAAAGTATGTTGTGTTCTTTGCAGAACGATTAGATTCTGAAATTAAGTTTGTATTAGTCTGTCATTCCTAATTTGCGCGTATGTGTCTGTTGGAGCCGTGGCATACCCCTAAGCTTCTCAGTAGCTGGAGAAATATGGCGACACTACAGAATGTGCCGACTATAAATAGTCCCGTCTAAAAATGGTACTTGTGATGCATGGATTTCTTGCCACGGAAAAAAATAAAAAGCTGGCGGAAGAACAAACACATTGGAAGCCGTGAAGAGCTGAATTACAAAATCCTACCTCTGCGATCAGCCGAGTAACCAGCGAGCAGCGAGAGAGCAGAGTTAGCTCTGTCTGTTCTGTATTAGCTTAAGTAAAGCTTATAATCTGTAGAATTCGGCGACGGCATTAGAATTTTGCATTGTTTGTGGAAAAACAGTAAATGCACCTCCACGCACCTCCTGTCCAATCTGCTGAGGCTGCGTTCACACATTTGACACAAACAGCAGAATTGGCCACTGGCTTGTTCTTCCCATAAGCTGTGCCTATTCCAATTACGCTGAGAAAGATCCCTCTACGCCGCACCTTTGCAGATTTACAGAGATACAGCCAGGCTGACGAGCGCATCACGCTTTAAACTCGGCTCATTTAATGAATCATTGCACATTCACAATAAGAGATTCTTCACATACCCACAGGCGAAACCAGTTCTGATACACCACAAACAACAGTCCAGACAAAGAAATGTTCACAACGATAAACAGGAACAGTCTAGCAATGATAAACAGCGCTGCTTCATCCTCTCGGATGCATCGTTTCACTGGGATTCCATGTGTTCTGCTAAATGTCAGTGAATCATGTGGGGCCTATAGCACAAATTAACTGGATCTAATTGATGAGGCATTTGCTCTATATGGCGTGACACTGGCCTCCGCGAAACAACATGCATTATTGTTGCATTGCTACGAAAGGGAACATATCATCATCTTCATCTTCATAATCATCATCTTCATAATCAAAATCATACTGAATGAAATGACCTCATCTTTTGCAGAACCACCAAAATGACCATAAGAATGACTTGTGTCAACACAGTTCATACAATTGAACACAACACCAGGTTTAGTTTTTGTTTCTTTTTTCCATTTTTTTGTAACATTCACTTGTACACTACAGTTCAAAAGTTCAGAATGAAGAGTAAGATTCATCACTGCTGTTATTTCATTCAACTTACTGTATAATTAACTAGACCCCATTGTAAAGGCCGTTTTAAAGTTTAATTTGTCTCCTTTAATATTTGATCACATTTTCAAGTCTATGCCTTTCTGAAAGGAAATTGTATTAGAGCTTCTAATGTTTATAATATTATACAACTCTGGTAGTTATTATGGAATCCTCTATCATTCATCTTTTTTGCACACAGCTAGCATTTTTATGGTTTTGTACATTTTGTTAAAAAACTAAATCATTTTTCGCTGTACATTTCTTGTAACCATGCTCTTTCCACAAATGCATTCTTTCGTAGCAAGTGATGGACATTGATAAAATGTAAGATGCTAAGAATTTAATGATTCTTAGAATCTTAGAATATCAAAGAATCATCTTTGTGCTAAGAAGCTAAGAAACCCAACCAGCAACAGTATTTTCTTTTATAAAAAGACTTTAGGAATTACATGGCATTAATTAGCAATAAATGTGGTCTGATCATGTATTATATCTAAGTCTCAAATATAGACAAACTCAACTAATAACAAACTGCTGTTCTGTTCATGTGTTTTTGTTTTAAGCACATTGAGTGAATATCTACAGTGCAGGCTAGAAAAAGTAAGTAAAATGACTTCATTGATACTATCTCCATCATCATCATGCTTCACAGTTGGGATAAGGTTTTTAATAAAAGGCATAAATAGTACAGCAATGTGTTTGTTATTATTATTTTAGTTAGATCGTGTTTGTCTATTGTTTTGACTTCAGTGATAATTAGACCACATTTGATTTACATGTAATGTAATGTAATGTAATGATTTAGTAAAAAAAGAGTTTCCAGTGTTTGGGAACAGGTGATTAAGGAGAATTAGAGTGTTTTCACATTGGTGCAAATTGCCATTGGTTTGGTTTGTTTTCACACAGGAAAATTTGTAGTTCACCAAAACAAAGCATTAATGTTCTCTCTGCTTATTGGTCAGAGCTGTTTGGGGCGGGAGCAAGAAAGTAAATACAGAAAAAGGTCCTTTGTTCTGGATTAATGTTTAGGGCTATGCGGTTTAACAATAGCAAAACAGTAGAGATGTCATTTGTTCATAGCTGTAGTAATTATTGAGGTAATTTACTAGCTTAAACTCCATATGCATAATGCAGTTTAGCACAGACTTGCAGAATACCACTTATAGTTGGGTTGAATCGAAGTCAGATCATGATATCACCACAAATTAACATTCCAGATTTCATTTGGGAGTAAAACCCCTTCCTCTCGTAAGCGATTACTGTATTCATACCTGACCAAACAAATTGCATTAAAGGGTTAAGATAAACTAGAGTGTGATTTAACTGGACCAAAAGTGCAAGTGCGAAAACACACTTTATAAAAAAATAAGGATAAAAACAGCAAACAAACTTATATTATATCTGTAAAACACATCCAAACTGCTAATCTACATTATATTGCCAAAAGTATTCCTCTTGTCTGTCTTTTGTTTGGTGATGTAAGGCTTGGCTGGAGCTGCTTGGCCAGGGAAACTCTCCATTCCATGAGTCTCTCTACTTTTCTCTACTGTTCTTGACCTAATCTGAAGCTACATGAAGTTTGGAGGTGTGTAGTGATTGATTAATTGACTCTGCAGAAAGTTGGTGATCTCCTCAGCATCCGCTAACCTCGCTCTGTTATTTTACACTGACGAGTCACTGTCATTCCCAGTCTCTTCCACTATCTTATAATATCACTGACAGTTGGCTGTGGAATATTTAGCAGCATCCTATCACAGTACAATCACTTCTGGAGTTAATTGATCTCCTGAGAGTGACCCATTCTTTCACTAATGTTTGTAGAAGCAATCTACAGCATGCCTATAGGTGCTTGCTTTTATACACTTGTGTCTATGGAAGTAATCAGAACCTAAGTTGAATGATTTGGATGGGTGAGCAAATACTTTTGGCAATACAGTGTATGAACGAATGCATCTGTGGAAAGATCCATTGGATTAATGCCATTGACAGTAGTGAGTCCAGACTTTTGAAGGGTAGTGTAACTCCTCCTGGATGCTCTAAGCCAGTGTGTCTGATTGGTGCAGTGTTCAGTTCGTTGCTGAGAGCAGGTGACAGGTGCTTATTCAGTGCGTGTCCAACCCATTCCACAGCATTCCTTAAAGGGCTGGTTTGTTTAGACAGTGTGAAATTGATTCGCAGCTCAGAGGTGTGCGTCGGAGTAATTGCGCTTTGTAACAGAACAGAGCAGAACAGCGGCGTCTGGGAGTCAGTCAAGGTTAAGCGCATTGTTTGCAGCGCACCGAGCGTCTCGCTGGAAGATCCGAGCGACAGATTGCGTCCTGAGAGAAGTGCGAGTCAGAGTGGGATCTCGAGTGCAGATAAGTAGCTCATGTTCCACACACACATACCCACACATACCCCCACACACACACTTCCAGTTTTCAGAGGCGATACTTCCTCAGGAGTTCAGATTGCCACATGTTCTTCCTGTCCGGGAAGCGCTCTGGGATTTTGATTCGTCGGAAGTCCTGGATGCACTTCTGCAGCTCCTGCTCGGGGGTCATCTTCTCCTTGCCAGCTTTCCTCTTTGCGTGCATAAGGTCTCGGGGTCCGGACGTGCGGGCCCTCAGCAGGTCCGTCCTGCGCCTCATCTCAGCCTGCTGCAGGGCCTGGGGCGGCCCCTTCTGCATAACCCGGTCCAGCGTCTGGGCGTTGGGCTGGCGCGGCGCGGGCCGGACGATGACCGTCTCCTGAGGAGAGCTGGCCTCAGACTGGGTCTCGGAGCAGGACGTGGAGAGTTCATTAAAGGACGTCCCGCTCTCACCCTCGCGCTCACTCTTCTGACTCTTACAGCAGCACTCGCAATGAGAGGAAGACCAGGTAGACGGACCACCTGAAAGAAAACAACAAAATAAATGATTTAGATATGAAGTAGATATTATATATGTTATTATCAATATGTAACAATATTCCATATGGCTTATACATACTGTTATATAATGTGTTATTTATAATTATTTATATGAAATAAAGAAAGAACACATTAATTAATTTGCAGAAAATGTGAAATGGTTGAAATAACAAAAAAAGATGCAGAGCTTTCAGACCTCAAATAATGAAAGAAAACAAGTTCATATTCGTAAAGTTTTACGAGTTCAGAAATCACTATTTGTTGGAATAAACCTGGTTTTTAATCATAGTTTTCATGCATATTGGCATGTTCTCCTCCACCAGTCTTACACACTGCTTTTACATAACTTTGCCATTCCCGGTGCAAAAATTCAAGTTTTTATTTGAAAGTTCAGTTTGGTTTGATGGCTTGTTATCTCCCATCTTCCTCTTGTTCATATTCCAGAAGTTTTCAATTGACTTAAGTGGAGCTGTATATAAGAATCTATATGTAATAATATCTTATCCTATATGTATTATATGTAGTAATAATAATATCTATATGCAATATTTCATGTGTAATTTTTATAGATAAGTAAGGATGAGTGGAAACTTTTAGCAGTGTAGTGTCTCTATACAAAATATGTTTAATATATATTTACAGTAGATACCTATATGCAGTATTATAGCCTTATGTAAGTCTCTATATGTAATATATATATGTACAAATAATATATTATGTCTGTAGGTTTCTATGTGAAGTAATATGTTCTATATATATTATACTATATATGAGATTTCATTAAAAAAAAGGACAATGTCTGGCATTTTTATAGGTCAGATCACCTGCACTCAAACATAAACACCAAAAGCTGTGTAAAACTCAAGATGGAAGATAAATTGCAAGTCATTTTGTAGAGCCGTCAGGAGCAGTTTTACAGAATTGGGGGTGTCATGTTGCAGAGGATTTGTGCCTAAGGAAACTGAGAGCGTGCAACCTGATAACAAAGGTCAACGAGCACAGATGAAGGATGATACTTTCTGAAAAGTTTCACAATGCCATTAGCTCACAGCTACATCACACCTCTCAGACGCTACCGGAAAACACTTCAGCTTCCATAATGACGACCAGCATCCGCACTAAAACTGTGGCATTCAAACTGTAGCATTCAATCTGCAGGACGTGAAGCTCTCTCCTAAACGCACTACTGACATTCAGCAGAACACATCAGCACCAAAACCAATCGCTTAACCCTGAAAGGTCGCGCCAGTCATGTGACCTTATCGATGACATTCCTCTGTAAAGCATCAGCGTTTAAATCACAGTTTGAACTTTAATAGGATTGATTTGCTTTGTGTTTGGAGATGGGAGCTTAACTCCAGGTACAAAGAGCTTAGTCCTTGTCTCCATCAGATAAAGCTGAGCATTGAGCTGCTTTTTGTTTCTTGATGGACGTGTTTGTGAGCGGCCGAGCAGGTAGATATGAGATTATGCTTGCTAACAGCTGAATATCGGTCTTTGCTTCATTGTTTTACGGTACTTTTAACCAAATTGTTTTAATTTGCATATAAGCTCCACATTCACCTTGGCGGATGGAGTTAACCTCAACCATGTGTTGCTTCTAACTCACTGCATGCTAAAAGAAGAAATAGCAACTTCTACAGCCATAATTGTATTAAAAAAAAGATAGAATAATATAATTTAAATGTACAATATACAAATTCCTCTAGATATCTATTTCATTTAAGCTGTGGAACCATAAAGTAGTCAAAATGCTAGTATTTCTACATCCACTCTAGAAAAAAAAATTAGAGACCACTTAAAAATTATGAGTTTCTTAGATTTTTCCAAATTGATCATTTCTGGAATATATTCAAGAGGAAGATGGATGATCACAAGCCATCAAACCAAGCTGAGCTGCTTGAATTTTTGCACCATGAGTAAAGGCATAAAGTTATCCAAAAGCAGTGTGTAAGACTGATGGAGAAGAATATCCCAAGATGTATGAAAACTGTGATTAAAAACCAGGGTTATTCCTCCAAATATTGATTTCTGAACTATTAAAACTTTATAAATATGAACTTGTTTTCTTAGCATTATTTGAGGTCTGAAAGCATCTTTTTTGTATTTCAGTCATTTCTCATTTTCTGTAAATAAATGCTCTAAATGACAATATTTTTCTTTGGAATTTGGGAGAAATGTTGTCTGTAGTTTATAGAATATAACAAAAATGTTAATTTTACTCAAACGTAAACCTATAAATAGCAAAATCAGAGAAACTAATTCAGAAACTGAAGTGGTCTCCTTATTTTTTTTTCCAGAGCTGTATACCACCATGTTCTAATGACATGGGCATGGGCTAGAGGGGTTTAAAGCCCACAGTATTGAATGTCCTGAACAATGAATGCAATCAAATCCTCACAGCAATGCTCCAACATCTTGCAAAAAGCCTCCCCCTGGACAGTAGAAACAGTTTTTTCAACAAAACTATTTTTAATACCATTAATTTTAGACAAAACTTTGAATGAGCTGGTGCACCAATACTTTTTTGGGGGATTAAATCTATGCTTAATGCTTTGTGTTGCTCTTGCTAAATCTACTGTAGACATGCAATAAAGCACTGAAATTAGTCTGGATGCTTTGCCTAAAGTCTTGAACTTGTGACTCAACCCAAGCCATCTAGACCTACAGAGATCTGAGATGAACCCTAACAAGGAAAATGATTCAGTTGTTAGTTAGAAATCACACTAGAGCAGGGAAGTCCGAACTAAGAGTCTAAAAGCGGAGATGTGCGCATTTCTAGCGCAGAAAAACGGGCCAAAGAGTCTAAAAGCGGAGAGGGTGCGCATTTCTAGCGCAGAAAAACGGGGCAAAAGAGTCTAAAAGCGGAGATGTGCGCATTTCTAGCGCAGAAAAACGGGCCAAAGAGTCTAAAAGCGGAGAGGGTGCGCATTTCTAGCGCAGAAAAACGGGGCAAAAGAGTCTAAAAGCGGAGAGAGGGTGCGCATTTCTAGTGCAGAAAAACGGGCCAACGAGTCTAAAAGCGGAGAAAGTGCACATTTCTAGCACAGGAAAACGGGCCAAAGAGTCTAAAAGAGGAGAGAGTGCGCATTTCTAGCACAGAAAAGAGTGCCAAAGAGTCTAAAAGCGGTGACGGTGCACATTTCTAGCGCAGAAAAACGGGCCAAAGAGTCTAAAAGAGGAGAGAGTGCGCATTTCTAGCACAGAAAAGAGTGCCAAAGAGTCTAAAAGTTGCCGTAATTAAGGAGTTTAATATTAAGAGACATCATGAAATTAAACATCAATTTGAAAAATCTTAGTTTACACAACACTGTCAAAGATAAAGATAGTAAGTCAAGTAAAATGGTGTGTAAATGAAATAATCAGGAAAAAAGTATTATTTAAAGTGGTATATTTCATTATTTGTTTTATTACAGAGTCTGTGGCCAGTGACTTCAAATATATTTCTCCTTCTGGCTCCCAACAAAAAAGTTTGGACACCCCTGCACTAGAGTGTCCAGTGTGTCTTCAGTCCTGTGTTAATTCTGGCTGTTTTCCCAATGCATGGAAATAGATGATATAACAAAATTTGCAATCAGTCTAAAAAAGCAGCACAAAATATGCTAATGCACACAACACGGTTAACCCCAGAGAATAATTTGGAGCATTTCCCCCAAATCAACTGATGCATAATGTCAACAGGTCCACAAATGCCTAAAGACATGACAAGAGGAGCATACAGAAGACACAGGAATATTACAAACAGGGGGCTTCTAGTTCCACCAGCCTTAACTGTATACTAAAGAACACAAAGACCGTATCTGCTGAATAGAAGCTTAATAAAATAAATCAGATAAGCTCATCCCGAGGGTCATCATCTCTCCCTTTTCCTCCCCACCTTCCGCTTTCGTCTACTGTTGCAACCTGCTGTATCCCATAGCACTCTACCCTCAAAAATTAGCGGCTGATCAGACTACAGTCCTTCACCTGCCCTCTCCAAACATTCACTACCAAATAACAGTCTGGAACAACTTGCTATTTTGTTTTGTTGCTGATGCTTTACTTTAAATGCTTAGTGTTAAGTGATGAATAATATGCTCTGGTATGGTGATCCACTTTTCTGTCATGATCAGGCAGCACTCAGCCAAATGCAGATGCATAATCACTTACATACAGCTCAGGAAAAAAATTAAGAGACTTCAGTTTCTGAATCAGTTTCTCTGAATTAGCTTTTTATAGGTTTATGTTTGAGTAAAATGAACATTGTTGTTTTATTCTATAAACTACAGACAACATTTCTACCAAATGCCAAATAAAAATATTGTCATTTAGAGCTTTTTTTTTTGCAGAAAATGAGAAATGGCTGAAATAACAAGACTAGTTCATATTCATAAAGTTTAGAAATCAATATTTGGTGGAATAACCCTGGTTTTTAATCACAGTTTTCATGCATATTGGCATGTTCTCCTCCACCAGTCTTACACACTGCTTTTGGATGATTTTATGCCACTCCTGGTGCAAAAATTCAAGCAGTTCAGCTTGGTTTGATGGCTTGTTATCATCATTTCATCATTTCAATTAGGTAAAATCAAAGAAACTTACAATTTTTAAAACTTATAATAAAGTGATCTCTTATTTTTTTTGCAGAGCTGTATATTATTGTTACATTTACACACATAAAGTTTTAGTCAATTCCAACAAGTCCTTCTTGGTGTGTTATTTTTTTGCTAATGAATGTACTGTATATACACATACACACAATATTTGAGGAAGTATGAAATACCCTCTCTCGCTCTAATGCAGTAGTATGCATATACCTATAAATAGCAAAATCAGAAAAAAATGATTCAGAAACTGAAATAGTTTCTTAATGTTTATATCCTTTTCAGGGATGTCCAAGCAATAAAAAACACAAAATGCAAATGCAACATGCAAAACTACTCGCTGCACACACACAAAGGCATGGCTCAGTAAAAAAAGGGTATGGGTACTGGTCTGCCTGCCTGCAGTTCTGACCTGTCCTCAACAGAGAATGTGTGGAAAACTTTGAAATGCGATATGCGACGATACACCCGTACTGACGCACCCTTAAAAAGTGTTTGCAGGAACAATGTAGAAACAATAACACCTTAAATAATTGGTGACAAAAAAGGCTTTTAAGTGTTGTGAGAAAGAATGGCAACTACCCAAAGTGGTAAGTGCTATACCATCCCAGTTTTGTTGGAACGTGTTGCAGGTCTGAACTCACTTCCTGAATATGTGCTTTATTTAGACTGACTGCTGACTCTCATATTGCAGCCTGTGATATTTTAGTTTTACAGCTGGATTAGATATTGATCGATTGATCGATCACATGACTTTGTTTAGTAAATATAGGAGTAATGTGAAGCTGGCATTGTGCAGCAGGTATAGAGATGATCTATATTCAGCAGATTTATACATATATATATATATACAGCGTACAGGACAATCTACTGTCAACCCGAGACGATGTATACTTTTATAGCGTGAACATAAAAATCAATTCATATACAGAGAGTGTTGTACAGTATCTCTTACACCCAGCATTGATTACACTGCACTCTGTTTAATGTGCACTCTCTCTTTCTCTCTCTCTCTCACTCCCTCGTCTGCTCTAATTGTCTTTCGTTTTCTCTTTCTTTACTCACTGTCTCACCTTTATTTCCTTTATTCTCTTACTTCCTTACTCTTTTTAAGTCTCTTTTTCATAATTTCTCTCTTACTCTTAATTTATCTCACTATCTCACCTGTTCTGTCTCTTGCTTTTCCCTTTCTCTGTTATTTTCTCACACTTTATTCGATCTATTTTTTGATCTCACATTCTTTATTTCTCTTTTTATGTCTCTCTCATTTTTATCTCACACTTTTACCTCACACCATTCCTCTTTCTCTCTCTTATTCACTCTCTTCTATTACTTTCTCATCTGGAAGGAATCTTCTGCAGGTGGTAGAATTTTTTCCAATTTTCTCCCAATTTGGTTATCCAATTGTCCCACCCCTTTGTGCGTCCCCATCACCAGTGGATGGAGCGGACGAGTGCATGCCTCCTCCGACACGTGTGAAGTCTTCCCAAATTTGCTCCCTCTGGGCGCCAGCAGCTGATGGCAAGCTACATGAACGGGATTCGAACCAGTTTTCATTCATAATGGCAGCGCATTAGACTGCTGGACCACTCAGCGTGGAAGATTTGATGTGTTTTTGCCTGGTGTTTAGTCTCACGACAAAGCAATAATAAAGCACTAAATAATAATAATTTGCTTGCCCTCTCACTCTCTCTCTCTCTTTCTCTTTTTCACTTTTCTCTTTTCTTTAGCTCTACTGCCTCTCTTTTACTCTATTTATTTCTTCACTTTTTTTTACTCACTCTCATTTTTCTCCTCCCTCTCTAATAGTCTTCTTCCCTGTTTCATTTGCTTTCTAACTCTCTTGTTCTCTCTCTTTCACTTTTCTACACTTTGTTCCTCATCTCTCTCTCTGTTCATCACTTTACCCTCTCTCTCTCTCTCTTCCTCTCTCTCAGTGGTACAGATTATATTGCAGGTCATTAGGGTGAGGCCTGGCCTCCAGAGTTAACTCAGTTACTATATATGAGTATTCAGAAGAATCACTCAGAGAGCTGCTGAGAGGCATTTGGCACCAGCAGACCATCAAGTCACGAGGGGCATTTTTCACATCCACTCCTCTCTTTCGCTCTATCTCTCTCTCTCTCTCTCTCTCTCTCTCTCTCTCCTTTCTCTGCATCTCCCTACAGTGCCCCTAATGCCTCAGATGTATTCAAATCCAGAGCCACAGAGTGCAGTGCATCAAAGGCGATTGGCGCGGGGAGAAAGCCGCACCACTCTTCTTTGTGGAACAGATCACTATAAAAAGAGCCGGGTCAGCACTTCTCTTTCAAGTTCTAAGAAGTTTAATACCATTCTAAGTAGTTCTACAGCTGTATATGTGTATATCTGTGACTTTCTCAAAAGTGTCTCATAATCCAAACTCTTCTAAAAACAGTATCCCAGCTCTCTGTGTTGTGCTGAACTTTTTAGATTTGAATAGTATGAAATATTGCTTGTGCTGAATGGTGAGAATAATTTACAATAAAGTGAGTGCTGAGTTTACTGATCACTGAATATACTTTGTTCCATTGTCTTACTATTTTAAAGCAATAAACTGCTTTAAAAACTACTTTTTGGACATATAGTTCTGGGCAGTTCAATTCAATTATTTTGCAATCTACTATCAAGAAATCTACACCTTTAATTAGTGTAACCAATTCCAAATGTCACTGAATTAACTCACAAGGGGAATACAGGGGAATTATCTTAGAGCATGAGTAGAGCCACTGAGAGGAGCCAGGCCTTAAAAGAAAAAACTCTCTAAAAACATGAGTAAGAATGACTGAGAAGAACCAAGGCTCAAAGAAAGAAACTCTAAGAGCATAAGGAAAAAGCAAGTGGAAAAAGTAGAAAAGAAGTCAATGTTAAAAATATATACACTTCAAGATCTTAGAGAAGAGAGACAGAAGAAAAACAATACTCACATGGGGAAGTTTTCCAAACAGAGATAAAGCCTAGTACTGGACTGCACAGCATTTTGAATGGGGATTTACCATTAAAATGAAAATGTAGTCTATAGGACTAGGTTTAACCTCTAACTCTATGTGCTTCTAAGACATGGGTGGGCGGTTCCAGACCTGGTTCTGCTCAAGCACACCTGATTCAAATCACTTATCATAATTTCCAGGTTCAGCAGGCCTGTTAGAGAAGCCAAATCAATAAACCAGTATACCAATACTAACCCTTAACCTCAACCAATATTTTTTAAAGCATGAAGAAAAGCCACAGAGGAAATAAGGAAAACTATAGGAGCATTGAGAAACCAACTTGTAATGTAGACCAGTTAATTTAGCATATACTGTAGCCCTTTGAGCCTTCACATGAAAGCTGCTAAAGTTACCCCCCCCCCCATTAATCCTATAGCAGTTTAGCCCCACCCATTCAACCTTCAACCTTCAATTTAGTCCCACTCATTTAACCTAAAGTAGTTAAGAACAACTGAGAGGAACCAAGACTCAAATCAGTCACTCTTTAAGTTAAGTTAAGAATTACAAGAAATGGGATCCTTTCCAGTTTGCACACCTAATTTAGCACCACTTGGCACATTTCCTCCAACAAAAACAGGTTCTAGAATCTGAAGAACCAAAGAATAGTAGGTTCTTGCGTCTGAACCAACTCCCGCTGTTGATGTCTTCCACTAAAACTAGTGCAAACTAGGCTTTTCATTGAGGTTCAAGCACAAAGGTTCTTTGTGTTTTCAAGGTACAACAAAACCACTTCCAGAAAAATAGTTATTTTAGTCAAAAAGGGCTACAAGATCATGAGGAAGAACCATGTAGAGAACCAAGATTTAAAATAAGACACTATTTAAGAGTATAAATAAAAAATACCCCTCTAATAGCCCTTTTTCACCAATGTGGAATTGCATTATGTAACATACATAAATATGCCAACATAAATATGTTCTGGAACCTACATAAATATGTTCTGTAACCCAAAAAGTTCATTCTCAGGTGGAACCAAAGAATATTAGGTTTCCTAGTGTGACCAGAAAGCTGTTGTCTGCAACTTCCTCTGTTAATGACATATTCTCTATGACATATCCTCAGTTCCGAATGGAAATTCTCTATTTAAAATAATGTGTAGATAAAGACTAGGCCTAAACCCTGTCTGGGAAAAACTGCCCCTTAGGGTATAAGGAAGAACCACTCCAGATCTTAGATTTAAAAAGGAATGCGCGTCCTCTGGGCTAAGAGCAGGTAAAACTAGGACACAACTACAAGTTACAGAAGCACCCAGATCAAACTGAAGAGGATATCAGAGACCAGTGACTGATGTTGAGTTAGAAAAAGACCTGATGGATTGCAGGCTGTGACAGACATGCACAAACGAGATGTTAGGTATAAGGATAGAGAACATTATTATAATGCTGAAATAAACATGATTATACTGTGGGGCACCTTTATTTTTAATAATATATGAATTCTGATTTCTGTCTATTATTTTTTCAGAGTTATTGTATGGAAATATAATCTCATAAATACAACAAACAGCACATTTTTCAGGAGGCCCTTGTAATCAGATTGCTCTCTCTTTTCCTGTAACTAAAGCTGCTTACTGTTGCCTTTTTTGAAATTTCTCAAAGCATAATCCTTTTTCTGGTATTCTGTTACTCTCTGCTCGTGAGGACAATAACAGCTACCTCACACCGACTCAGTTTAAAACACTATTACCAATGATCAAATATCCACCGCTCCCACTGGATGAATAAACTGAGGCTTCTGATTCTGACAAGTCCACCAATCACGCCCTCGCACCACTGCAGACATTTCTAGAGCGCACTGAGCTTCTCCAGTTCAGACCACACACAAGCCACACACACCACGCTCAGGTCTGGGTCTGCTGCTGTAGGGAGGGTCACTACTGCAGGGAAAACACCCCGCCAGAAACATCCATCACATTCAATCAGATATAAATAGAGCTCCTCCTTTACAGTTCAAACAATAAATGTTCCTAGAAGGTTCTGGCCAGGGTGTAGAGTTCCGGGAAAGATTGTTTACTGCTATACATGTCTATGTCTATACATTTTTTAAAGATTCTTTAAACTTTAACATGGTTCAAATCTAAAAAAATCATCCAATAAAATCTCCTGTGCATCATATAGCATCACATGTTTTAGCAGTTTGTCCCTGCCTATTCACCTTACAGCCCTTTGGTCCCAACTATACAGCATGTAGCAGTTTAGTGCAGTTCATTTAGTCGGATGCAGTTTAGCCCCACCCATTAATCTTACAGCAGTTTAGCCCCACAAAGTTAATCTACAGCAGTTAAGTCTAAATGATTTAGCAGTTTTGCCCCACCCATTCACACTAGAAGTTAAGTCCAGGTCATTTAACCTACAGAAGTTTAGCCTACACCCATTTAGTCTGAGGCAGTTTATCCCTACTCATTTAAACTATAGTTAAACCCCACCCTTTCAGCCTACAGCAGTTTAGCCCTATTCATTTAACTTACAGTGGTTAAACCCCACCCATTCAGCCTATGGCAGTGTTGTCCTACCCTTTTTGTCCATCATCATGGCCTATGGACTGAAAAGATTGCCTCTGCCCAGTGTCCTCTTTTTGAATGAGGCGCAATACAGTGCAAACAATCGGAACAGGGCTTGAAAGCACACTAACAGAAACTGTTTAAATGTATTAAAAGCATTAAACGAGGTTTGTACACCTGTATAAACATTATAAATTGGTTATAAAGGAATTATACAAAAATTAATGTATGCATAAATGAAACTCTGCATGCTCTGCATGCTCTTTGAACTACAAAACAAAGACTCCAATTCCCAGCATGCACACTCGCACCAGACTTCCCTGACTCTCCTGACCATGGCGTTCCTGCTCCCCCACTTTCTGAATGTTTGCACCTGGTCTATCCTGTATATATACCCCTCTGTTTTCTCTGTCTCTCGCCGAGTATTGTATATAGTTAGCTAGCTCTTACAGAATGCATTTTCTTAGTTTTTGTCTATTTTTTTTATTTTTACTACTCTTTTGCCTTGTCCCTTATAAGCTAGATTTCCTTTGTATGCACTGTTTGATGCCATATTGTTACTGACCCTGCCTGTCCCATGTTACTCCTGTATGCCTAGCCCTATTTTTAATAAAGTGTGTGTTTGGAATCTGCGTGTGTCTGTCGTGGGTCTGGCCTGCATTACAATAAACATACAGGCTTGGCTCTATATTTATTAATTAAAATATTTATCAATTTCTAGCTGCTGCTTGACATCAAGTTATGCTTTTTTATAAATTTAAATTGAATATAATTCCTTGTGCTGCTTCCTTCCATTATTATTTTGTAAGTACTTATATAACTACACTTACAATATTATCACAAAACAAAACAGTAGCTCCTTCATAAGTCTTAACAAGATTATCAAAGTCATACAAAACCTGAAAACACCAACTCCAACTTAATCCACCCACTCTTCCTGTCACCAGTCACGCCCCAGTTCTTTAGAGCTGCAATAATCATTGGAAAGCTCTGTAATTTGATAGAAAGCGTGCACATGGCTCTGGATCTGTCATTTTATGCTGCTTTATCATGCTGTAAAGACCCAGTGAGCAGCCCTGGATGTTCAGAATGTCGTCCTGTCCTACGTGACCCCACCAGGAGAGCGATCCGCCAGGCTGCTGGAGAAAGTGGGAACGATGAGCGATGAGCAGCCAGCGTAATGCTCTCGGCTCGTTAAAGCCGGGCTGCTGAGAGTGACTTTGATGCTGCTGCCTGATGAGTGCTGGCACCGCGTGCTACGCTTTGCCCTGCCAATACACTGCAGAGCACAAGATCAAACAAACACACACACATACCACTACTGTACATAACCCCAGATGCAGGTTTACTGACAAAATCCTGTAGGGATCTTAGATGACGTGTGGGATGTGGATAATGTTCGGAGCCTGAAGGTTGCTTCTATAGATTTGCACTGGAGCTCCGAGGCTAATTTAGCTAACAATGTGAGCCTACACCCACCTACGCCTGTCAGGATATCTAGATAACATATTATTCCAGAAACTATTGCAATAAAAGATATTATGGCACTTTAAAAAAAATTGTGCACTTGATATATTGATTATATAATGACTTAACAATGTGAATAAAATCTTTTAAAGATCACTTTAAATTATTAAAAATATTCAGACATTGAATCTGGAATCTGAATAATAATATTAATTAATTAAAAACATAATTTTCCCAAAAATCGTCAGTGCGTCTTATAATCTTGTGCACCTTATGTATGAATTCTACCAGTCAGGTTGTCAACAGCAGTAAAGCCACTTCACTGAAGTATAGCATTATACAGGAGTTTCAGTTTAGTACTCCAGCACCGAGGCTGAAGCAGTATTAGCATTAGCCGCTAACCTCGCTAAGCGCTAGCTCTTTCGCCATTCAGAGGTGAGTATTATTGTCCTGTAGCCTGCTGCTAACCCCAGCTAGCACTACTAAAGCAGCCCTAGCATTAACTGCTAACCGTGCTAAGCTCTAGCATGTTTGCTGTTCAGAGTGTATTCGACTGTAGTTTACGTGTTTACCATGTTAAAACAAGCTACGTTGGACGCTAATATTGCCCTGACTTACTGGAACACTCAGGGTTCCTCAGTATAGCACTGTCTGGTGGCATTTATGTCCCACTAGCACTGCGGTTAGCAACTAATGCTAATGCTGCTGCACCCAGCCTTAGTGGAAATCTGAAAATCTAAGCCTTCTGTAAATATAGAAAGTACTTTACTCACCCAATTAAACAGTTTTCAGAAGAGAAATCTGTGTAGATTTACATTCAGCGCTTGTTTGCTTCAAATAATTATTTTTTTTAATAATTACAAATTTGTTTATTTGGGTGCCCCAGCAGCATGGCGACACCCCTGTTGCTTACTATTGTCGCATAATGCGCCTTATAATCTGGTGAACCTTATAGTGCGAAAATTACATTAATTGTATATGTTTTACTTAAACAACGTTGACTCTTTGTTGTATCATTCATATTAATGGGCTTTTCTTGCTAACATAAAAATAAAGGTTAATATCAGGGTCAGCAAAATTTATTTATATTATATCTATATAATAGGCGATGCATATCATTACACCTTTGTCTCAAGCCACATTGTGCTGTTATCACAGTTTATAACTACTAATCAAAATTAGACATATTTTTAGTCCAGCAACATACTTCCATATTCTTTCATATAAATACAGTGTGAGAAACCATATAAACAAGTCTATTTAAATCTGAACACCATTTGAGACAAGTGCATGGTAAGTTATTAGCCCCTGTACAGAAGTGCTGCCAATACAATATAAAGCACCCTGGCAGCTAGATTAACTCTTTAACTTTATTTCAGAAGAAGGAATGTATGGTGGCCCAATATTGTCATTTAGAGCATTTATTTGCAGAAAATGAGAAATGGCTAAAATCACAAAAAACGCAGAGCTTTCAGACCTCAAATAATACAAAGAAAATCAATATTTGGTGGAATAACCCTGGTTTTTATTTACACTTTTCATGCACCTTGGCATGTTCTCCTCCATCAGTCTTACACACTGCTTTTGGATAACTTTATACCAATCCTGTTGCAAAAATTCAAGCAGTTCAGCTTGGTTTGATGGCTTGTGATCATCCATCTTCCTCTTGATTATATTCCAGGGGGTTTCAATTTGGTAAAATCAAAGAAACTCATCATTTTTAAGTGGTCTCTTATTTTACACTCTATATTCAGTGTACTTTACAGTGTATACAGTGTAGTTATGTACTGTATGCTTTTCCAAAACAACAACGATTTGATTGACTAAACATAGACCTCAACGTCATTGGGCTGTGGGTCAGTGGATCACAGATCTATTGAATGATGGCGCTCCATCCCATACTTTTGGGATGAGCTGATGATCATCCAACATCCAGACCTCACTAATACTCTCTTGCAATCAAATCCTTACAGCAATGCTCTAAAATCTATTAGACAGAGACTTTTCTTGAACAGCAGATACAACATGTCTCAATACTTTAGTCAATGTTGGGTCAGTTTTCTAAACAGGGATTAAGCCCAATCATGGATCTAAAATGCTGTGTAGTCCAAGACTAGGCTTAATCCCTGTCTGAGAAATTTATAACCCATAGTGTATGCAGATTGTATTTTCCACCAAGCTCTTGCTGTACGAGCCAGAGAGACGCAAGAGTGAGCAGATATTTAATAACTGAACCGCGTTGTCTAATTAAGGTCCACAAAGAGATGAAAGGCCCTGCTTGTATGTTATTGTATGTCTTTATGATCTGCACTGCTCCTACCCCCAGGTTCAGTGTTCTTTATCTTCTTGTTAGCGCACAAATGAGGCCATTCTGTCCTTGGGGAGAGGAGGCAATGCTGTATACTGATAGCTTGTCCTTACCGACACAGAAACCCAATATCCAACATGCAGGAAGCCTGCTGCCAGTGCGGTCGGCTCAGGCCGAGGCCCACCTTAACCCCCGTGGGCCTCCATCATCTGCCCTGCTATAATCCCTGCATAATGTGCATCTATTTAGGCGATGAGGATTTAAATGATACCCCACATTCCTTCAATCCTAATGCTAATCAGGCGTCATGATATGAAAAAAACGCTGACAAGCTGCGTGCAAAGAGATTTAAAATGAGGCGAGGTGACGGAGGGGTCCATCTGGACTTAATAAGCACTCATTGTCCCAGTCCAAGGGCGAGCCACGCTGTCCAGGCACTTTTGAGGCAGTATTGCACGGGCAAAGTGGCAATTGCACCGCCTGAATGATGATGATGACAAGCGCGGCCGTCTTTTCCGAGCTTAGCGGGGAAGCAGGCCGGCAGGCAGACAGATTGGAGCGTCCGGATCGTCTCCCTGTAGTCGCGACCCCCTCACAAAACAGCTGATGGAGCGTAATGGGACAGCCAGACCGAGGAGACATCCTGCAGAGCTCTTGTCATCGCCAAAATGAACTCTGCAGAGAGATGGAGGGAGCGAGACTACTGTGCTATCGACTGACAAGCCAAAAACAGCGGAGAGGATAGAGGGAACGCACCGGTTATGTAACGGAAAAAAAACTTGTCGAAAGTGTGTCGGTCTGCTCGATACCCTGCTGAGAAAAAATGTGAAGGAATGGATGGGGTTCATTTCACTGTGGGCAACTGTAACGTACGAGTTGAATGTCACTAACACTGTAAAAAACACTCATACTGTAACTACAAGAGCGCATTATCTCTGTTTAAACTCCAATCAGAGATGGCTCCACACCTCTAAAGGCGCTGAGTTTAAATTATTTGGTGGATCCACTTGCCAGTAAAACAATGCAGCCTACCATGTTTACATGACATCTGAAAATAAGTCTATAATCTAAATAATTTTACAGTCAGAAAAGAGTAAGCTCATGTATGCACCTCTGCAGGAATAGTCTAGTCCAATTGTAACCATTTTAAAAGCAGTTCTATTTGACTGAATTGGGTGGGTAACCTGTTAATCAGTTACGTAAAAGATTGATTTCAAAATATTGATTTATTATTATCATTCAAATACTGATTTCAATTATTTTTAAATTAGTTATCTTTTCAAGTATTTTTGGGTGCAAAAGGGCCATTTTAAGATTCTCTGAAGTATTTCATGTTTTTTTTGTCTAAAATCATGACTTCAAGATTGACACATTCTTTTGCATACATTTTTCTTCATAGCTCAGAATTTCAGACCAATAGAGAAAGTTAAAGCATGCTATCATTGCCTATGAAACAGTAGAAGAAGAAAAAAGGCTGGTGTTGTGCCAAAATAAGACTGCATGTGCATCACACAGCAGGATGAGTATAACAGATTGTGCTGGTGATTTCTGTATCTACTGTAGCTGTAGATTTACCATTACCTATCAACAGAAATACAAGGGATTAGAGGGTATTCTATTTTTCTCATTCTGCTGCATCACACACGTGAAGTTAGATTCTGGTCAGGTGGCAGAATTTGGCACAACACCAGGAAAGGCAATTTGTCGAGCTGATAACATGCTACTGTCTGATGCACAAACCAGACAATGTCAAATATAGGGAGACGCAGCCCATGTAGATGAATACAATATAACAAAAACATGAATTTTTCAGAACTTTTAGGAGCTCTGATAACACCTGGTAGAAATGAGAGTAAGTGTATACAAGTGTATGAGAAATCTGATACTGAAAAAAATGCAGCTCTCTTAATTAGATTTATTGGTCAGATTTCTAGGCTTAAATTGGATCTAAAAATTGGAGTATGCTGTTACATTAATCATTACATCAATCATTATATGAACATTAAGGCATATCCACAGACACTTGGACATATAGAGGCAGCTTCCCAAGCAGGGTTTAGGCCTAGTCGTGAACTACACAGCTTTTTTTAATGGATATTTCCCCGATCAGGGGTGCCAGAACTTTTGCATGCCACTGAAACATACTATATTCTTCCAGCATATGCTTCTTCAGCATTTTTCTGACAACTTATCTGCATCCAGCATGCATACCAACATCACACAAGCAGCTGGGCTGTCCGGTAATTAGGCCCTCCTATGTGGACGCATTCTGTGAAATACGGTTAGCATACAAATCCCTTGTATGTCAGGCTGCGAGTTTGTTTTTGAGCATATAAAGTGCTCTAATTAGACTCCTGAGACGGCAGGTAAGGTATAATAAATCTGCAAGAAACAAACTACCAAGGATACAAGCTGGGTTAGAGGTCACACAAACAAGAAAAGATGGCTCAGAGCCAAAACAGTGACCTTTGCATGGGCCTCATGCTCTACAGGGGCAGTTAGCATGTTCCCACCCTCCATTCAAGCTGCATAGTGAAGCAGGGGGATTCCCTAGACCCCCATAAGCTGGTCTCAGCATTATGGAGGCTCGGCTTTTAAACCTGTTCGCTTATGGCTTGCGGTGAAAGCGAAATGCCATCACAGCAGGCTTAGGATCACACCGCATTTGTCAGAGCGGAGGCAGATTCACACGTTTGCGAGGTGCGGATACTATTAACGCTCGGAGGGAGGCGGCGGTGGGCTTTATCAGCTTCTCCGCTGCGACATTATCCCTGGAAACCAGCGGTGGCTTGTGCTGCATGCTATTTACTTTGCTCCATCCATCTCGCAAAGGCTCGGGCCGCATGGTGAGAGCAGGCCACGCCGGTCCCATCTCAGCCCCCATTACCATGATAGGATTGATTTCCTCAGGCCTGACTTCTGCTGCCACCGACGCCGTCAACACCGCCACCCCGCCGCCGCTACGCAGACTCTATTATGGCTGCAAATCACAGCATTCGGGGGCAAAATGAAAACTGCAAGTCCACATTACAGTTCTTGAAGAAAGAAGCCAGTGCAATCACCATCTCTCTTTCTCTCTCTCTCTTTTTCTCCTCGCCTCCATCCCTCTCGCCCTACTCAATCTTGGCACGTGCCATATTTTGACGAGCTTGGCTTCACATTTTTGCTAAAAGCGAAAATGAATTCAGGGCTGTGGTTCCAATGTGCCGTTGTGTTACTACATACCTCACTGCACTGCCATGGAAACTGTGGCAGAGTATCTGTGTATGTGCGTGTGTGTCTGTGTGTGTGTGTGTGTGCTCTGACATTTGTCTCACTTCAAAGAACAATGCATTAATTTGAAATTTCTTTGGACACTCTCAAATATTTTCACACTTTCACATTTTATAGTTATTCTGAGCTTTTTACCACCCACTTTTTAAGAAATCTCAACTATCTGGAGTGCTTTCACTCATTGCCCTCTTTATAAGAAACCCCTACTAAATTGTGCTTCCATTTACTGGCCACTTTATTAGAAACACTTTCAACCAAGTGCTTCCACTTACTGTCCTAGTGTTTCCACTCACTGGCTACTTTATTAAAAACACCTATAACCTGACACCTTCTGACTGAACACTTTATTAGAAAACTATACTTACTTGTATTTTCACTTACTGGCCACTTTATTAGAAACCCCAACATTGTGATTTCACTCACTGACGACATTGTAAGAACTTATACTAACTTGTATTGTCACTCACTGGCCACTTTATTAGAAACCCCTACTAACTTGTCTCTCCACTCACTGGCCACTTTATTAGAAACCCCTACACTGTAAGCCCGGATAAGTTGAATTTACTTTAAGACATTGAGGAAACCGGTTGCCTTAAAAAAGTTAAGTTAGTAGCCCAGGGGGAATCACTACACACTGATGGTGAGTATCAGAAACTGTTGGACACACCCAGTATGCAAACAGATTGTGCCAGAAGCCAATGAAAAAGAAGCTGTTAATGGAAACAGACTAAACTCAGTTATTATAAGAAATATCAATACCAATTTTAGGTAACATATGGGTTTACAGTGTACTAACTTGTATCTCCACTGGCCACTTTATTAGAAACACTTACCACCCTGTGCTCCCACTTACAGGCCACTTTATTAAAAAACCTCTACTAATTTGTATCAGCACTCAATGGTCAAATTACTAAAACCCTACTATGTTGTGCCACCACTCACTGGCCACTTTATTAGAAACCCCTACAATGGCCAATTTACTAAAAAAAACTACTAAGTTGTACCTCTACTGACTGGCCACTTTATTAGAAACCCTTACCCAGTTGGATCTTCACTCACTGGCCACTTTATAAGAAGCGCTTACTAAGTTGTACTTGGGCTCACTGTCAGCACAGCAGTGACACTGACAGGGTAGTGAGAGTGGCACTGGTTCAGGTATGTCAGGTACAGCAGTGTTGCTGAGGCTTTTTCCTCATGTCAGTGTCACTGCTGGGTTGAGAGTAGACCACCATTAAAAATCTCCAGCTTGGAGAAGCTCTGTGGACAGTGTCTGTCTGTATTTGAAGTGCTGGACATATGGATGGCTACCACAGATGAGCTAAAATATCTAGCAGTCAACTTACAAGGTACAGCCAAAAAATATTTAAAAAGTATTTAAAGCAGCACTACATAGCATTTTCACCATAAAATAATAATAGCTTCAAAATCATGCTGATGCTCTATTGATTTGTAAAAAGGATAAAACACGGAATCCTAAGCATGATCATTGTACTGTGAAGAGATTTGTGGCTGATTCAGAGCACAGACGGGTTTATGCAGGTAAAGGCAAAATGAGGAAGGTTTCTGCCAGGCAAGTTCATCGGATTAAGAGAGCAGCTGCTAAAATGCTTTTACACAAACCAGCAAACATGTATTTGAAGATGCTGGTGCCTCTGGAGCCCCGCAACTCATGGATCCTTCAATGTCTTGCTGTGGTGCATAAATCTACTAGTCGGCCACCCCTAATCAGAGCTCACCAGCAGAAACGGCTGCAGTAGATCCAGACATACATGACTACTAATTTTCAAACAGTCTTGTGTACTGACGAGTGTTGTGCAACCCTGGATGGTCTAGATGGATGGAGTAGTGGATGGTTGGTGGATGGCCACCATTCCCCAACAAGGCTGCGACATCATCAAGTAAGGGGCTGAGTCATGAGAGATCTGGTAGCCCCTTTAGTGTCCCTAAAGAATCGTGCCTTCCAGGGAAAAATCATCTACATGCATGACAATGCACAATCTCATGCTGCAAAGAATACCCCAGTGCTGCTATAAGCAAAAAAAGGAGAGAAACTCATGGATTGGCTCCATCTTCTCCTGACCTCCTGAACCCTATAGAGAACCTTTGGAGTACCATCAAGCAAAAGATCTATAAGGGTGGGAGACCCTTCACATCAAAACAGCAGCTCTGGGAGGCTATTCTGACATCGTGCAAAGAAATTCAAGCAGAAACTCTCCAAAAACTTCAATGAAGTTCAATGAATGCAAGAATTGTGAAGGTGATATTAAAGTAAGGGTCCAATGTTAACATGTAACTTGCCCTGTTAGTTTTTTTTAAATGAATGAAACAGCTTTTGATTTCAGTGAATGTGAAATCCTACAAATGCTGCAAATTCAACAAATTACCATTTTCAGCTCTTTACAACCTATAACATGTTTTGAAACTCTGCTGTGCATAATAATTTGGAACAGTGCACTTTTATTTTACTGACTGTCATTTGCATCAACCATTTAGGAAAATCAGGGAAAAATATAATTTGCATAATAATTTGGAACATAGTGTAGTGTAAAATGTTGACAAAATCTTTTTTGAAATGTTAGTGGGTGAAATATTTGTACCATTTTTGTACCATTGAAGCATTTCGTCTCTCTTACACAAAAAACCTTGTATCTACATTTTTGTTGTTTTACACTTTTGACATATTGTAAATTTGGCAGTTGTTCTTTATATAGTGTCAAATTTCATGTTGAATGGTCCAGTAGAAATGCTCCAAAACGTTCAGAATAAAGTCTTTTTATATTGATTTCCATTGAAAGTGAGTAAGGTTTTCTCTTTATTCTGTAAAGCTGTAGTGCTTTTATTCATCGTTAACAGTCCTGCTGATTCACTGGTTTTTAAAGCTCAATATGATCATCTAATCGCTGGTTCTGCTTTATGAGCCAAACGTGGTCATTGATTATCATTTGAAACCCCTTTGCGCATGAAAGCGAAGGTAATATTAAGCGTGATCTGATAGCGCTTTAATTAGAGCGCACTCAAGCAGGTCCAGGAGGTAATTAGCTATAGGGCTGCGGTCCTTAATGAGTAAAGAAATCAGGTTAAGCTCATTTATCACTGTGAGGAGCTGCAGCGACTGATATAAATCTAAATAGCAAAAACCCCTCCCAGGCATAACTGTCTTTAAACAACAAGTCATTTGTGACCTAAATTTACTTTAGCGTGTGAAGGAAGTGGAAACGGGGCCCAGGTTTGAGCTGTTTAATCAGGCAAAGTGAGCCAAAATACACTCTCATTTACACACGCGCCGTGGAGGAGCGAGAAACAGGCTATAATCCTGCTGCCAACTGGAATTACTTCAGACTTCTAGTTCATGGACAGTGCTCAGATAAAACCCAGGGACACTAAAACCTGCAGCGTTCCAGAACTGCGAGAACATTCTGGTGCTCTGACTGGGATTTACACCATCAAGCCTGAAGCTCTTGATGTGGTGCCTAAAAACCATTGAGCTACAGAAGTACAGTGAGCTCCAGCTCTGCCAGACTGTTTCAAGACAAGACAAGACAAGACAAGACAATAACATATTCACCAATTCCGCTGGAAACAGATGGAATGTGGCTTTTGTCACACTAGTGAGTACAGTACACACACATTGATTTAGCTATTTTTAGGTATATATTTGAGTAAAATAAACACAGTTTTCGTGCGTCTTGGCATGTTCTCCTCCACCAGTCTTACACACTGCTTTTGGATAACTTTATGCCTTTACTCCTGGTGCAAACAAATTAAGCAGTTCCAGAGCTGTAATGGACACACATGCCCAGGAGCGGTGGGCAGCCTTCATTGTGGTGCCCGAGGAGCCTTGCTCAAGGACCCAACAATGGCAGCCTGTAGGATTTTTTAGATGATGATAAATAGGTAAATTCTGCAGGAAATGTAGAATTAAAGGAGTTAATATACATCGATCCTCAAGCTAGTAAACCAGAACTCTTATTCCAATTCTTCATGTCTATAAAATCATACAGCATGTCTAAATCATTGGGCTGTGTTTTCTTTTATTACTATATTAAAGAAGTATGATTCGTGGGTGTGGGTGAGAGTCGTACTTATGAAGGCTGTGACTCTTCAGAAATGTATTCTTCTCCTCATAAAAAAACCTGCTGTGATTAAATCTTCAAGTGCAAATCATCTCTGTTAATTAATTCTGCAGCAGGACCTCGACGCAGCAGTTGGTCAAACGCGAATAAATACAAGACGAAATGTCAAGAACAACCTGCGGCAAATGCCTGAACTGGCAGTGAGGGATAGAGAGAGAGAAAGAGACAGAGAGAGAGAGAGAAAAAGAGATAGAGAGAGAAGCGCAATAAGAAGACTTGGCGAGTGATACAGAGAGACATGCTCCCACACAGGCAGTGTTGGGAGTAACGGCGTTAAAACTAACGGCGTTACTAACGCCGTTACTTTTTTTCAGTAACGAGTAATCTAACTAATTACTATGAATGTAACTATAACGCCGTTACCATTTCCGACACCCCGTTACTGCACGTTACTTTAGCAGCTCTATGAACTTTTTTTTTTTATTTCGCTTTGCCCTGGTTAACCCCTCCTCTGTCCGGTGAACTTGAGCTTCTGGCCGCTGTGCCTGTGGTTTGGCGTGGTGAAGTGAGGCACAATTGTGACGATTTGCGTGCTCTAATCAATTCAGTTATTGCCGTGGACAACCCAAGTTCCGAATTAAGGACGTTAAGCTCTTTTTAGCTGCTCCGGTTTTTGTGGTGCTGCTGCTTTCTATTTTAGAGCTTAGATTCTCTGCCCGAATCCCACCTGACCTGAGGACCGACCCGAAATCAGGCAAATTTTTATTTTATATAAAGCTCTGGTGTGATAATCACAATGTTGCTAAGTAACCAATTATTATTGTTCACTAAAGCGAACGAAATAGCGAAAACTGAAAGTGAAAAACATTTGTGTTAACTGAATCTAATAAAAACGGTAATTAAAAGGAAAAACATAACTATCTCGAACTGTATTTTGTGTTTATAAAACTAACTAAAACGAACTGAAATTACTGATAGAATACCCTCATTTTTGTGTTTAATTTATTTATAAGCGCTGTTGTACAGCGGAGTTGTACAGCGGGAGTTGTTGTGCCGAGCGCGCGGCACTCGTGGTCCGTTAGTTCTTGTGTAAAGCCTCGCGCTAGCAAGCCCACCCTAAAATGAACAGAAAAAATAAAAACAAAATAAAATTAAACTATAATAAAAATGAAAACTGTAATCACGTAGCTCTGGGCGAACGTGAACGCCTCCGCGTTTGACTTGCAGCATTGTGTGTAGCTGTTCTTAAAAATCATTTAAATTAAATAATAGTTCTATGCTTCTATGTTACAGTGTTAATTAACATAGTTCTGATTATATTTGGCTCATTCAATCAGCCCGAAAACAGACAGTTTTTGGGCACGATCTACTCTATTCTCTTTTGGTGAAGCTGTTATATTAATACCATTTTAACGGGCATTAAATTGTTGTTTTTGTCCATTATTTTGTTTTATATATACATATTTCTTTTGAGTGTGGCTTGGTTTGTTAAATTTCATCCCCAGACGCGTTTTTCCGCTTTTTTCAGTATTACAAGTTTTAGTAATTTTCTTTGGTTGTGTGGAGAATTTCGTTTTATTTTTTTGAAATTCGTTAGATTATATTTTTGTCAACATTTTGGGTTTATTTTCGTTTGTTATTTTTTGTTATTTTTCTAATAATAATAGTAAATGCATAATTGATTTCCTTTTTTTGACGGGCGAATAATAAAAAGTAACGCGATAGTTACTTTTACTGGTAACTAATTACTTTTATAGTGGAGTAACTCCGTTAGTAACTCAGTTACTTTTTTGGAGAAGTAACGAGTAACTATAACTAATTACTTTTTCAAAGTAACGTGCCCAACACTGCACACAGGCCTCACAAATTAAGCCTTATCAATCAGTGCAGCGCTACTCTGGTAAACACCAGTCATTTAAATGAGAGCGGGGTTTGTAAGGAACTTCTGAGGCTGGTTAAAAAGCAGCCGGTTCGTTTCACCAGCCCTGCGCCAACAAAGTCAGCCGAGAGAGAACAAGAACAAACGAGATTCTCCTTCAGTTTGCTGTAAGCCTGACTGCATATGGACTGTAGAGCCACAGGACCAGAGCCAACGAGTCTAAAGGCCAGAGTACACCGGCCGAACAAACACCGGCAAGCACCAACAAACACAAGCTTCTGGTCGCTCTACTGTACCCCCTGCTTGATTGTTAGAAGTGTCCAGAATGTTCTCTCCTCTTTCACTCTTTCATCTGGTTTGTTCATTCATTTTAAGGACATCTGCAAACATTAGGATATCTACAAACATTTACCAGTTTAACTGTTGTCCAGCACAGTGTTCATTTCCACTGAGCATACATAGGACACTTTGTAGTTCTATAATTACAGACTGTTGTCCTGTATATGTTTCTCTGCATACTGTATTATCCTCCTTTTACCCTGTTCTTCAATTGTCAGGATCCCACAGGATAGACCACCACAGAGCAGCAGTAATTTGGGTGGTGGGTCCTTCATTCTAAACACTGGAGTCACACTGGTATGGTGCTGCTGGAGTTTTTAAACACCTCAGTGTCACTGTTGGACTGCCAATAGACCACCAACTAGACAAATATACAGCCAACAGCATCCTGTGAGCAGCATCCTGTGAGCACTGCTGAAGGACTAGAGGATGACAAAAACATTTACATTTAAGGTATTTAGCAGACAGCGTTTTACAACAGTGCTTCACTGTTTACTTCAAAATATCCATAGCTAGTTTACAGAGATTAGAATCAAGAGATTCACAAAGCTTGATAATGTTTAGAAGCCTAGGAGATTTTTTTTAGGATTAGTTTAGTTAACTCTTTGAAAAGTTGATTCTTCAGTCAGTGTTTGAAGACCGTGAGTAACTCAGCTTTTCTAACCCCCAGTGGAAGTTCATCCCACCCCCTTGGTCCTGCAGCACAGAGAAGAGTCAGGATTATTTTTTTTTTATCTTGAGGGATGGTGATCCTATGTCACCTAATTACCTATCCAACCACTGCTCCCTTCTGCCTTTGAATAACTAACAATCATCCAGTACTTTTGCTGCTTTTCAGACGCTGATTGCTCGTTCTGACCCGCCTCCTTCCCATACTACTGACAGACACTTTGATTAAGCCATAGACTGTGTATAGCTGGACAGAGCATCGTCTCTCCAAAGTGAAGCCACCACAGGTCGGGCGCTCCCTGCTGTTCGGTTGCAGAAAGTTGTAACCCCATATGTAACCCATCCCCATATGTTTCAATGTGAAAACAGACAACATTCAATCACGTTTTTTTCCAATATACTGTAATTCTACCTCCATTATTTAAATGCAGCAGCTAGTGTAACCTCTGTTTATATTATCAAATTTTCATATCCCCACAGAATTAGTTTTTAAAAACGTTATTCAGCTCTGTTCAAAAAGGTGTGGTTATTGTAAAAGGGCTGGTTATGGCCGGGACCAATAACAGACCGTCAGTTCCGCTCCACCCTGCAGTCTGTGACCGCGAGGCAGCCCTCAGGGGCGGGGTTATTTTAATGAGTAGGCTGTCTCTCCCTTCTCTGGTCGCAGACTCGGGTTTCAGGATCGCCAACATGGCGGAAGATTTTGGCTTCATTTTCATTGAATGAATGGGAACAGCGACACGGCGTCCATTTTTTTTTACAGTCTCGGATTAGTTTGGAGTGTTTTGTTGAGATCATCCTGGTTCACTGTGCAGCAATGTTGGTAAAAAAAAGTCATCTAAATTCCCTTGAATTCAGAGGATTTAGTAACATTGGGAATGAAACAGAGAGTATCAGGTTTGGAACACTTTTATTTAAACTGTGTGATAGTGGAAATTTTCTAAAATTATATTAATCTCTCACAGAGTTACTAGAATAGGCGTGACGCAGACTCCATAAATGACACGTGTGATCTCACCTCACAGAAATGCTATAAACAGTCTGATCTGCTCTGTCAGCTCAGAACACGGCCTGTTTCAGCCTCTCTCTGAATTTTATTATTCTCTGTAGCTGTGTCAGGTGCTGATTCTGTATGAAGTGATTGATATGATTATTTCCACAGGGATAAATAACAATAAAGAAATCAGAAATCAGTGTTTTTTAAGCTGTTTAAACCTGCATGGTCACTAGTATCTGGATCGCACCCTGATAAGATTTTAGACACAGGGTAGTCAAATGTGTCTCCAGTTAGTTTAAGTGAATATGGTAACTGTGTGGAATGTAATATGCACATTTGCTGATTGTCTAGCAATTAATACTCTTTTGGTGGTACTGGGAGGGGTTTGGGTTGTTAAATGTCTCTTGGACAGACAGATGTGCTGTTACATGTGACTCAAATGCATCTCAAATAGACCAGTCACAATAATACACAGACAATGCACTGTCCTATACTGATATAATGATAATACAACATTACAATAATGCATTTACAGATTACTTTTAAAGTATAATACATTTGTATTTACTAAAACTATTCAGACATGGAATTGAAATTGTTTAAAAAGCCTAAATAAACAAAACAAACACTGTTTTTAGGCCTGTCAAAATAATTACGTTATTGTTGCAGTGTTTGCAGCGTGCCTGCAGACCTTTGCAAAGAAACTGAACTGAGCATGGATGACGAAAATTAAAGAGAAAAACTGGCAATTTATAATCCTGTTTGGAAAAAATACTGTACCTGCTGACAGAAAATGACTGTTAAAGACTTAACTACTTAGTAGTACAATACAGGCCAAAAGTTTGGACACACCTTCTTAATCAATGTGTTTTCTTTATATTCATGATTATTTACATTGTAGATTCTGACTGAAGGCATGAAATCTATGAATGAACACATGTGGAGTTTTATGTACTTTATGTACAAAAAATGAGCTGTCCTCCACAATCACCGGACCTGAACCCAATCCAGATGGTTTGGGGTGAGCTGGACCACAGAGTGAAGAAGGCAAAGGAGCAACAAGTGCTAATAAACACCTCTGGGAACTCCTTCCTTCAAGACTGTCGGAAAACCATTTCAGGTGGCCACCTCTTGAAGCTCATTGAGAGAATGATGCCAAGAGTGTGCAAAGCAGTAATCAGAGCAAATGGTGGCTAGAATATAATTTGTTTTTTGTTATTTCACCTTTTTTTTTTAAGTACATAACTCCACATGTGTTCATTCATAGTTTTGATGCCTTCAGTGAGAATCTACAATGTAAATAGTCATGAAAATAAAGAAAACGCATTGAAAAAGAGAAGGTGTGTCCAAACTTTTAACCTGTACTGCATATTAGTGTTATTGTCTATAAAATTAGGATTTGTTTTACAGTGTATCAGTACTGGTCAGATTTTAAACAGTACCCAAACCTACTAAAAACAACTGAATATACTCAATAAATGCATTGTTTTCACACCTTTAAGACTAAAACCTACAGAATAAAACAGATCGAATATAAATGCTGATTTTTGTGTTTTTTGTGTGTGTGTATTCTAGGCATGTATTTGAGTACTGGCCTGCTGGCCCGCAGGCCGGCTGGGCGAACGTGTCTGGTATAAAAGACCCCCTGGTGGTATCATACAGTCTCTGTACTGTAGGCTTATTGCTTTGTCTCGAAGCCAGAGAGCTGGACTTTGATGCAAAGCATGCGACTCCGAGGCAAACCTCATAAACAGGATGCATTTCAGCTTTGTGTTGCGACTGATGCCAGCAGTTAAATATCATAAAATCTGCTCAGCTTGGCCTGGCCTACTTTCTTTGAGGGTAAAAAGCAGGTATTTCTGCAGGAGGAAGGTAAACCGACATATGCTTCTGTAACTTCACTCTGTGTGTTGTTTTAGAAACGGGTCCGAAGCCCATTTTTGTGCCATAATTACACTAATAACAGAGTGCAAATCATTAACCAGCCATATGTCCTCTAGCCCGAGCGCCGCACCTGCCTCTCTGAACACAGGGTCCAGCCAGCCACCTTTTCTTTAGGATTACCGAAGGGACTCATTCAGAATCGCCAACAAAGCACTTTTTAATTGGCCATATGTTGCAACGTCTCTCGGCTAAAACAGCGACAAGCCAGATTAGCTACTAATGAAGGCAGGTGATGGCGCGCCAATCGAGTGTGTCCATGAACCTGCATGACAAATTCCTCTAATGCTCCGTTACAGAGAGGGAAAGAAAACATCAACTAAACATAATAAATCAGTAATGAGACCAAAACAGAGAGACGTGGGCGAGTGAAAAATTCACCTCACACTCTGCTTATCTCTGCGAACGCTGTAATTAGAGCGATTTCTCAACATCTGCATCCTCTCACTACTTCTCCTCCACTCCTCTAACACCCACACTTCATCCAACACCAAGACACTGAGCGCAGCTTTAAAACTGACCAGCACATCTCTGCAGACTTAGAGAAGCAGTTCAGTGAAAAATCACATCAATACGACTATTTAAAAACTGACCCCAGGTGCAGTCAGTCAGCAATAAAAAAAATCAAAAACATGTTGGATATCTGACATATATCTGACTATACAGTAGTTTATAATGATAGAAGCTAGGCTCATGCTGTTAACAAATGACTGTGGAAAAAATGTATGTCCTAATTCCATTCCTTTCTGTTCTATAAAATTAAGCCAAATATCAAGATTATGGTGTCAAATTTGCAACCGGCATCGCTAACAGGGCTAACCTGGGACAATGCCAGCATTGATAACATTTCTTGCAAAATCAAACATGGCAACAATTATTATGAAAAAAATGAAAACAGCCTCTCTGTAAACAGCTGTACATTTTGTAAAAAATTACACAATAAGTTTCTTTCCTCAAAGTTTATTTTTAATTGTCTCTTACCTTTAGCCCAGAGAAGATGGCTGCAAATGCAGCAGTGTTCTGTTGTGTTTTTCTATGTTAAAATATAGCATCTTCTATGCAAGATATAGCTTAAGTTTGTTGATTGCTTGGTGAACTCTTCTCACAGACAATGATTTCTGAGACTGTGCAGTGGTGTCAGTATAGAATCCTGCCTCATTTTAACACAGTGCCACCTGAGGGCCTGAAGATCACCAACATCCAATACTGATCAGCCAGGATTTGTTGAGATTCTCTACATCTTTAGTGATATTACACACTACTGTAGATGTACTGAGATGCACTGCTGCCAACAAGTTCTAAATGAGTTAATGTTTTCATGAAATAATACAATTGTCTCATGCACTTTTACTTATATATTTTACACAGTCTCTCAACCTCTTAACAATTTAGAATGATATGTAAATGAACTCTTAACTTTAAATGAACTGTTCTGATTGACTGCCTTGGCTGAAACAACCCTTACAACTTTAGAAGTAATTCCCAGAAAACCATTTTTGGTTAGTATAACATTTTATGAACATTACAGTTAATGTATTAATAATGTTTATTGTTTTAAGTTTTTATTTTAAGTTTTTAAATGTTCTGGTAACGTTGCTGCAATGTCACAGATTTTATTTTGTTTTGGAAATTGTTGTTGCATATAACGTCTTAATAACATTAGTATTCTTCCCAGTTATTCTTTCAACTGGGAATATTTCTTCTAATGATGTTTTGATGCAGAGTCATTTCAGAACGTTCCTAGAACACTATTTCTGTAATGTTACAGGCTAACCTTCCTAGAACCTTTTCAAAACGTTGCTAAGCGTTCTTATAACATTCTCTGTTTGCTGGGTAAAATGCAACATATGTGCATATCATCACAACAAATTATTTATTAGGGTTGTTTTGCAATTTATGCTGCATTTCATTTACCTCTAAAGTTGGGAATTTTTTATTTTAGTCCAAAAATAACTAAAAGGCATTCTTGTTTGGTTCTGGAGGACTCTCTGCCCTCCTGGTCTAACATACAGAGCCAACTTCAACTCAGGAGGCCTGTTAATTAGCTGATTAGCTAGATCTGGTGTGTTGGAAGCCGGCTAAACACTGAATTATGAGCTCAGATCCACAGATCTCTGGCACATTTTATGGCTCTTCTCAGCTTAGCCAGAATAGTTAACTGTCCTTAAGGACAAACTCTCAGGGTGGTTGGTCTCTCTGGGCTTCTTAGGGAAGGAGTGCGCTATTATACAAGGGTCATATCTGGGGGTTGTCATGAGGTTGGACAAACCTTTAATTAGGCTGTGCTGATTAGTGCAGTGTGCCCTCCAGTGGTCACAAATGGAAGGTGGTTATAAACTAGAGTCATGTGAAGCTTTTCTTTCTGACAACTTCGGCAGCAGCAGCTGTGCACCTGCCCTGAACTGTTCACTGTTTTAGCACTGTTCATTCATCTCTAGAAGAGCTAGAAAGACCATTAGGACCATTAGATGGTTATGAAACTCAGATGGAGAAACTGAATTGATGGGCTTAATATTCTTGAAATACTGAAACACCCCAACCCCAGATACCCGCCTTTAAAACATACACAACTGCCAAAACTTCAGAAGTGTCTAATCACAGTTTCCTGTGATTCAAAAATGTAATGTCAAAACCACACAAACAGTTCCTCAAAAAATAACTCATTACTACTAAACCATAACCACCATCAGAAGAAAAAATACCTTAAACCCTACCCCCAACCCCTAACCCCCCCCAAACTCCACCAGCTCCCAGAACTTCAAAGATGTCAGACTCCGGAAAACCACCAAACACTTAAACACAAACACCCAGAACTTCAAAACTGCCTGAACTCAACATAACCCAACTCTAGAATAGTACCATACCCCAAAACCACCAAACACTTCACACCCAGAACTTCAAAACTGCCTAAACTCAACATAACCCAACTATAGAATACTACCAATACCCAAAACTACCAAACACGTCACATCCAGAACTTCAAAAGTGCCTAAACTCAACATAACCCAACTTTAGAATACTACCATACCCCAAAACCACCAAACACGTCACATCCAGAACTTCAAAAGTGCCTAAACTCAACATAACCCAACTTTAGAATACTACAAACCACCAAACACGTCACATCCAGAACTTCAAAAGTGCCTAAACTCAACATAACCCAACTTTAGAATACTAGTAGTATTCTAAAGTTGGGTTATGTTGAGTTTAGGCACTTTTGAAGTTCTGGATGTGACGTGTTTGGTGGTTTTGGGGTATGGTAGTATTATACTACCATACCCCAAAACCACCAAACACTTCACACCCAGAACTTCAAAACTGCCTAAACTCAACAAAACCCAACTATAGAATACTACCAAAACCACCAAACACTTCACACCCAGAACTTCAAAACTGTCTAAACTCAACATAACCCAACTATAGAATACTACCAAAACTCAAAACCACCAAACACTTCACACCCAGAACTTCAAAACTGCCTAAACTCAACATAACCCAACTATAGAATACCCAAAACCACCAAACACATACCATCCAGAACTTCAAAACTGCCTAAACTCAACATAACCCAACTATAGAATACCCAAAACCACCAAACACATACCATCCAGAACTTCAAAACTGCCTGAACTCGACATAACCCAACTCTAGAATACTACCATACCCCAAAACCACCAAACACTTCAAACCCAGAACTTCAAAACTGCCTGAACTCAACAAAACCCAACTATAGAATACTACCAAAACCACCAAACATTTCACACCCAGAACTTCAACAATGCCTAAACTCAACATATCACAACCCTAGAATACTGCTAAACCCCAAAATCACCAAACGTTTTACCCCCAGAATTTAAAACTGTCTAATCTCAACATACCCCATCCCTACAATACCAAAACCCAAAATCACCAAACACTCCACACCCAGAACCTAAAAAATCACCAAAAACTACATCCAAGAACTTTAAAAATGTAAGATTCTAGAAAACAACCTTAAACCAAAACCAAACACTGCAACATACCCCAACCCTAGAATACTCCTATAACCCCAAAATCACCCAACACTCCACCACAGATTACCAAAAGTATCAAAAACAGACCATCCTTAGAACTTCAGAAATATCACAACCACTCAAACATTCCCTCACCAAACCAAAAGACAACTAAACCCTACCACACATAGAACTTAAAAAGTGGCAAATCACACTAAAAGAAGGACAAATTCAGAAAACCAAGCACGTGCAAGGGGGGGCGGAGGGTGCTTGAGCACCTGCCCCTTTGGGTCTTAGTGCCTTTACTGCCCCCAATGTGCCCTTTTATTAAATGTATTTATAAATCCCCCCTTCCCCCGTTTTCAACTAAAATTTCCGTAATTTTAATATTTCGTAATATTTCGTCTGCACAACATCAACATCAACAGCCCCCTGTTCTCACCTGAGCCCCCCGGTCCGACTTTGAGCACCTGCCCTTCCGAATGTCTCTGCACGGCCCTGCAGAAAACCAACTTCAGCACCCCAAACATTCAAACACCCCCAAAGTCAAAGACCAATCCTCACAGCCCCAGGACACACATAACCCCTCCCAATGATAACCCAATGCCAGAAATCACCAAAGCCGAAAACATCAAACCCCACCAAACACCAAAGCCGAAAACACCAAAACCACCAAAACTTCACCCCAGAACTTCAAAAGTGTCAAATGTCACCCCAACACAGATAACCCCCTACCACCCTAAAAAAAACGTCAAGTGCCAAAACTACATAAAGCCCCCAAACCCCCCTTCCCCCGTGTCCCGCGGACTTACGGTAGAAGACGTACTCTGTGTTGCTGCTCCACGCGCCCCTCTCGGCGTCCGCGTGCCTGCTGGCCACGGCCGTGCTGCACGCCACGATGCGGAAGCCGCTCTCCGCGAGCATGTCGAAGGCGCGCTCCGCGTGCCTGAAGCGCAGATGGCAGCGCGAGGTGTAGCGCTCGCGCGCTCTGTCCGCGTCGCGGCTCTCGCTCAGCGCGTCCCCGAACACCTGGCGCGCGAGCCCCACGCGCCCGCACACCGAGATCCTCGGCGCCGGCGCTTCCCCCACGCGCGCGCCCTTGCACGCCACAGTTAGGAAGCCGCACGCGCCGTCGCGCGCTGTCCTCTCGCTGGACGGGGACGCGTCGTCCGGGACCCCCCTGCCGCCCCCGCCGCCCTCGTCCGCCTCGTCCTCCGCCGACGCGAGGATGCCCGCCAGCTCGTGCAGGCGAAAGTGCTCGGCCTCGCGGCGGAGTCTCGCGCGCTCCGGAAAGCGCTCGGGCAGCACCACGCGCCGGTCGCGCAGGTAGTCCAGCACGTAGCGGAACAGAAACCCGTCCCGGTCGATGAAGCAGCGGCCGCGCGCATCTCTCGCCAGCTCGCCGGCCGCGCTGGAGAACATCTGGCCCAGCACGGAGTCCGGGAAGGCCGCGAGGGTCGCGCGCCGCGTGTAGTACACCTGGCCGCCCACGTTCAGCTCGATGACGTCCGAAGCTCCATGCGCCGAGCCGCCGACGTCTTTAGGAGACTGGTAGAGTCTGCAGGTCTCGGTCAGAGCCATGCTGTGACTGTCCGGAGGAGTTCAGAACAAACGGAGAAGATCGGAAAGAGGAGCCATCTTCATCACTGATCTTCATCAACTTCACCACTGATACTCCGATATTTAACACTGACCTTCAGGACCGGTCTTCATCACCTTTAGCACTGTTCTTAAGACTGATCATCACAGACACATAACATGTCCTTCATTTGATATGATCAATAAAGCTCAAAAGTTGTTATGACTGATCTTTAAGAGCTTTAAGACTGATCCTCAAAGTCTTTAAGACTGATCTTTAAGAGCTTTAAGACTGATCCGCAAAGTCTTTAAGACTGATCTTTAAAAGCCTTAAGAATGATCCTCAAAGTCTTAAAGATTGATCTTTAAAAGCTTTAAGTCTGATCCTCAAAGTCGGTAAGACTGATCTTTAAAAGCTTTAAGACTGATATTCAGTGTCATTTAGACTGATCCTCAAATGGATTAAGACTTAAATCTTAAGTCGGTTAGACAGACCTTCCAAAGCATTCAGACAACAAAATTTTTAAGACTGATCTTTAAAAGCTTTAAGACTGATCCCCACATTTTTAAGACTGATCTACAGTGTCATTAAGACTGATCCCCAAATGGATTAAGACTGAATTTTGAAGTCGGTTAGACAGAGTCTTTAAGAGTGATTTTTAAAAGCTTTAAGACTGATTTTTAAAAGCTTTAAGACTGATCAATAAAAGCATTTAGGCTGGTCTATAAATTACATAAGCCTTAATTTAAAAAACTTTGTAAATCCTATAATACTGTAAGACTGATCATCGAGGTCTTGGACTAGAAATGTTGTTTTTTGTTTGTCTTTAAAAAAATAAGAATAATATTATTAATCAAGGGTTAAGACTAGTCCCTAAATTATATTTGCCTGATCTCCAAAGTCTTTAAGACTGATCTTCAAAAACAAAACCTTAAGACTGATCTCTAAAATCTGTAAACCTCATTTTAAAATCATCAAGATTGCATTAAGACTGATCTCCAGAGTCTTTTTAATTGATCTCCAAAAGAATTGAGACTAATGTTCAATGTATTAAGACAGACCCTAAAATGATTAAGTCTGAACTCCAAATGCTTTAAGATGGATCTGCAATATCTTTAGATCTCTTTTTTTAAATCTTCAAGAACGATCTTCAAAATATGTTAGATTGATCTTCAGTGGCCTTTGATCTTTATCTTTGATGTGGATCTTTGTCAGATTCATTAGTGCTCTTAATTTTATTTGGCACTGATCTTCATCTCTGATTGTCATCAGCTATAAAAATGATCTTCAAAAGGTGTCTGCGTGGTCTTCAGTATCTTGAACATCTTCATTAGCTCTTAATCATCGTTGATTTACGTCACCTTTTTTTAAATGTTGTTCATGAGCTTTACCGTAATCTTCACCTTCAGCACTGATCATCTACCCTGTTTTAGGTCTTCAATCAGTATCATCATTATCATGACTGATCTTCAATGCAACCTTTACTTTTTATCTTGATCATTCTCACCTCTGATCTTCATCACTACTAATAGTGATTTTCTGAATCATGATTTTTATCTGTATCATTCCTGCTTATCGTCAATATTATCTTTGATCTTCATCACTTGCACTGTTTGATCTTTGAGCTGATTATCATCCATCAGTTTGTGATGCTCTCAAAGTCTTTTAAGCACCATTCTAGAATTATGTCCATGCAGTTTGATCTATAACTCTTCCAGAACTCTGTAAAATCGCAGCAGAAAGCCAGACGCTCACCTCACCGAGGAGTCCACATCTTCTCCATCCAACTCTTCAAAAACACATAACAATCCTCCTACTGACGGATCCTCTTCCAACTTCTCTCCAGATGCTTTATTTTAGCTGGCAAGGTGGTCCTTATCCCGTCTGCAGCTCACCTCAGAAGCGTCTAATCCGGCACAGCTGCGCGATCCTGCCTCTCGCGTGGACTGAGGGTGAGGCGGGGAGTCTTAAAGCGTGCAGAGCGCACTGAGAGGGGGGGATGAGGTTGCTCCAGCAACTCTGTGCGTGTGTGTGTGTGTGTGGAGGCGGGAGTGTGTGTGTGTGTGTGTGTGGAGGGGGGGCATTCTTAGGCAGTTGAGCCTTACATCATCTTAAAGGAAAATGACAGTGTTGGGAAATAGTACACATGCCTGCATTAGATTACTATAAATCACTCAGTGATGAAGGCTTTTTGCTTCAGATTGAGTGGAGTACCTTATCATTTTATTAGGCACTGTGATGTTTTTTATTGATTGCCAGCTAGATACAGTGATATGCGAAACTTCAGGCAACCGTGCTTAAATTTCGGATTCTTTGGATAGTTTTGTAAGTTGAAAATAAAAGAAATTAGATAAGCAAAAGATATAGACTGGTGTGTTTCTTTAAGGTATGTCAAACAAAATACATGTGGTAGGTGAATTTGCTATGTTAAACTGACCTTGGTGTAAGTGTGTGAGTGAATGGTTGTGTGTGGCACCCTGTCCAGGGTCATTCCTGCCTTGCGTCCAGTGATTGCCAATGACTGGTTCCCTATCTAGGTGTGTTCCTGCCTTGTGTCCCATGATTCCCAGTGACTGGCCCTCTGCACACAAGTGTTTCAACCTTGCATCCAATGATTGCCAATGACTGTCCCTTTATCTAGGCATGTTTCTGCTTTGTGTCAAATGATTCCCAGTGACTGGCCCTCTATCCAGGCATGTTCCTTCTTTGTGTCCAATGATTCCCAACGACTGGCCCTCTTTTTAGGTGTGGTCCTGCTTTGGGCGCAGTGATTGGAAATAACTGGCACTCTGTCCATTAATGTTTCAACCTTGAGCCCAGCAATTGGCAGTGACTATCACTTTATCTAGGCATGTTCCTGCTTTGTGCTCAATGATTTCCAGTGACTGGCCCTCTGTCCATGAGTTTTCCAACCTTAAGCCTAGTGATTGCCAATGACTGGCCCTCTATCTAGACATGTTTGTGCCCAATGATTCCCAGTGACTGGCCCTCTGTCTATGATTGTTCCAACCTTGCGCCCAGTGATGGCCAATGACTGGCCCCATATCTAGGGGTGCTCCTGCCCTACACCCAGTGATTACCAGTGAATGGCCCTTAATCCAGGGTTGTTTCCCAGTGACTTACCCTATATATGGGTGTTTCTGTCTTGCGTCCAAAGATTCCTACTAGCTGGCTCTCTATACAGGGGTGTCCCTGTATTTTCCTGCCTACTAGGAAGCTTTCCCTGGACAAGATAGTTGCTCTAACAAAGGCAGGGTAAACTAATCTTGATTTTGGGGGGAACAATGAATAAGCATGTGTCCCAATACTTTTGTTCAAATATAGAGCTCTGGAAAAAATAAGAGACCACTTAAAAATGATGAATTTCTTTAATTTTACTAAATTAAAAACCTCTCGGATATAATCAAGAGGAAGATGGATAATCCCAAGCCATCAAAACAAGCTTAATTATTTGGACCAGGAGTGGCATAAACTTATCTCAAAACAGTGTGTAAGAATGGTGGAGGAGAACATGCCAATATACATTAAAACTGTGAAAAAAGGGCTATTCCACCAAATATAATTTTTTTGAACTCTTAAAACATTATGAATATAAACTTTTAAAAACATTTTCTTTGCATTATTTGAGCTTTGAAAGCTCTGAATCTTTTTCGTTATTTCAGCAATTTCTATTTTTCTGCAAATAAATGCTCTAAATGACCATATTTTTTATTTGGAATTTGGGAGAAATGTTGTCCGTAGTTTATAGAATAAAACAAAAATGTTAATTTTACTCAAACATATAGCTATAAATGGCAAAAATGTTCTGCTATAGCTCTGATAGAGACTGTGTGTAAAGCTATTAGTAATTTTGTATTGAGCATTAATATTATGACCTCATAATTGGTGGGCTGACCTAATCCATATATGCAATAAGCAGATCTCATTACATGGCTCTGTTTCTAACATTTCCCTCAGTGTCCTTCACATCTATAAATGCATCAGCCTTCTAAGTCAGTGGTCACTACCCCCTCCTCTAACCTGCAGAGTTCAATCCACCACCTGATACAGAAAAGGAGTGTCTGAAGAAGCCCTATTAACTAGATGTAGTGTATCAGACTAGAGTAGAGACAAGTCCTGACTAGCTTCAGTCTTGGTGGGTTTGAGACCCCTTCAGCACCATGGATAGATCCTCATCAACTACCATGAGTATCAATAGTCCATCAGTAAACCAGAACATTGATTTGTAAGCAATCTGATCAATGTGTTTAGATGAACTTGGATAACAAGGTAATAGAAAAAATCTGATATTACATCAGTAAATAAGCAGATTTTTGCTTTGCAACCACACACAATTATCACAGCATAAGACATAATGTAAACATCATGCAACACAGTGATCTTCAATATGAACATACATCAGCTAGAATGAGAAGAAGTCACTTAAAAGGTGTTTGTTTTGGGTGATGTTTTATGTATGACAATGTATTTTGTGCACTGTTTGCCCAAATGTTTGTGGACACCCCCTTCTAATGAATCCTACATTCAGCTACCTTAAGTTGCACCCATTGCTGACAAACATGTGCAAATGTATATAAACAGCTTGTTTAGTCCTTATATTGCCAATAGAATATGACTCTCTGGAGCAGATAAACAAATATGAAAAAATATGGCACCATTCCTAATGCTAGGCATGGGTATTAAAAAGAGTGTATCCTGCTTTTGTTGGAGTAACCATTTTCTAAGGTCCAGAGAAGAAGGCTTTCTACTGGATTGTTTCTATTAGTCATTGCTGTGAGGATATGATTGCATTCAGTGACAAATGGGCATTAGTGATGCCAGGATCAAGATAATGGATGACCATCAACCCTCGGTTCCAACTCTGTATTCCCAAATTACTACCAAAAGTATTGTTTGGGGCTCCATCAATCCAGAGCACAGTTCTACTGCTCCACCATTCAATACGGAAGGGTTTTATGATCCTCTAACCCAGTAGTTCTCAAACGTTTTAGTCCATGTTCCACCAATGACCAAACTAAAACCTCCAAGTACCACCTACAAGCCATTTCACAGAAACACATCTAATAACAACACACATAGCTATTCATACACAGTAGATGTGTCATTCACACATATACATGTCGTCATATTTTTAACCAATTGTTCCTCACCTTGTGTGTGGAGCTTGCCAGCTTTTGCAGTCTGTACCCATGGCACTGGGTAAGTTATTTGATTGGTTATTCTTTTGGTTAATACAATATTCTTACTGAGACTCTCAGAAGGATTTAGATAGAAGAAAATAAAAAAACAATAAAAAACATGAGATCCAAGCAGTGAACTACAGTGTTTTTCCCTTAATTAGCGTTTAACTGTCATGCAAAAACTATATTGAACTGTTGCTGACTGGATGATTGATGTAGTTTATCATATCTTGTGGTGTTCCACAGGGTTGTACTGTAGGACCAATAAAAATGTTGTTAATAATGATAATGATGTTAATAATGACAAAACTGTAGTTCTGAGAGTGAAGAACTGAAGTGTAGATTACATAAAGGTTCTAGCGAGTAAAAACTAAACACAAACTAATGTAACGTTAGGAAAATTGCACGTTGAAACTTTATAGATTTCAGTTTATATATTCAGAAATATTATTCAGTAATATTTCAATGAAAGCAGATGTTTTTTTAGAGGTTATCTAGTGTACCACCAGTGGAACTCGTACCACAGTTCGAGAACCACTGATCTAAACCAGGCAAAAATGGGTCGCCAAGCCCAAATCCAAGCATCTGCTGAAAGCAATGAAATCTGAAGAACTGTGGAGCAGCTGAACTGTGTTTTTCTAGTGATGGAGCTCCATCTAATCCCTCAGATTTTATCCAGAACTCATTATCCAGTATCAGCACTGACCTCACATATGTTCTTGTTGCTCAGAGCAAACCAACCCTTTAGTAAGATCTACTGTAAAGGTTTTTCAAACGAATATACAAACAAAGAGGCTCAGGTTCTGTACTTTAAAGTGAATGCGTTTTTGAATCAGTTGGTTGGCTGTAAGATCAGAAGTCTCACAGTCCTCTGGTGGAAAAAAACCCACAAATATTTATTTGGGGAAGTGAAGAAGCTCCTGGCCCTGTGCTGTGGTGCTGATCTGCTGCCTCTGAGCTTATGGTCACGCTTACCCTGCTAATCAGGAGCACTGGGCTGAAAAGTGTTGCTAAGCACCAGCGGGGGACGCAGAGAGTGGGATCCACACGGATAAATGCACACTGCAGCTTCGCTTTCTCTCACCACAACACAACACACACACATACTTCTGATTGATCTTTGCAGCCCACAGTCCACAGTCTTCTGACTCCAGTGCTCGGATGCCTGGGTGTTCACTTAGGACTCCCTAAAAATACACTCATCCCAACCTAGCTGACCACCAACATCAACAGATATTGTCATCTGGTTAAATGTAGGTCATGACACTGGATGAGGAAAATTTAACGTTCAGGATAATATTTGCTCCCAACTTCAATTAGGTGTGAAAGAGTGACAAATACTGACTTTGATATTAGATTAAATTACAGTAAATTAGATTAGATACTGCTGTTAAGTAACCAAAATTCAGTGTCTTTAAAACACCAAATGCCAACGTCATGTTGACATAAAGTGCCAACATTAAGATGTGTGGTACAATGACCAAAATCAAACATCTGTTAAACATCTGTTTAAATTTCAAATGTTAATGTTGTTAATGTCATTTAACATCCACACAGTTGACAGAAATGACAGCTTGATTTTAACATCAACCTGATTTTGCTCTTTATCCAAAATGGAACATCATTGGGCTTTTAGATCAACCTCATTTATCTTTTTAAATAAAATGTAACATTTGTATAATGTTAGGTTTTGATGTCAACCTGATTTACCTTCTTAATCAAACCTCACTGTCTATACATTGAGTTTTTACATACACTCAGTTTTTTCAACAGAAAAATCAACATCTGTTCAATGTTGGAGCTTGATGTCAACCTAAAAGTGTTTTTTGAAAGATATACAACTTTGATTTCCAACCTAAATCCAATGTCTATACAATGTTTTGAACTTGCTTTTCATTTTTTTAACTGAACTTAAACATTTGGCGAATGTGCGACTGCAACATTTTTAGAACATCAAAGTAATTTTCATTGCCAACTGGAAAGACACAAATCAGTTGCCACCAAACACAATTTAGAATGAAACATCTGTCTACCATTGGAGCTTAATGTCAATACAATGTTGGCTTTTGACAGTGACATCAGCTTCAGCTAAATTTCAACATCTGTTCAATGTTGAGTTGTGATACATGTATCTAACATTAAAGTAATGTCTGTATCTGATTTACCTTACCACCAAACACATCACAAAGTGTAATCTATTATCATTTAACATTTGTCTAACGTTGGATCTTAAAGTCAAACGACTATTTTTTTTTTTGGCAGATATTTCGTTTTGATTTACAACCAAAATTAAATGTCTGTTTAATGCTGGTTTTGACATTAAGGTCCCTTTTAATTTATTATTTAAACTGCAACATCTGGCCAATGTTGGTGTCTAAGATTAACTTATTTTTGATGGATTCCTGACTTTGGTTTATAACCAAAACTTCAATGTTTGGTTTTGACATCAAGTCCTTTTTAATTCTGAACTTAACTTTAACGTCTGTCCAACATCTTCCTGAATTTAAAGTAATGTTCAGAGATCTACAATGCCTCCTAGACCACCAAAATGTTTGCCGTTTGTGACCATCCAGGGCCCGGCAGTGTGAGCCGGGCATGAATAATTGAAGACAGGAGTGAAACTGGCTGAGTTTGTTTTGCTTAAAAAAGAGCGAGAGAAGGAAAAAGAAGCCTTTTCTGCGACTGGCGCCGTTAAAGTACTTCTGCATTATGCAAAGCTGTAGTCAGGTAAGAGTCTAGCGCTGTTCCTCCTCCTCCGCTGACTCCTGTGCGGAGGTGGATCTGCAATCAGCGTAATTCAGACTCCCGTTTCTGTAGAGCAGGGCAGTTTATCTACCATGCACACACTGGTGTGCAATCTTGCATGTTCGCGAGATGAGTAATCGCATGTGCATCGCTGCCCGAGATTACAGCTCCAGTGCTGTTTATTTCCACTTCTCCTTTTTTCTCATGTTATTCCAGCCATCCACACACTCACACACACACACACACACACACACCGCATAAAAGAGACACTTCAGAGGAGGGAGCTATCATTGCCGTGCAGCAATCCATTGACCTAGATTTTCGGTGTTCTCTGGATTTCGGCCACTCTTGTCACAGGGATGCAGCAGGAGCTGCTGCTGCTGTTTTCCCTTTGTGTTTGGAGGGTCTCAGATGTAGGAGTGTTTAGGTTTAAGGTGCTAAATCTCATCCATGAGTACAGTTGTGTATCAGTGCTTGTGTTTTACAGTAGAAATGCGAACCTAATGCAGCGGTTTGGAGAAAGGACCACGGGCAGCAGTCGCTCTGTAAGGCAAATATGTACCATTCCCAGAATGCCTGAAGCAACTCTCTGCTACTGCTTAATGTACACAGCTTAATTACTCAGTATCCAGTACAGTAAAAATAAACATAACCCAGTTTCAAGACACTTTTCAACTGTTTACACCACTTCCTCTGTCACCTTTTATGTAGTAGATGGATTACAGCCTATTTATTTTCTGAAAGTTTGACTCTGACCTGCCCTGTAGTGAGCGTATTGTCAATCCATGCCAATATAAAGAACACATGTAAGGAGTACAATGCTGTGAAAAATTATTGTTCTTGCTTTTTATTATACCTAAATGTTTTAGATTAACAAACAAATTTAAATAGCAGAGAAAGATAATCTGGTACCACTTTAAAATAAGACTACCTTTATAAAGGGTTTATAAATGGTTTACAATAAGTTTATTAATGGTTACTAATTAGGTTGTAAATGTAAATTAGGTTGTAAAAGGTTAAAAATGATTAATAATCAGTTATAACACATACATAGAAAGGGCAACAATATAGATGGCTGTGGGTTCACTATTTGGCAAACAACATGTCTACGTACATTTCTACGTATGTGTTATAACTGATTATTAACGCCATTTAAGGCATTTACAACCTAATTAGTAACCATTAATAAACTAATTATAAACCATTTATAAACCATTTGTAAAGGTAGTCTTATTTTAAAGTGGTACCAATAATCTAAGTAAATATATAAAGCATTTTTATTTTTCTAAATTTTTAAACAATTAAAAAAAAATCGATCCAAACCAACCTGGCACTGTTTGAAAATGTGTTAGCCCCATAAACCTAATAAATTGGTTGTGTCACCCTTGGCTATAAAAACTGCAATCAAACATTTGCGATAACTGGCAATGAGAATTTTGTTCCACTCTTCTTTGCAGAATTACTTTAACTCAGCCACATTGGAACATTTTCCAGCATAAATGTCCTGTTTAAGATCATACCACAGCATCTCAATCAGACTTTCACAAGACCACTCCAAAACCTTTATTATTTTTTTTTGTTGTTGTTTTTTTGCCATTCTGAGGTGCACTTGCTGGTGTGCATCGGATCATTGTCCTGCAGCAGAACCCAAGTAAGCAGAAAAAAAGAAAAAAAATACTTCCAATACATTATTTATTATTACAATGCATTAACAATACGTCATATATAAATATTTTTATTAAAACATAGGAGTTCAAAATTCCCTACAACTTGCACTCCCCCCAATACCCAATTACTGCTTAATTACTCCATGTGGTGGCGCTATAGTCAAACGAATAAGGTAAACCTGCAAAAAAAAATGTTGGTTGTTAATTTCTGTGAAACTGACACCAATAAATCTAAAATTCCTGATATTTGTTTATTTAGGAGTATTTTATCCTCCTTAGTAAGAGATAATTAAGAAATATTGAGTATCACAGGATCACAGTATTGTGATATCATCATTATTGTGGGCAACATTTCGTGATCATTTTGCATTGTGAGATGCCTTGTGATTCTTACTCCTAGTCTCTGCTCTGGTTATGAATCTACTTCTTAAACTGTAAAAATACACACTGGCATTTTGTTAAATGGAGAACCAATATTTCAGTGTTCTAGACCCAACAAAATGCTGATAACAGTGTGAAGGGTAATTTTTATCTTTGTTCTGATGTATGGTGGATTATTTTAAACTCAGATAAGTCAACAATGATTTTAAACAAGGTGCAAAACCATGTAGAACAATTTACCACCCAAATCAGCAAAAAAGTTGGAACAGTATGGAAAACACAAAAGCTGTGCTTATTACATTTATTTTGACTTTTTTTTACATCCATTCCTGTGTTTCAGGCCTGCATCAAATTACAAACAAAAAAATGAAAAATGAAAGAAAAGATTTTGTCATTTTGAAAGCAGCATAAGTTGCTCGGTGTACTTTTCTGCATTAATGTTGCATCATGGAACCTCATCCCATGGTAGATACTGGCTTTTGGACTTATTGCTGATAAGAGTCTGGTCAGTTGTTTACACCTTTGGTCCAAAGCTCACGGATATATCTGACAGATGCCTCCAAGCCCTCCAAGGCCTTGAGAAGTCAAGGCCCCTTCTGGACATTGTTAACACAAGGCTTCTGTTTTACACATTAAAGTAATCCCAGGGTTCTATCAGCTATTGCTATATTATTGTTATATTAGTAATCAGCAGAGATCTGAGTATTCTCTCTGGTGCTATCTGGGTACTGCTTGGTGATGAATGTGAATTAGTTAACAGTGACTGGTTCCTGTTTTTCCATTCAATTCTACAGCTTAGGAGCTGTAGAATTGACTTCATAATAATTTTAATAATAAAAATAAGCTTTATAATAAGTTAAATATAGCTCTGGAAAAAAATAAGAGACCGCTTGAAAATTATGAGTTTCTTTGATTTTACCAAATTTGAAAACCTCTGGAATATAATCAAGAGGAAGATGGATGTTCAGAAGCCATCAAACCAAACTGAACAGCTTGAATTTTTGCACCAAGACTGGAATAAAGTTATCCAAAAGCAGTGTGTAAGACTGGAGGAGGAGAACATGCCAAGATGCAAAAACCAGGGTTATTCCACCAAATATTAAAAAATTTCTGAACTCTTAAAATTTTATGAATATGAACATTTTTTGCAGTATCTTTTTGTTATTTCAGCCATTTCTCATTTTCTGCAAATAAATGCTTTAAATGACAATATTTTTATTTGGAATTTGGCAGACATGTTGTCCGTAGTTTATAGAATAAAATAACAATTCTCATTTTTCTCAAACATAAACCTATAAATAGCAAAATCAGAGAAACTGATTCAGAAACTGAAGTGGTCTCTTAGTTTTCCACAGCTGTATATAAAGCACCTGCTTCTCTTCTTATGCTTTCCGCACACTTCTCCACTTTATCCCCACAAACATACTATCAATTAACAGTTGAATACAAGCTGAACAATGACTGAGAGCTATATATAAGCAATCAAAAACTATTTAAACTTTTTTTATTATTATTATTATATTCAGCATTTTATTTTTCATACACAGAAATATTTTATACACACACATTAAATTGAAGATATAACTATGGGCTAAATAACAGTTATGAGGGATATAGCCCCCCTAAAACGGATCTAATGACGTCCATGCTTTTTTTAATCTTTCTTTGAGGAACAATGTTTAAAAATAGTTTTTAATATATTTAAAAATTTATTTCAATACATTTCTTGATTAATCACCTGCTGAAATCACCTGTTTAAAATCACATTGCTGCAGTTTTTACAATGTTTATGTATCTTTACTAATCCTACATTGCCACTGTGCAATTTTTTTTAAAACAAATAAAATGAAGCTGACCACATGAAACACTAAACATCTTGGGGTCATGCCATCTGCAATTAAATACAAGTGATCATAATGATAAGAAACAGTCTATTTTTCATTGACCTCACTAATGCTCCCTTGTTGCTGAATGCAATTAAATCCTCACAGTAGTGCTCAAAAACCTCGTAGAGACGGTAACTCCAAATCCAACAAAAGCAGAATAAACATTTTTAATACTTTTGATTTGGGGAAAAATCCCTAAGTGTCTAATATAGAGTTTCCTCAGCAATATAGATCTCAGTATTATATATATAATGTATATTATCTCAGTAAACTACATGATACACATCATATACCCTTTCTAGAATATAGATTGTCTGATTTGCTGCTGGTGCCACTCATTCAGGACAGTTCACTGCACCTGATACTGCTGAGCTTCAACTAAAGAGGAAAAAATCAATACCAGCCAAGCAGCGGTAATTTACTCCAGAAGCCATTGCTTCTACATATGTGTCACCCTGTGGAGATAAAGTATTGATCTTTTAAAATATAGTTCAGTACTCCCCTCTGCTGTCACTTACCCCGATTGATGGAAATGCTGAAAGTGTGATTAGTGTGATTAGAAGTCTGCAACACTGATCACTGATTAATATGCTGTTTTATTTATAGCTCCACACGTGAAGCTACTTAATCAATAATGAATTGATACAGTTATCTGTCTTGTTTTCCAAAATAACCCTTCACTCAAATATTCCACTCAGTTCCTGTGTAGTGAAACAATCGTACACAAGATGTCAGCATTGAGTTCAACAGACACAAAAACAAACGGATGAGTCGTTCCCATCTGCCAGTGCAGGCCTAAGGTTATCAGGTTCAAGTGGCAAATTGGCAAACAAACACACTGCCAGACTGTTTTCCATTCTCATATTGCCAAAGTGACTGAACACAGAATCATGATTTCAACACTGCCATTCAAACCGTGTTCCTTAGATGTACTAATACCATACACCAATGTTCTGTAGCTGTTCATAGTGTGCTTAGACAATCCACTTCCTTTGGGGAAAAAACACAAATATGTCTTCATCTGTCAACAAGGCTTTACAAGTTCCCACACAGCTCAGCAATTGATGGTATGAGTTGAGGAATGTGGAAGTTCAGGTGATGTAATGCTCAACACAGTCACACAATTTCAACATCTACAAAGTCATCAAGTTCTTAAAAAATGGAGAAATATATAGTGTAGCATATTTTGAGCTTAGATCAAATTGAGCTCATTGGGCTTTCAGATAACATTGAGTTGTGGGGTTTTTTTTCTCCCCAATTTACACGGCAAATTACCCAACCCACTCATTAGGACTCCCCCTATTACTAGTGATGCCCCAACACCAGGAGGGTGAAGACACAGGAGCACAGGCCTCCTCCTTCTCCGACACCACTCCTAACTGCTGCTGATACAGCATTGGCGAGTAGCTAGCGTGTTTGGAGGAAAGCGCAGTGACTCGATTCCGATACATTAGCTCACAGACGCCTTGTGCTGAGCGACATCACCCTTTGGAGTGATGTGGGGAAAGAGCGCCCACCCAGAGAAAGCAAGGCCAATTGTGCTGATGGCAAGCTACATGAACCGGATTCGAACCACCCATCTCCCGATCATAGTGGTAGTATCTTAGTCTGCTGGGCCACTCAGAGCCCATTGAGTTGTGTTTTGAGATAAAATTGAGATTGATGAAAGGAGTTCAGTTTGGATTGTTAAATTAAGATAATTTAAAGTTGACACACAATTAAAGGATACAACTTAGTAAAGTTTAGCTAAGCTAAATTGAGCTAAAGTTGAGTTGAGTGAATCTAAGATAACATTAAGCAAAATGCTGTTTATGTGGATTTGAGATAGGATTAAGCTTAGATCATGTTGAGTTGTGATGTATGTGTATTTAGAAAAATGTGTATTTAAAAAAAAGTGGAGACAAAGTTGAGTTGATTTGTGCTGAGATAGAATTGGGTAAAAATCAGTTAAGTTAAGACTAAAGTTTAAAATGCACTGGGTTGTGTTAAGATACAGTTAATTTGAAGTGAGTTATTGTTCAGTTGTCTATTTAAATGAACCTTAGTTCAACATGATTCAGATAAAACTGATGAGTTTAACTAAGGCAAAGTTGAGCCGATTTGAGTTAAAATACAATTGGGTAAAATGGAGAATTAAGATTCAGCTGAGTTAATGAAGTTTACTGGAGTCAAAGGAATATAAAAAAGAATAAAAAGATATAGTTGAGGTTAGCTGTTTTGTGTTAAGATACAGTTCATTTCAATTTAGGTAATGTTCAGTTCAGTGGCCTTAAAAGCTGAGTTACTCTGAGACAGTAAAGTTGAGCTGAAAATTTTAAAAAAGTTAAGTGAAATTAATATAAAACTGAGGTAACATAAAGCTGAGTAGAGTTGAGTTGAGATTTTAAGTTGGTATACAGTTAAGTGAGTTGTGTTATATAGTGAATTTGGAGTTGGAATTGGAGTTGATTTAAAAATGGATCTGATATCAAGTGGAGTTTAGTTGATCCAGAGGTAACTTGAGATAAAAAAAAAATTGATGCAAAAAAGATACATTTGAGTGCAATCAATTTAAAGTTGAGATTGAGTGATGTTAAATTATATTAACAATGTATACATTATATAAACATTTAAGATACGATATAAGTAAGCATATTTGAGCTGAGCTGAGGTTGAGTTGTGCGAAGTTAAGATAAAGTTGACTGAATTTGAGATATGATACGTCAAGGTAAAGTTGGGGTAGTGTGGTGTTAATGCCACATCCTGACTTGACTAACACTCTCGTAGCTGTGTGCAACTAATACTCTCACAGCAATGGTCCAAAAGTAGTTAAAAACTTTCCCTCACAGTAGAAACAGTTACTTCAACAAAAAGCAGGATAAACTCTTTTTTTACTAACATTTGTTGCAGAAAAATACAATGAATGAGCAGATGTCCCAAAACTTTGTCCATATTCTATTGAATTAGGGAGGCATTTCCTCACGTTCAAACTGTTCTTATGTAAATTGAATAAGCATTTGTGTACATTGGGTTCCTGTAACTGTGTAACTCAAACATTTGAGCTCAAACAGCTTCTTAAACATATTTGGACATGTTTAAGAAGCTGTGGGAACAGAATAGCTCAGTGTAGAAATATGCTCCTAATGAGGGCCATTTTTCTTCCAGATGTTTTCTGCTTTCACAAAGGCGACAACACAGCAAGCTAGATACACTGGCATTTCTATCAACAAAGTTCAAAGTGTTTTTGAAGCGATGCCATAGCAGAGCCGTTTTTGTTCTCAGACACTGCAAAAAAATAAATCTTATCAAGTGAAATTATATAATTTCAAGGCAATAAATCTTATATTTTTCTTTGATAAGAATTTTACACTTAATAAGCATTGTTTTGTGTAAGATTGCTTTACTAATTTTGGGAATAATAGTCTAATTCAGTCTTATTTAGAATTTTTTTTACCTCGTTTTAAGTAATTTAAACTCAAAATAAGCACAAAAAGTCACCAGTCATGTTATTCTGTATACATTTAACCCACAAAATAAGGAATTTTGGCTTGATTTAAGTCTTACTTCACTCATTTTGAGACTTTGTGATTGGTTATTTTAAGAAATCTTCCTAAGAAAAATCTGCTCACCCCATTGGCAGTTTTTTTGCTTCATTTAGGCATTTGCATCTCAATTTATATATATTTTGTCTAGTTTTGCCAACAGATTTTTTGCAGTGTGGGAGCTCCTATAGGAATAGCAAGGCGTGAAAACTGACTGTATGATATGGCCTATTGTTTTGAAATTATGCAATTTCACTTAATAAGATTTAGTTGTTTTTTTGTACTGTATATAAAAGCTTTACACTGCAAAAAAACTAAATCTTAGGAAGTCAAATTATTAAATTGCAAGGCAATAAATCTTATTTTTCTTCTGTTAATAGTTTTTGTCTTACTAAGCATTGTGTAAGTGTAAGATTATTTTGCTTATTTTATGAATAATGATCTTAATCAGAATTTCACCTTATTTTAAGTAGTTTAAATTCAAAATAAGCACAAAATAAGTCACCAGTCAAGTTATTCTGTGTTTTGTGTCCAAATGTAAGCCGATAACCTGTTTGGCAGTTTTTTTTTTGCTTAACATGAACATAAACATCTTAATTTACATATATTTTGTCTAGTTTTTGCCAATGAATTTTTTGCAGTGTAAAGAATAATTTCTGTAATGCTGGTTTTGAGAAATTTACCAGTTTATAGGTTCTAAACACAATTAGCAAAAATGTTTTTTGATGGAATCCAAAGTGGTTCTGCATGTGCTTTCTCACTCTCAGCCTTAAACCATACAAACTCCGATATCCCATGTAACATATCATGTATGCCTGTATGAGAAGCCCAACTGGATCCCATAAAGTTTTATAAAGTGCAGGGGGGCAACTGCCCCCTCTGGTGTTCCCATGGTCAAAAAACATTGCTAAAGTGACAAAATAGCCTACCCTTTCCTTCTTATTGGGAAAAAAGTGACAGAATGGAGCCAACAACAGAATTTGTTGCCTCTTATTGCAATAATTTGTGAGGGTGTGCCCTCTAGATCAAGAAATGTTGATACTGTGTCTTAATAAGTGACCATTTGTGGGAGCTCTTCTGCCTTCCAGTAGAAGAGAGAGCCATTATGAAATGTTTTGTATGCCACCCCTATATTTATGAAAGTGTCACAAAGGGTGCACTTTCCAATAGATAATGCTTTGCTTTATTGGGTATTTCTAAAGTTGCCATGCCAGTGGAGTACTGTATTTCTTTTAGACTATAAGGTGCACTGGATTATGAAGCGCACTGACAATTTTTAGGTGCGCCTTATAGTCTGAAAAATAAGGTAAATGTGATGTGGTGCCCTGTATGTGCCTTAAACTTTTTTTTCTTTTGGTTGTGCCCTGGCCTTCAAACTGTTTGAGTCCACCACTGCCCATCTAGGACACATTTTACCCAAGTGAGCAGATGAGCATTTGGCTGGGATTCATTGGAATGCATTGGAAATCAAGATATACACTGACATACCACCAGTTATAGGACAGCAGTGTGTAAATTGATCATGAAGTGTTGAATACTTGCCAGTGGGCTCATGGCAAAGCATTGTGAACTATTGTAGTTGGAGTGAGGCCTGATAGTGGGTGCCAAATGGACTGAATGAAAGTTGTGCAACATTTAACATTCTTCTATCCACGGTGTCACCTTCATAAGGATACATCTCAAAAAGAGACATTACACCCACAGTGGACAGCTCAGACAAGGGACACTGGCAAAAAACACTTCCACATTTCAATTCAGGAGACCCCACACGCATACCCTGCAGACTACAAATCAAAATACCAGTGTTTGAATATCCTATAGGGAGCACTCTTGGGTCAACAGCGATGAAACTACAACACACACACAAAACATACCACCAAGACATGGCTTACGCAAAGATGTTCCTCAAAACTCACCAGCGTCAGAACAAGAAGAGGATATGTAAGGGAAGCCACAAAGAGGCCAACAACTGCTTTTTAAAAGAGCTACAGTCAAAGAGAATGGAGTGAAGGTGCACCAGTCAAAGATATCTAGAGCACTGCATAAAAGTGGTCCGTATGGAGGGTTGGTAATAAAGAAGCCATTGGTGAAGAAAAACACATCAAAGCACGTCTAGAGTTTGCCAGAACGTTTTGTGGTCAGATAAGACACAATGTAAAACACCATATGGTGAAAACCTAGCACTACCCATTCTTCAACAAATTCTATCTCAATAATGAAGCATGGGAGTGGGAGTATCATGTTGTGGGGATGCTTTTTTATTCTTTATATTTCCTATGTTGTGGGCATCTTGTTAAAGCTGGAGAATGGGTGGATGGGGCAACCTGCTTCAGATTTCAGCAGGACAATACCAAGAGCAAAGCCAGACAACATAGGAAATATAAAGAATAAAAAAGTGAAGGAAAGTTACTTTCTGAAATAATTGGTGGTTATTTGTTATGCAGAAAAATCTAATAACCTTTAATAATTTTGCAAGTGACAATATTGGCCAGGTACTAGAATTGCACCCCATGACTTTTTCCATGTCCCATTGAAGGTAAAGAAGACTTATCTGGGGGATATGTGTGTAGGACTTCCTATATTGCATGTTGATGGGACTTCTGCAAGAGTCGCGGGTCTCAAATAAACAATTCCAGCCAGATACCACCGCTGCGCTGTACACTGTGGGTAGTAATGCATTCCATGGCATATTTCTGGTACTTATGTAACACTGTGGATCAAGGAATATTAAATGCTCGTATAATTATTAAGCTCTTATAAGAAATGCAATGTCCTATTCATCTGCACCTATTATTAGGCCTCACTCCAACAAGTAATTGACGTTGGGATGCTGGTCACTGTTCCGTCTTACCTAGAAGATATCACCTTAAAACAAATGTGCTTCTAAATATTGCACCTTATTATTTTATAGCTAATGAATATTGTTATTATCATTAGTAGTAGTAGTAGTAGTAGTAGTAGTAGTAGTAAGATTTGTATTATTAGTGTTTTTACTAGTAATAGTAATTGTTCTATTAGTAGTTTTAGTAATAGTTGTATTAGTAATAGTAGTAGCAGTAATAGTTGTATTAGTAGTAGTAGTAATAGTTAAATTAGTAGTATTAGTAATATTTGTATTAGTAATAGTAGTAGTTGCATTAGTAAAGGTAGTAGTAGTAATCGTTGTATTTATAGTTTTAGTTGCATTAACAGTATAGTATTAGTATTAGTTGTATAAGTAATAGTAGTAGTTGTACTAATGGTAGTAGCAGTAATAGTTGTATTAATAGTGTTAGTCATAGTTGTATTAGTTATAGTATTAGGAGTACTAACAATAGTAGTAGTAATAGTTGTATTACTAGTAGTAGTAGTTGTTGTATTAGTAATAGTAGTAGTAATAGTGGTTTAGTAGTATTACTAATAGCTGTATTAGTATTATAGTGTTAGTAGTAGCAGTAACAGTAGTAGTATTAATAGCAGTAGTAGTAACAGATGTATTAGTATTAGTAACAGTAATAGTGTTATTAGTAGTGACATAACAACAGTAGTAGTAGTTATAGTAGTATTAGAAGCAGTACCAGCAGTGGTGTGCAGTTAGTGCGGTTAGTGCAGTTAGAACTACATATTCTCTGTCTCCACTTAGTTATATGAGCTTAATGCACAATAACAGCCCAAAAATACAGCTACAAACAACAAAATCAGTGCTTAATTTTCCTACAAGTACAGCTGGCCAACAAATATCACTCACATGTATGCCTACAAGACGCCAGGTCAGCCAAAACATTAAGTACACACAAAAACTCACCTGTCAGATGGCATGTTATTGTAAATTAGTTTCACATTAAGGGCAGCCTTTAAAAAGGCTTTTTTTATATGATACGACACATTTACAGTTGCAATTCCATTATAGTTCGCTAACTATTGAACTAATCCAGCAAACGCTCCATTTTACACTAAGCAACACGTAGCCCCTTCACCAGAACGCTGAGAAGGGGTTAGGGCTAATATACTACACCCTTCAAGAACTCAGTAGAAGGGTCCACGCAGACACACGTGGGCAGAAGACATTTTAAAAAGTCAGATAAGAGTCCTGTAGCAACTGAAAAACGCAGATTAATGCTTTAAATTAGTTGTTTTTTTTATGTTAGTTCATTTATAAAATATATGCCTATAGTTTACAATAACTATAATATATCTTTCCTGATTAAATATTATGTAATGATTTACATGCACCTATTGTCACCCCTAGTACTAGTAGTAGTAGTAGTAGTAGTACTAGCAGTAGTAACTTACTACTAGTAGTAGTAGTAGTAGATTCTTATTACTGATATTAATATTACCACTGATATAAATGTATTTGTACTAAAGTCTGTAAGTCTGCAGTGTGGGTGTCCCCCCCCACACACTACTGCTGGTACTGAGGACCCCTGGGTGCCCGGGGATCCGACTCAGACGGCGGCGGGGGGAGCAGCAGCAGCATCAGTGGCAGGGCGGTGTGAGACGGGTGTTGTTATGAAAGTGAAGGAGCTGTTATGTTGCTGCGCTGCCAATAGGTCGCAGTGCGAGTAGTAAACAGGGCTCCGTACTGTAATCTCCATTTTGAATGTTTTTATGGTAAAGTTAGAGCCTGTTTGCTGGCGGCACTGAGCGCAGGTGGGCGACCACTTTCAGTGCTGCAGACTGTCCTGCAGTGTGGGGGACAGGAGCGGGCCTAATCTCATCAAATCACCTGATCTGGGAGCTCCGGGCGGGCTTCAGCGCTGTGTGGAGGTGCTGAGACGACCTTAGCGCGCAGCCAGCCAGAGGAAAGTGGAGGCGCTCGGCTAACGGCTTTAGCTAGCAGCGGAAAATAACCTCCAAAACAATGGCAGACGATGCGTCAAATCACCGCGGGATACTAAAGAACGGATGGTAGGTGATTTTTGACGGGTTTAATTGTTTAATTCGTGGCCTCTGGTAAGAGAAATAGGCTGGGTTGTTTAGTTAATCTCCTGCTTAAACTGCTTTAGCCTAGCTAGCTTAACAGAGCTGCGTTGCGTAGCTACTTAGGTTAGCTAGCGTTAGCATTAGCGTATGACAGGACCCCATTAACATAGGTTATTAGCTTAGCTAGGCTAACTAGCTTTAGAGCACGGTTAGGGTAGGCGTGCTGTCATTGAGACCCACTCATTTAAAAGCCCCGCATTTAACACTCCCGGGTTTATAGCAGTTAGCTTAACAACACAGAACATTTACTGAGCAAGCTAGCTAAATATCTGCACACCTCCCAATGTGCAGCAAGCCACGGCTCTTTAACTAAATACAGCTAAATATAGGCCCGTCTCTATTCAGCCTAGAATACTACGCTGAGCTATTTTGGCTCCATAAGCCAAGAGCAGTGTTTTCTCTGCTGGAGAGAGAGAGATCCTCCACATGATCTGGACACTTCACAGGTTTCCCCGGCTCAGACACAGCTTATTCAACTAGTAAAATACCAAACAGTCCGTAGACAAGGTTAAAATCCGTGCTGTTGTGTTAGCTATGCAAAGAAGTAACGTTAAATAGTTAACTAGCTAGCATAGGTTTAAAATCTCTAATGATTATTTTGGTAGTCGACTGATCTGATAATAATTTTGTCGATTAGTCAACATTTATTTCTGCCATGTCCTCCATCTCTAAAAACAACAGAAAAACAGCTTAAAATGAGCTTTAAAATGCATTAAAATGTCAATTAAGCTAACTACCTAGTTATATGGTCATAACATTCATAATTTTGCTGGTCTCAGTATTGCTCATAGTCTTGACGTCCATGTTTGTCCATATAAGAGTGATCCGTTTAACCTAGCTAAATACAACTCTGGAAAAAAAATAAGGGAACACTTCAGTTTCTGAATCAGTTGCTCAGATTTTGCTCTTTATAGGTATATGTTTGAGTAAAATTAACATTGTTGTTTTATTCTATAATCTACTGACACCATTTATCCCAAATTCCATACGAAATATTGTCATTTAGAGCATTTATTTGCAGAAAATGAGAAATGGCTGAAATAACAAAAAGGAGTTTTCAGACGTCAAAGAAAACAAGTTCATATTATGTATGTAAGTTAGCTAGCTAACTACAGTGACAATCAAATGTTTGGACACACCTCTTCTCATTCAGTGTGTTTTTTGCCTTTCTTTTTATAATTTTATACATTGTAAATGTAATATTTACATTGAAGCCATTAAAACTCTACAGGAACACACATCTATGTGGAAAAAAGTGTTAAACAAATCAGAATCTGTTTTATACTTTAGATTCTTCTAAGTAGCATATTTATCTTTTAGGACAGATCTGTACATTCTTGATATTTTAATCTCAGTGTCTTCGTGAGGTAGAGTCACCTGGAATAGTTTTCTTGCTTTTTCTTCATGCTGTGAAGCTCCAGCTCATCCCAAATCACCATCTCAATTAATTTTAGGTTTAGATCAGGGGATCGTGGAGGACATTATGTTTTCAACATCATTCTGTCCCTTAATTGTTTTGATGCCTTTAATATGAATCTACAATGTAGAAAATAAATAAAATATAGAAAAGCATTGAAAAAGGTGTGTTCAACCTTTTTTATACTTTAAAATGTCCCTGCAGAGTGGAGATAAGTTGTACAGTGTGATCTACTGTACCATTTTTCTGCAGCAGAGCTGGATGTTTATTAATAATTATATGGATAGAAAATATTGTTTATAGCAAAACTTTCTGGGGCAATGCATTATCCAATAATAAGTAGTTATAAAGAACACTAGACACACGTGTGTTTTACAGAATGTCATTCATTTTGCCACTTTTTTCATCATTGCATAAACTAAATAGGCTAAATGTTGTTTTGTCTTGCTTTTTATAAGAAGTTAATTGCTCTTTAAAAAGATTTAATTTAATTGTATTATTATTCTATTTTATTAACAATGTATCACTTCGATCTAGTGATCCTAAACTACATATCATTAAACGATATTGTTTATTGTATTCATCTCTGGGACAATGTATCATCAAAAAAAAAGCATTATAAAAGGCCAAGTAATTGCATTATTATGCTGTTATATTATCAAGATATTAGTATCATATAAATAGCAACGAAATTACCAAAATATTGTTTATTGCAGTCATTTAGGACAACATATTATACAAAATAGACATTTGTTGCTATTTGATTTAGTTATTTTTTTGCTAATTAATCAAGCTCAGGATCTGCTAGGCAGGTAAAGTCTGGTTAGAGGAGGGAAAGCACACAGAAGTGCAGAGCAGGGACATTACACCCAAAGCACCAGAGAAAGATCATCTTCTCTCAGATTATGGATATTATTGATGTTTGGCACTATTTGATGTGAACAAAATTATTAAAAACATTTATTATTTTAATGCATTGACCTTTTCACTTTATAATGATTGGAGTGTTACATTAGTTATGTACAGGTCACAGCTGTAGACATACTGTTTTGACACGTATGTGTTTCTCAGTCCTGGTCCTGGGGTCCCACTTCCCTGCTTGTTTCAGAGTTTTTTACTGTAGCACACCCAGCTTGTCTCAGCATGGACTTTTCAATTAGTTCTTCAGGTGTGTTGGAATTAGGAGAAACTCTATATTTTGTGGGGCAGTGCTACTCCAGGAGCAGCATTGAGATCCACTACAATATATATATATATATATATATATATATATATGAATATTTGTCTATAACTTTGGAATAATCACATAATTACATAGTTAGAAATAAAATAAAAATATTTGCTTTACTGCTATTTCTCTACTGTTTCTTTACTGATATTTTAATGAGCAAATTTTGGTTAGAGATTTCATCTCTCAGCCCCCAAGCATTTGTATAGGTGTATTCCAAATTACCAGCAGCTCATCTGAATAAACGGTTTAACCAGACCAGGTACTGAGTGGCATTTGTAAATATTAGTTTGCCTTGAGAAGAGCTTTAAAATAAATATAGTTAAGCAAACTCACTGCCACACAAAACAATTATTTGATGCTATTGTTAATGATGCTACTCAGTCCTTTTCCTTATAATTATTGTGGTTTTAAGAGCTAATTATTCTTAACCATGCAGTTAAGTAGCTTTAGGTTAAAGAACAAATTCTGACCTGAAATAAAGAAGTAATGTGAATATTTATGATGGTTGCTTGACAAAAAGCAAATATGTAAAGAAATGGTTAAAAACAATGTAATAGCTGTGTTATACAGCAAGTTTAGTCCAAATATTCAGTAACTGACTTGAAAAATATTGGCATATTTTTTTTTCTTTCACTACAGCATCAAGAGATGGACAAAGGAGGTCTAAAGGAGCGTCATGAAGAGAGATGAGCGTCTAATCACCCTGAATTACAGCGACGGCCCAGCTGAGGGAGTTTTACAAAACGGAACACGCAGCACTATGTCTATCGCCTCCACTTCTCTAGTTCCTCCACCCAGCCCCTTGATGCAGCCTGTGACTGGGGACCTCCCAAATGGACTCAGCAGCTCCCCCACTCCGGAGGAGCTCACCACACCGGCCACACTGGACCTCTATATGGAAGATCTGGACATGAAAACAGTCGGGAGGGACCCGAGAGCCCAGCAGGCCTTCCAGCAGCAGTCGTCGCTGGGCTACTGCGGTGTGGGGGACAGCTTGTCACGGCTGGAGGCCAGCATTGCAGATCTCAGCAGCTCCTCTCCGTCTGTGGACTCTTTAATCGGAGGAGTGGATCCCAGCCTCTTCACACTGAAACATGAGGACTTCTCACCCATGGGCAAAGGGGATATAGATGTGGAGCCAGATCCGTTCGGGCCTATCGGAAAAGACATGGACTCGAGTACTCCGAAATTATTCAGCGAGAACACCCTGGACCTTCTGAATGATTTTGAGATTGAAACATCACCAGATTTCTATGTGGTAGATGAAGATTTCCCCCCATTGGGTGAGGACTCTCTACTGGGAGTCATTGGCCCAGAAAGGGACTTGAAGCCTGCAGCTTCGGTGAGTGACATCAATGGCACTAGCAACAGCAGCAACAACATCAGCAGCAACAACGTCGGGAGTAACAGTGCAACCAGCTGTGCTTCTACCGGTCTGACTACCGCCAGCGCTCCCCTTGTGGTGAAGGTGGAGAAGGATCCAGTGCTCCAGCTCTGCACTCAAGGAGTGATCAAGCAGGAGAACACCGGTGGACGGAGCTTCTGTCAAATGGCGGGGAACGAACTGTCGAGCCCTCTTACTGCCCCATCGATCTCCATCTGTGGCGTCAGCACCTCCAGTGGGCAGAGCTACCGCTTCGGAAGTCCTGCCGCCACCAGCACCATCAGCATCCAGCAGAAAGATCAGAAGCCCATTTTTAATGTTTATACCCCACAGCCCCTTGTTGGGGATGGCTGGGGAAGGAGTCTTGGGATACAGCAAAGGCCTGGGGATGGCTTCGCCAGCAACCAGAGCTTTACAACCAGCTATGCCAGGTAAGATAAAACCAAGATACATGAACTCACAGATTATCACAAAGTTAATAGACTTGTTTGCCCAGTTTGGGGACGCCAGAGTAGCACCAATCTAGTCGAGAAATCTTTAGCTTAGTCCTTGCTTGTGTTTATTTCAGCAAGATTCAAAAGATCAGTCATACACACGCCCACTCACGCACCTAACTAATGCAGACATGTGATGGCATCTGTGGTAGATGGTAGACAAATGAAAAACGCAGTGCATTTCCTCCACACGCACAGCCAGGAAATAATAGGTCATGCAGCAGACAAAACCCAGGCCCCGATGCGAACTCGCCACTGCCAACTGCGTTAACCATATCAGCCCTCGGGCCCATCACTTTCCAAATTTCACTCCTACGCCTTGAGCCACGATCGCTTTCATGTGGCTATAATCTAGGTTGAGATGCTGTTATTTATGCCATTGACGGCCAGACAGTCTGACTCGTTCTCCTCAAACAGCAGCTGTCCTGTTTGCCCTGGCACAATCATTGCTCTCGCTCACGCTCATTGTAGTCTACAGGGACATCACTCATCACCTGGTACAGTACAGACTGCTACCTGCAAATTGAGATTGAATATTGGTCACCATTAAACTGCTGGGAAAAGCCATGATCATACTGACAAACCTAAAAATAAAGATTCTTCATATTACGACTAGACAGGATTTCTGTCTAGTTGTTTCGTTTTCACACCGGCATTGCAATTGTGCATGTGTAATAATCACATCGCAGGACTTGCAGTGACATTTAAAGCAAACTACTGATACAGGACATGCTACAGCTTGTTTCATATAAGAGATGATGTGGGCTAATTTTCTATGATTCATTGACCAGAGACTTCTTTGATTATATCTGCCTAATATCAATCTATTGCAGTGATTCACCATTTCTTGTTTGTAAAATGGTACAGTAACATATTTAACCAATAGATGCCCCTTCTTTTGGGGATGTAGTCAAGCTATTTGTTATCAAGGCAGCCACCTATACTATAAAGCACTGCGAAAACTCTGATATTTGTTTCAGTGAGTTTTTAGAACCTTTTAATTAAGAACCTTTATATTACAGGACATTACTTACCATTTAATGCTTTTGAACAAATAATTTGAATCAAAATGAATGGGTTGTACAGCAGTGTCCTTACATTTGAATCAGTTTATGTTAAATATTTATTCATTTTTATATAACTATTCATTATATGTATTAATAAATAATTGAGTATTAGTATGTGTTGCAGTAGAAAAAAATAAGTACATATCTGGTATTTTAATATATATTATTTACAGCAACTGTCAGTGACTCACTGTTCATTAAAGGACACATTACATGAATTGGTAAATATTTTGGAAAATATAAGTTTGTAGACTTGGTTTCTTTTATCTTGCTTTTAAATTGTTCATATCAAGCTCAGAATTATTTTTCTAAATTTGTTTCTAATTTTCATTCCATTTTCTCCCATATTTACAAGGCCACTTACCCAACCTACTCATTAGGACTCCCCCTATCACTAGTGATGCCCCAACACCAGGAGGGTGAATTGTAGCACATGCCTCCTCTGTTACATGTGAAGTCATCCACCACCTCTTTTTAAACTGCTGCTGATGATTGTAGAGTAGCATCACAGTGCGCTCGGAGGAAAGTGCAGCAACCCACCCAGAGAGAGCAAGGCTAATTGTGCTCTCTCTGGCTCTGGCAGCAGATCAAGCTCAGATTTATAATGTATCAACTGAAATTATAAAATATATTGTGATATAAAATTTTATATTAGTATAATAAAAATAAAGAATAGTTTATATTCTCCAGCCCTATTATATGGCTTATTAGATAAGTAACTGTATGATTATGCCTAATTAAATAATTCAATTGTAGGAGCATAGGAAAAACACAACAGCTATTGACTTCTCAGATTATGTTGTTGTGTTAAGGATTATTGTGATCATGATCATGCTATGGTGGGCCGCTATAATAGCTAAAAGACTAACCATAATAAGATTCTATTATATGTCTCTGCTGTTGCCCTAAGAACCATTTGCCGCACCTTTATATATTTATATACAGCTTTTAAAAAAAAGAGACCACTTAAAAATTATGAGTTTCTTTGATTTAAATTGATGAAAACAAACCATCAAACCAAGCTGAACTGCTTGAATTTGTGCACCAGAAAGGACAAAGTTATCCAAAAGCAGTGTGAAAGACTGGTGCAGGAGAGCATGCCAAGATGCATTTAAAAACAGGGTTATTCCACAAAATATTGATTTCTGAACTCTTAAAACTTTATGAATATGAACTTGTTTTCTTTGCATTATTTGAGGTCTGAAGGCTCTGCATCTTTTTTGTTACTTCAGGCATTTCTCATTTTCTGCAAATAAATGCTCTAAATGACAATATTTTTACTTGAAATTTGGGAGAAATGTTATTTGTAGTTTATAGAATAAAACAACAATGTTCATTTTACTCAAGCATATACCTATAAATAGTAAAATCAGAGAAACTGATTCAGAAACTGAAGTGGTCTCTTAATTTTTTTTTCCAGAGCTGTATATATGAGTTAATTGCAATAATCTGTTTGGTGCAGTGATTAAGCAGGTTTGTTTAAGAGTTTAGGAGTTTTAAAAAGCAATAAACAGCAGCTCCTTTGGATGAGTAACAGTTATATAACTGATGCCTGGCTGAATCATTTAGTCTCAACAAAACAATTCCGAATGGCCTCATCTGCTTCTCTCAAGTCTCACTTCCACACTTCTACACTAATGTACAATCTTCTCTGATTGGAAAAAGAGGGCTCCCATCACTGAATTCATTGTTTTCTCTGGATCTTATTGAAATAGTATTTATGTCTCAAACAGGGAAGTATCTGTGTTGCCTCCAGTCTAGTGAACAGGCCGTTTGTGACACGCCCTCTTCTGCATCTCACCAAAAATAAACATGAAAGCCGGCCTGTGAGACTGCAGACCAGGAAGGAGACCAGGAGAGCTGTAACTGTGCCAATGAGGAAATGAGTAGGAAAAAACACTGGCCATTTTGTTAATGACCCCACAAAACTTGTTCAGGAGTCAAAAGGGGTCAAGTCCTGTTTAATCTTGCATTTCGGCATTTCGATCTGGCAACAAAACCTTCACACAGACAGACAGCTCTGCAAAACCATCATGTGTTTTTTGACTGCATTGTGTGGAAAGCTGCAGCGTGGGCATTTGTTCGACGCCCACTTGATAGTGGCAAAGACTACAGCACACAGTCCTTGGCTGGGGAACCCCGAAGCTTTTGTGGTTGAGATCTGAAGGAAGTCTAGCATTTAGGAGCGTCTGAAACTGCAGAGTGTGAGATACTGTGTGGCCCAGGCTCTGGACCAGGTCATGCCACTGTTGCTGTATTCAGCAGCATCATCCTACAGCTGTGGTTTGGGCTTTTGTTTGGGTGTTGTGCAATAGCATACAGTATTTATGTGAGACATTGAGTCACTATTTCATTTTTCTCACAATATCATAAGTCAGCCAGACAACCAGCAGGGTTGTCAGTATTGTAATATCCATCCAGTTCATTGAACCAGTGCAAACTGAAATGTAGGAAAAACATTGATTTGAATCCTTAAAGCCAACTCTGCTGCCTCTCTCAGTGTGATTCAGTCTACCATACGTGCAGAAGAGCGTGCCAGGGCTGACTGTAGTGGAAAAAAACCTTCCATTTGGCTTTAAACTAAGAGCTTCAACACCACTTTAATATTCTGATGCTCCACTGACTGTAATAGGAAGAATTGTATCTCTCTCATTGTCAACTTTGTTACTTTGCTGGAGCTGCACAATCATATTAGTTTAAGACTAGGGGTGGGCGATATGGCCCTAAAATAATATCACAATATTTTATGGTATTTTCGATAACGATTTTCTTGGCGATGTGACAAAACATTGAATAAAAAAAATATTTTAAGAATACACTACTGCTACAAAATGAAAATTCTATTTTATTGTTTCATACAATATGATATGCACACCCCAAACTGAGATATAAAAAAATACAAGAATTTTATCAGATATATAACTGAAGTCAATGATCCAGAATGTCATGATTCTAATAATGAACTCCAAATATCTCCATATATCCAGGATTAAAGCAAAATAAATAATAATAGACAGATATAATCTTATAATCTGTCTCTACTAGATTTATAATGAAAAATTAAAACAGAAGAAAGTAGTACCCTGTAGTACCTAAATGTGATAATTAGGGGTGGGTGATGTGGTATGATATTTCAGGGTATTGAAAAATGTTGGTGATATTATTGTGTACAGTACGATATGGCAAACCCCCATGTAAGACCCTTTAATATTACTCTGCTGTCTCAGCCCACATGCTTTTTTCCCTTCAGATGCTGTTTCTGTATCTGTCTTGTAACCTTGCCAACAAGAACATGTGTACAACTGTTCATTAGGAGGCACTCAAAGTGTGATTTGTATTTACTGCAGTGAAGTAAAAGTGAATTACCGTATTTTTCGGACTATAAGGCGCACCGTATTATAAGACGCACTATCAAAGAACGCCTATTTTCTGCTATTTTTCCATACATAGGGCGCATCGCATTATAAGGCGCGTTAAGTGACACTAGAAAGGGTGCCTATATCAAAGTGAACAGGGGTGGCGCCATGTTTCCCTTCCCCCACCGGGGGTGGTCGCTTGCCGGTGGAGCGTCTCAGTATACAAATCTAACGTTAGCTCTTTCAAAGTCAAACGAGTGCTGGATATTAATCTACACAGATTCCTCTCCTGAAAACTGTTTATTTGGGTGAGTAACGTGCTTCAGTTTATTTACAGTAAGCTTAGATTTCCAGATGTCCACTAAGGCTTGCTGCACCAGCGTTAGCATAGCTATCCGCTAGCACGCTAGCTAGTCACCTAAACTAGTAAAGTTAACCCAAACTTAAACGACAGCGTAACACTGAGTAATCCTGCGTGTTCTGGTAAGACAGTGAGATATTAGCTAGCGATTCGTCCCCCGTAGCTTGTTTTAACACGGTAAACAAGCAGATTACAGGCTGATAAAACTCACCTCTGAGAGAGTTAGCGCTTAGCATCTAGCTAATGCTAGCCAGGCAAAGCAGCACAGACTTACAGGCCGATAACTCACCTCTGAACGGTGAACGCTTAGCGATTAGCATCTAACTCTAATAATACTGCTCCAGCAGTATTAAAAGTGCTAAATTTAGAAAATACTGATCTCTGAACAGTGAAAAAGCTAGCTAGCTAAGCGGTTAGCATCTAGCTAATGCTATTGCTGCTCCAGCCTCGGAGCGGCACGGCTCTGCACGGAGTGTGTTTACTGCTCCTTACACCTGACGGGTAAAATTTAGATAATACTGGTCTCTGAACAGTGAATAAGCTAGCTAATGCTATTTGCTGCTCCAGCCTCGGAGCTGCACGGCTCTGGACTCTGTATAGCACTGAAACTCTGTATAACGCTGCACGGAGTGTGTGTTTACTGCTCCTTACAACCTGACGAGTAAAATTTAGATAATACTGATCTCTGAACAGTGAATAAGCTAGCTAGCTTAGCGGTTAGCATCTAGCTAATGCTATTGCTGCTCCAGCCTCGGAGCTGCACGGCTCTGGACTCTGTATAGCACTGAAACTCTCTATAACGCTGCACGGAGTGTGTGTTTACTGCTCCTTACAACCTGACGAGTAAAATCCATACAAAAGGCGCACCGTATTATAAGACGCACTGTCAATTTTTGTGAAAATTAAAAGTTTTTAAGTGCGCCTTATAGTCCGAAAAATACGGTACAAAAAAAAGTAATAACACAGAATCTCACGTAAGGCTGCCTAAATTAAGCATTCATGTCTATAAAACTATTTCCAAATATCGGGCTGCTCTTAAACAGCCCAGCTGTGCTGCCTGAAGCAATACTTTTAATATGTTTATTTTTATTGCTAACATGCAGAAATGTGATTCATTTAAAATACTTTTCCATTGCAAGCCAATGGCTCTAATTCTATTAGTTTAATCATATTTAGTGTAATCAAATTTTACACCCCTTCCCAATTTACTCATGATGACTTACTTGACTTTTACACACATTAAAATCATTTTAAATGGTTTAATTGTGATTTATGATAAAAGTTTCACTCAATATTAAAACAGAAAAAAAACAGTTTCTGTCTGAATGTTTGTAGTTAATGATTTCACATGCCATAATATTGTAATGCACTTTATGTGTTGAAGTTTGGAGTTAGGTGTGCTAACAATTGTGTTTGTATGTATTTTATTGAGAAATTAATTGAACAGAAAGCAGCACAATCTTTATATTTGCCTCATTTTGCTGTTTAAAGAAGCAGTCCATAAGATTGTTTCTTATACATTAAAAGTAGTAGCGTTCCTGAATGGGAAGAGGGCAAACTATTATAATAAATGCCGTCAGTGTGATTCTAGTGTGCTCTAATTTCTGCAAAGCCAAATATATATTCATTCTAAAAACAGAGTGTCTGGTAGGTCCTGAGACATTTTATTTCGAGCAACAACAGCTTTTCTTGAGGAAAAGCGACGGTAGTCTTGCTAATGGCACTAATACAATAGCTTCTGTGAACACGGAGATATCAGAATGGCAAATGTCAGTCTTCGTCTGTTCATACATGGATCATTAAATCAAAGAAATGCATAATTAGAACTGACGGGAGCTGGCAAGATAAATGAGAGTGCAGCCAGATTCATTCACTTTAAAACAGTGCATGTATTAAAAGTACTTTTTAGCATGCTTGGTGCAGTTACACATTCTCACCAAAAAATTATAACTGATTATTAAAGCATATTAAAGCATTTATTAAAGCATTTATTTACTACTTGCATATTTTTGGCACAAGTTGTTGGTGTAGCAGAGTTGTGCATTATGATAAATGCGGTAAGCATAAATGTGAATTGTGTCAAAAGTGGCAGTCTCAGAGCTGCATTTTATTTTATTATGAATTGAATCTAAAACAGGATTCCCGCGGGTCTTTAAAAAGTCTTAAAATGTCTTAAATTAAAATATAGGTAATTAAGATCTTAAATTGTCTTAAATTTACTGTAAATTTGCTGTAGGTATTACATTTTCAGAATGTGCATTTAATGCCGGTGGGAAAACCCAGTGGCCCATCACAAACATTTAATCCGGGTAGAGAACTAAGGTTAGCAGAGAGCTAGCCAACATACTAACTTTAGCAGCAAGCTAGCGAAGGTTACCAGGGATAAAACTAAGGTTAGCGGAAAGCTAGCTAACATTAGCAGTGAGTTAGCTAACATACTAATGTTAGCAGCAAGCTAACTAACATTTTAACTTTAGCTAGCTTGAATGAGCTTGCTAACGTTACCAGGGATAGAACTAAGGTTAGCAGGGAGCTGGCTAACATTAGCAGCCAGTTAGCTAACATACTAATGTTAGCAGCAGGCTAACTAACATTCTTACTTTAGCTAGTTTAAATGAGCTTGCTAACATTACCAGGGATAGAACTAAGGTTAGCGGAAAGCTAGCTAACATTAACGGCGGATTAGCTAACATACTCATGTTAGCAGCAGGCTAACTAACATTCTTACTTTAGCTAGCTTAAATGAGCTTGCTAATATTACTAGGGATAGAACTAAGGTTAGCGGAAAGCTAGCTAACATTAACGGCGGATTAGCTAACATACTCATGTTAGCAGCAGGCTAACTAACATTCTTACTTTAGCTAGCTTAAATGAGCTTGCTAATATTACTAGGGATAGAACTAAGGTTAGCAGAAAGCTAGCTAACATTAGTGGTGAGTTAACATTCTAACTTTAGCTAGCTTAAACAAGCTTGCTAACGTTACCAGGGATATAACTAAGGTTAGCGGAAAGCAAGCTAACTTTAGTGGTGAGTTAGCTTACATAGTAATGTTAGCAGCAAGCTAACTAACATTCTAACTTTAGCTAGCTTAAATGAGCTTGCAAACATTACCAGGGATAGAACTAAGATTAGCAGAGGGCTGGCTAACATTAGCAGCGAGTTAGCTAACATACTAAAGTCAGCAGAAAGTTAATTAACTATACCGAGGAGAGAACTAAAGAAATGAAGATTACATTTTATTATGGTCTTAATAAGGTCTTAAAAGTATTAAATTTGACTTTTACAATGGTACGAGAACCTTGTGAAGGCAAGTTATTGATGTGCATACATTTTTGCCCTATTTTTTTTTTAGTTTATTAGATGTATTAGATGTAAATCTCAGAACTTATGTCTTTATTAGCTATATAACTGTTTAATTGCACTTAATTACATAATTTTATCATATGCAAAGAAAAATCACAGTAACTATAAGCCTCTGCCGTTTGTGCTCTCGTCTCTTCTACTACAGATGGTGCTGGGCAAATTTTAGATCACCCTGAATGAAAGTGCGTCACACGAGTACTAGCTACCAGAGTAGCTGGTAGAGTTTTTGGGGGGGTGGCCATAGTTAGGTGGTGGCTCACAGCCAGCAGCGACAGATGGTGAAACAGAAGAGAGGTCTCATCTTCAGTTTTCATGTGGGCTTGATTATCTGGCCTTTGTGGTGCGCAGGTTCCGAGTGGGAGTCAGGCTTTAGATGTGTGTTTTTGTCGGCGCATCTCGACCTGCGTGACATTTAACGTTGCTCTGGTCTGCGGTTAGAGCTGCCTCTATCACGTGTGCACGATCTGTGGTAATAAGGTTGGCGCTGGGTCACGGATGCCACTTCTGCTCTCACGCAACACACCCCGATCAGAGCTGGACTGGTTTTACATGTGTGTGAGTGTGTGCATGAGTGTGTGTGAGAGAATGTGATTGTTGGTAGGTATTGTTTTTGTCTGGCGGGGTGTTTAAGTCAGACGCAGGTCGTGTGTAGACTGGCTCCAGCTAAATAATTGCTCCCTCCCTCACTTTACTGGATGAGGTTCTCATACGAATATGTGACTCAGTATGGCCAGGGCCTGCCCGAACTTCTCACACAGATGTGAATAAGTAGTTTGTTTTCTTTTTTTTTCCCCCTTCCCCCTCTCTCTCTTCACTGTGTGTATTTGTGTGTGTGTGTATATATATGTTTGTGTGTCTCTCTCTCTCTCTCTCTCTCTCGTTTTTCCCCACCTCGCTCACTCCTCTGCCAAGCACACGCCCACAGATATATTTTTAACACAGTCTAACCAGTTCCCAAATGAAGATCTTTGGGCTAGTTAAAATGTAGGTTGGCAGAAAAGAAAGAAAGCTTCCGCCAAGTTCTCATCTCATGCGTACAGTACACCAAGTGCAGACAGATTTGGAAAACAGTTAGATCACCACACGAAAAACTTTTGTCTTTATGTCAATTTAACATATTTAAAACTATTGTTGCGGTCCGAAGGAAAATACAAATTTTTATTTTTGACTCTTTAGTTTATTTTATTGCTTCAGACTATCTTTTGTCACAAGCATTTCAGAACCGTGCAAATAATGACTAATTTAGTAGTCGACTAATCTTGATGATTATTTTTTCGATGAGTCGATTAGTCACAATTTTTTTTTCTGTGTATTTTTTTCTTTTTAATTCCTACCGGTGAGGCTCCTGATCAAATGCATGTTTTACTGCACATTTGACTGTTTAAAGGTTAGGGCCCATTGTGCATTACATTTTAAAAGTTTGACATAGATATAGATATAAGTTTATTATAGAATATATTTACACAGGCTGGATGTTATTTTCAGGAAATTCTAGGATTCTTATGTGTCTTCATTTGAGATGTAAATATTAACATAAATACATATATACTGTTACATATAAACAGTTCTGGAAAAAAATAAGAGACCACTTTAGTTTCTGAGTCAGTTTCTCTGATTGTGCTATTTATAGGTTTATGTTTTGAGTAAAATGAACATTGCTGTTTTATTGTATAAACTACGGACAACATTTCTCCCAAATTCCAAATATAAATATTGTCATTTGGAGCATTTATTTGCAGAAAATGAGAAATGGCTGGAATAACAAAAAAGATGCAAAGCTTTCAGACCACAAATAATGCAAAGAAAACAAGTTCATGTTCATAAAGTTAGTTTTAAAGTGTCAGAAATCAATATTTGGAGGAATAACCCTGGTTTTTATTCACAGTTTTCATGCTTTGTAGCATGTTCTCCTCCACCAGTCTTACACACTGCTTTTGGATAACTTTATGCCACTCCTGGTGCAAAAATTGAAGCAGTTCAGCTTGGTTTGATGGATTGTGATCATCCGTTTTCCACTTGATTATATTTCAGAGGTAAAGTCAAAGAAACTCTTTGAAAAATTGTAGGTGGTCTCTCATTTGTTTCCAGAGCTGTATAACATAATTTTAATAGAGTGGACAGAATACAGATTTATCGAACACACAGACAGCTACTTTAACTAGCGTTAGTAATGTAAATGAAGGGGTTAACCCTGTTTAAACTCACCTTATCATGCTTTCTTGAGCAGTCTAACCCACCACAGATAATATAGAAGTCCGTGTTTAAACTGTGCAGTGAACAGACTTTAACAGTGATTATTTCATCCCCTTCCAGCAGAGATAGATCAGAGTATTGTGGAGTCGAATGTGTTTACTGTATTAAGTATAGTAGAAGGACTTCCCTAAACAGTAGAGATACAGGACCAGGATAAACTCTTTTAATACCCATGAATCTGAAGAAATAATGAGTAAGCAGATGTCCCAACACTTATAGTGCATAATGGTGTAGTATAGTGTAAAGAATATGCGTAGACCAAGATGTGCTTTAGACAGATGAGTCTGGGTGCTGTTGTTTGTTTAATTCAGTGATTAAATGTCTATATTTGGAGATATGTTTTAAGGTACTTTATGAGATGTCATATATTTTGTATATATATTGTATATATTTATATGCCTGCAGAGATTGCAAAAGCTGGAAAAACTGAATGTAACTGCCTTTAAGCAAGAATCTTGCCACAGAGGGGCAATAAACAAGGCCATTAAACACACTTATCTATATTGCATTATTTGTTTAACCATTAAAATTAAGCCAAACTGTTCTTGTTACCATATATACACATACATGTGATTGCCCTACTTCACAACAAACATCTGGTATGCTTTATATTCGAGAGCTGTAACAGTGTAACAATGGACGTTCACAGCAGGTTTCTGTAGGACACTCAAAGCTTTGTTCAAGTCCACATGAATGAAGGAATCATTAGTCTGACTGACTCTGAGGAGCAGAGCTTACAGGGAAATGAGCTAAATAGACCCTAATACTGAATCTCAATGGCAGACTTCCAGCATAGTAGGAAATAATGATTTTTTCCTCCTCTAATAATCCATAATACAAAATGGGCATCCTGCAACTGCTTGAACACCAATTTAAGAAGATATCCAGCTCCAATCAGCACCACGTCAGTGTGTCCATACCATCAGCAGTAGCTAGACAGAGGAATACTGTCACCATTCAATCAATCCCAAACCAATTTATCTACTAGTTTCTAAGTAGTTGACATAGAGGCTAATTCAGCAGCTTCATATCTCCCTGTTCTGATTGGATAAAAAGTAAACATTTGTTTTTTAATCAGATTTTGAGCATACAGTGATGTTTTATACTTGAGGTTTGTGCTAAAACGAGTAACATTGGCACTGCTGTGCTGTGGTCATAGGCACAGTATTACACGTTATAGCACGAACCTCGAGTGTATTGTTACGATTATACAACAGTTCCATTATCACTGTTTATTGAAATGTTTTTAGTCAAAGAGTACGAGAAAATATGATCTGTTTGGTTTTAAAAACCCAGCGAGCTAAAATAGTTCAATTTTTGCTCTGTTTGTAGCTGCACTGTTTGGCTTGTAAGCGCTGTATCGCTACATTGTTGCTAGGTTACCTGTATGTGGAGAAGTAATACACGGAGAGCTTCGGTTACAGTGCATTACCGGCTGATATTGGCACTCGCAGAACGGCTATCGCATTGCAGGGTCGAAACTAACTGTGGTATAATTTTTTTTACTTACTGTAAGCAAGACAATAGTGTGTATTTCTAAATATACTGAAGAAACATTGAATTGAAACACCTGCGTCGTTATGGCCAATACACATCCCTAATTACAGTTGTGGTCAAAAGTTTACATACACTTGTAAAAAAACATAATGTTATGGCTGTCTTGAGTTTTCAATAAGTTCTACAACTCTTATTTTTCTGTGATAGAGTGATCGGAACACATACATGTTTGTCACAAAAAACAGTCATAAAATTTGGTTCTTTCATAAATTTATTATGGGTCTGCTGAAAATGTCACCAAATCTGCTGGGTCAAAAATATACATACAGCAACATTAGTATTTGGTTACATGTCCCTTGGCCATTTTCACGGCAACTAGGCGCTTTTGGTAGCCATCCACAAGCTCCTGGCAAGCTTCAGGTCGAATGTTTGACCACTCTTCTTGACAGAATTGGTGCAGTTCAGCTAAATGTGATGGTTTTCTTGCATGAACCCGTTTCTTTAGCACTGTCCACATGTTCTCAATGGGGTTTAAGTCAGGACTTTGGGAAGGCCATTCTAAAACCTTAATTCTAGCCTGGTTTAGCCATTCCTTTACCACTTTTGATGTGTGTTTTGGGTCATTGTCTTGTTGGAACACCCAACTGCGCCCAAGACCCAACCTTCGGGCTGATGGTTTTAAGTTTTCCTGCAGAATTTGGAGGTAATCCTCCTTCTTCATTATCCCATTTACTTTCTGCAAAGAACCAGTTCCACTGGCAGCAAAACATCCCCAGAGCATAATACTACCACCACCATGCTTGACAGTAGGCATGGTGTTCCTGGGATTAAAGGCCTCACCTTTTCTCCTCCAAACATATTGCTGGGTGTTGTGGCCAAACAGCTCAATTTTTGTTCGTCTGACCAGAGAACTTTCCTCCAGAAGGTTTTATCTTTGTCCATGTGATCAGCAGCAAACTTCAGCCGAGTCTTAAGGTGCCTTTTCTGGAGCAAGGGCTTCTTTCTTGCACGGCAGCCTCTCAGTCCATGGCGATGTAAAACACGCTTGACTGTGGAGACTGACACCTGTGTTCCATCAGCTTCCAAATCCTTGCAGACCTGCTTCTTGGTGATTCTTGGTTGACTCTTGACCATCCTGACCAATCTCCTCTCAGCAGCATGTGATAGCTTGCGTTTTCTTCCTGATCGTGGCAGTGACACAACTGTTCCATGCACTTTATACTTGCGTATAATTGTCTGCACAGTTGCTCTTGGGACCTGTAGCTGCTTTGAAATGGCTCCAAGTGACTTCCCTGACTTGTTCAAGTCAATAATTCGCTTTTTCAGATCCACACTGAGTTCCTTTGACTTTCCCATTGTAGCTTTTGTAGCTGAGTCTAATCACTGGGTCAAATGAGCCCTATTTAAATGGGCTCATGAGAAGTCAACAGCTGTAGTCAATCAGAATCACTTACAAGAAGTGAAGAGGCCATGACATGAAGCTAATTTGATTGACACAACTCGCTACATCACCAAAATTGACAAATTTTGTTGCTGTATGTATATTTTTGACCCAGCAGATTTGGTGACATTTTCAGCAGACCCATAATAAATTTATGAAAGAACCAAATTTTATGACTGTTTTTTGTGACAAACATGTATGTGTTCCGATCACTCTATCACAGAAAAATAAGAGTTGTAGAACTTATTGAAAACTCAAGACAGCCATAACATTATGTTTTTTTACAAGTGTATGTAAACTTTTGACCACAACTGTACATCCGATCAAACTTAAATAGCAAATATATGTTTTTTTTATTAATACAAATAATAGTATTCATTCACACTGATGTGATTAACATGTTTAACATGTTTTTGACATTTTATCAGTTAATTTATTCTTAGGGATGTCCTTATCAGGGGTTTGATCAGGACATCCCCCTCTATTCATAGAGTAACACATTTTAGATAAGATAGTAAAATCAGATTTTAGGAACAGTTCAGATAATTTATACTGATTTTATTTAAATTAGCAGTGTTTTTAGATTTAGTTTTTCTCTTTAATTTATCTTCAAAGAACTGAAGATGCGCTGGTTAAAACAAATACTGGAAGCTGGATTGATGTTAAAATCTTGATACCCGATCCTAATATTCCTGGATCTCCCACAGTCCTGGGTTACTCGATCGGATTGGCACATCCCTGATTATTACATAACGCATTTGGTTTGTGTATAGGTGTAATTGTACACGGATTTTTGGTTTGGCACAGAAAGGAAAAAAGCAACACAAAAAAAAAAACATCAAACATGTAAGCCAAGGTTTCTTTTCATCTATTGTGAACAGAACAGTAGAGGAAGGTGTTCCACCAAGTGTCAAATACCCCCCCTGAGATAGCTGGTATAAACCATGAACGCACACTCATATACAATAGGTCATTTTAGGTCTAGAAATAAACTAATAAAATTAATTAATTTAATTTTACAAAATAAAAAGATTGTTCAAAATAAGCCTGTGTATTTAGGATGATTGCTCAGTTTGTAAATGTCTACAATTCATCCCATCCCTTCCAAAGAAATGACTGTGAAAAAAGACACTTCCTGATTTAAAAGAAGCTGCCAAGGCTTCGAGCTCCTATGTGTCATGTACAATCGCCATAGTCAGATGCCGATCTGCTTGATCTGAGCTTAGCATAGGATTGTTATTGTAAATAATAAAAAAAAAGTCCTAAAATGACAAAATCTTAAAAACCTTATGTGTAGGAATTCACCAATTTGGTATTTAAGAGGACAATGCTGATATCCAATGGGTTTTATATGAACGTCAGTACAGGTGCAGAAATAAATATTTAAATAATGAAGAAATTGTAATATTATCCATCTGAATTAGTATTTAGGAACATTAACAAATATCTGTGAAATATGCAGAAACTGATATCACTACATTACAGCATCTTTTTCACATCTTGTGCACAGTAGTTTTTTTCGTAGGATTAGGGCTGTGCCATATCGTATCGTACGCAATAACATTGCCAACATTTTTGAATATTGTGAACAAGATTATACCTTGAAATATCGTTCTGTATCACCCACCCCTAATTATCACAGCAGGGTACTACTTTCTTACTGTTTCTGTTACAAATCTGATTCAAATCTGAAAATTCTTTTATTTTAATATCTTAGGTAGCGCCATCTTGTATTGTATGCAATAATAAAATGTAATTTTCATTTTGTTGCAGTATTGTATTCTTGAAATTTCTTTTTAAATTCAGTGTAAGAGTATCGTTATCATGAAAATACCACGAAATATCGTGATATTATTTTAGGGTCATATTACCCACCCCTATGTAGGGTGCACAGTGTCTCTTACTGCATCACTTTTTTTTCCTTTTTACTGTTTATTATGAATGTTGAACCATTTATCTGTTAAAAAGTATATATACATATTTTGTTGCAATAAATATCACAGAACAACAAAATATCACACTGTTAGTTTTCCTCTAATAACTTGGAGCTCTAATATGTGTGTTCTTATATTTACAACAATAAACTGATGAACAGAATCCTGAATAAATAAAAATAAAATTGCCCCAAAAAAAATATTTTTTGATCCATTTTTAATTCATAGTATTAAAAAAGAAGTAAAGGAGAAAACTGCCAGCAAAGTATAAAAAAGTGCTAAAGCTATAACTAATCCGTAATAAATCATTTATCGTAACCAGAAGTTTCTAAAGTTTCTAAAATAGGATGAAGTCCACTTTTTCAGCTGCAGTTTAAGGAAGTGTTTTTTTTTCTTTTGGTTAATTGTTTATTCAAAGTCAACGT